>NW_019211456.1:31522305-31718211 GCF_002443255.2 Varroa destructor | reverse complement strand
GAAAAAGAATTCTCATATACCGCTTTCATTTGCTTGTATCAAAAATAGATTTAGGCTCTCGCCCTTATCTTTGACATATTTGTTTGTATAAATTACACCATTAGTGACCGGTTTTTTTTTGTACCGAAAGTATCCCATATAGTTTACTAGGAAGAACATAATAGTCGTTCTAGTAAGTGCGCATAACACATGTGGACAGGACACAGGACAGGCTCAAGCAACAGATCCCGTTCTATTAACATTTCTCTCTGCGCGTACATAGATGTTAGCTTTGGCTGTCGGGGCACGTTCGACAAGCGGCTTTGACATAGTGCTTTCCGGTCATATCACCCACAGCTCACCAGCAACGGGCAGTGCTCATCATATGGCAGAGTTTGAGAACGGGACTGAAAGATGTGCACGTGACTAACTATCTTCCCACGTTGAGATGTATTGCACGCGTCACAAACCGGAACAGTTTGTAAAAACTATGTTTTCTGGAAATTCATCAAATCAAGTGGCACACTTGGCTATCTCTGTTGACCTGGAGCAAGGACGAGCTTCGGAAGAAAAAAAAAAAGCAGTTTATCGATGCTTATCGGAAATACAGTGACCTGTCTCTTTAGCCTCATCTCCTGCCTCAGATGTTCTTCTGCATTACGATAGCATTACGTTACTCTCTTTTTATAGCCTAACAAATACCAAAAAAAAAGTCTTCTTCAATATTCATATCATACAGCAGCTCTGTTGTACTGATGTTGTTAGTACACTATGGATGGCTAGCATATGCGTCACTATAAAGTAACCGGTCGGGCTGTTCGCTTGGAAAATACGGGACTATATCATTAAGGCTGTATTAGTTTTAAAAATTACGCGGGTTTACCCCAGCTGTTACTACCTGTTTATTATTTTCCTTTCAACTTTCATGACTCCTGCCGCCGAACGTTTTCATTATGTGCTGTTATAATAATCACCATTGTGATGGTCAAAAGCTTCAAGTATAGCTCAAGATCAGTAAACATCCTAGTTCAGTATACCTTTTTAACGTTACAGAATATAGTATAAGGACTGACCGCCAAGCGGCACATAAGAAGCCAAAAAAAGCCTATTCAAAACGCAACACCAATAGCGAGAAGCAGAAACAGCTGCCTAAGTATCATTGCCACCGACGGCGGCGAGTGTGCAGCCAACAGTCGAAGAAATTCAACGAATTAGCCCTTTTTTTATTAGATACAAACACTGCTAAAGCAGACGGCCAACGGTGTGAAAACGTTTCGAAACGTATGATGAAGATGATTGGCGGAAATGAGTAGTATAGTCAAATTTCTAAGGTAAAGTGATGTCCGCAAAAAGGTAGCCGACCTACTGCCATGATCTTCAGTCGCAGTGAGGGTTTAAAAGGTTACAAGTAACAGCTGTGAGTGCGAAAATAGCAGTACGCGTGAATGAGCGACTAACAAGTCCTTTTTATGACCTGTTCATTTCTTAAGGAAGGGCTGTATGCTGACACTTTGTTAGAAAAAAACACTTCAGCGGATACGGGGTATCTGCAGATCATTTTACAGCATAGTACGTAGATATATTGTATGCAAGTAGATGCATTGAAGCATGTTTTATCAAGCATGTCTTTCACTCGGAACGATTGATTTTATTGTGAGTAAGGTTAATCAGTGATGAATCAAAAGGACCAGAATAAGAGACCGTATTGAGAGAACAGCTCTATGAAGCATCGATGATATGATACGAAACCGACGACATATTTGGTACTCAACTGAAGCGTATCAGGATCGCTGCTTGTTGCCAAAGAGATCGTAATGATGGTAATGGCACTATAAATATAATAACATTAATAACAGCGCGTAGACATAAGATAACAGACATAGTGACAAAAAATGCGCGATAAACTCAAATCAACTTCGCAGTGTTGGAGCACGTAATGCCTATGTGTGTCGATATTTTCGCCAAGAACTTTATCTATCTGGAAAAGTGAAGGTAGCAGACAAATTCACACATCACGATAACGATAATAGATAAAAAAAAAAAAAATGCCGATGACGAGAAAAACAACAATTACAGGATACTGAAGACCCTCACATATAATCAAATCAGCTTATTTTGAGAGATCCGGCCCGAGATCCGATTCAGCGATGCAATCGGCCCATATTTTGGTTTCCAGTCTTCACAATTCTACTGAGAGCCGGCGGGAGAATAGGAAATTAAATGAGAATGCTAATATCACACGTTAACAGCCACAGGTCTACTGATGTCTGTGAGCCAATTGTCCCTGTTCATCGAACAGAACATTGATTCTGGCCGAATTAGTCGTTTGTGTTTTACATATAGGTGCCCATCACAAATATATTGGCTGTATATAGACTGATAGATAAATTTGTTTTTGCAGGAAACGAATGCTCAACCCTTGAAGTCTTGTTTATTCGATATTCATTGTCAAAACCGCGCAAAAATTGTACATGGTCGCATGCTGCTGGATGAATCAAAACTCGATGGAATTCGCAATAGTGCGGCGTACCACAAGATTTCTCTTATTAGACGCCCAACCCGCACGGCAAAATGTTTGGCCCGCGTTAATGTTCTATATCTCTTTGAGGAATGCTAGTATACTAAAGTCGGCATAATTACGAAAGAAACGGACTGCGTAAATAACTTGTTTGTTATAAAAACCTTAATATGTCACAACTAGATGGTCTCACAGCATTCAATTAAATCATGAGTGTATAATAGAATTAGGAGAAGGTTGGGCTAAATGGACTACCGGGTTTATTTCTAACATTTAGGATTTTCAAGATTCATACGGGTCAAAAATTAAATGCAGCTCATAAGCAGATTTCAAAGGTTAGAGCTAACAGGACAACAGCTAAAGGGACAGCTAAGTCATCATGGAACTTCCCTTGAATAGAACACCTACCTTGCTTTTTTACGATGGTTTAACCCATCTCAGAACTAATTATGAAAGACTAAGATCTCAAGCAATCACATTTTTGAATTGTATCATAAAATCACACTGAGGATTGTGTGGATCAAGATGAGGTGGAGCTACATAGGCATTGGGGCATATTGGAAAGCGAATGCAGAGAAGTTAAGCAGACAGACAAAGCTGCCGCCGACTACAATCCAGATTAACACGAACGCATATACGTGTACACACGTCAAAGTAACGCATCGTATATTCACATCGTCATCCCTGTCAGCACGAACGGTAACTCATGAGAAAACTTCACGCCGTTGAAGAATCGTCATAGATAATTATTTAGACTAGCCTTGGATCCGTCCGGTCGAGTCGGCTTTAAGGGGCGGTGCTCAGATTGTTCTCAAAAGAATGCAACTTACAGAAGTGTCAGTGCCTGTGCCGCTCAAAATTCGACTGCGAACTTCGTAGCAGAACCTCATCTGCACCTGTAGTACACGTATCATAATTATTAACTTAGCTAGCTTGGTAGTAAATGAGCATATAACAAGCCATAATCAGTTTTTTCTTTCTAGATAAGGGGCATTCCCTTAAACCTATATAACTGCATTTCGGGCCAATATAGTCACCACATAAATGTATTTAAGCGACATTTTCTCACCAAAAAGAATGACCTATAGTGAGCTGATTTGGGCTACATAATAGAAAAATCTTTGACTGATTCATTTTTTTTTTCGAAGCACTGGAGTGCTAAAGACATTTCTCGCTTTTTCGTCGCCTCCCCTATATAACCTTATTCCTCATCACGCTAACGAAGTAGAATTGTAAGATAAAGTGAACCGCCTATATTGATTTAAAATACGTAGTTTTCCATCATAAGTAGGGACAACACGTACAATACTGAAAGGGCAGAGTCTCTCTCTACTACTAAAACACACTAAAAAATCTCTGATTAAGGCCAAATAGCCTAAACATCATCCTGAAATGATTATTTATCCGTCTACACGACGCTACCTACCAAAAACATAGCAGTGACCGCACCGTATTGCATCTTGCACGAAGTACACTATATAATTTGAGGTCTTATGGTGTATTAATGAGTATATTTAGGGGCCCCATCGGGCCCGTTGCTCGCCCAGTCCCCTAGATACGCACAAACGGGCAGAAACCAAAGAGATGCCATTTTCCGGTCTGGGCCTACCTTGTTACCTATGGTCCTCCTTGTAAATATGGTAATGACGGCCGCCACGCTCGATGCTTGATGGAGTTGTGGTTGGTGATGGTGATTTTGATTTATAAACTAAATCGGCCTCGAGAGTCGTCATTACATTTCGCCGGTTCCGATGATGTTGATGCTGGCAGTAAAAAAGCTGCTTCTTCTATATTTGCCACTACTATCGGAACCGCAAAAGGCACGGAAAAAAAGGCCGTCTGCTACTGCTGCCACCGCTAGAGATAGAGGAGGCATGTATACAGCGAAAGGCGTATTAGCTAGTTATGCCAAGTAGTGTTTCGATAAGCTGATTGCTGAATTCTCTACTGTTGGCATAGCGGCTTGTGGTGCCATTGGGTGCCATGGCTACTCAGGCTCTTACCGCTGGTCCGCTGTTGTCGCCGTTGTTCTCTAAAGGTTTTTGACGGCTCTTATTTTTCGTGCCTGTCTGCCTGTGTGTGAGTGTGTACTCGCGTGAGAATGTACGTCTTACAACAAGAGGCAAACGCAATATATGATAGAAGCCGAGAGGTACGCGCCATTTGCCCGATGATTGCTCTGCTTCTTAGCGACGGGTGACGATCCTGAAAGGCCAATTGATGACCACCAGGTCCATCCGCCATAGTTCTGTGCAGAGACCATTACACAGTTAGAAGAAATATGGAGCGTTAGCAGGTTTTTTAAAACGGTATCAAAAATGTCTTGCTTCGTAAGCAAGCTAATCTTACCTTGCTACAGTATTACATGACATAAGGTGGTATTCCACTTGACCAACGTATGTAATAGGTAGGAGCAACACGACTCGATCTACTTGCGGCTGCTAGATTGGTCGTATTTCGTAGCCAATCTACTGCTGTCCTTGATCAGAGCGTTGCTTCGACTGTTTTTTGCGCTCGATGCCGCAATGAGGTCCATTCGCCCAGTGATCCTGTCGCTGCCGCTGCCGCCGCCGCCGCCGCCGCTAATAAACCGGTGCGAATACGAAAAGCCAGAGGCGATATTGGTCACGAAGAAGAGACATCCCAGGCTCGAGCTTCTGCCCTTATCGTCGCCGCCGCAGCCGATCAACGTCGGAGTAGCTAGCTGCGGTAGAAGAGCGATAGTCGAAGTTATTTTGCGTTGAAAGTTTACGTAGACCGATCGGCTGAGAACGGCCGCGTCTGATCGACAGCCAAGCTCGAAGCGTCGCCATTCGACGGTTTGTTGACGAAGATTTTTGGCAGGCAACGACGGCGCCCTCAACAGCAGGAGTACCTCAGGGGCTATTTTCACTTCAAAGTACAGAGGGCAGATCTATTTTGAAAAGCTTCCGCACCCGTAGAAACAAGGTGAAGCTCTCACTCCCGTCTCCTGTCCGATACTTCTATACGTAGATCGAAGGTAAAGCGCACACTAATAAGAGCCTGCATATTCGGGCTTCTTAAAGAAAATGGCAGAAATATTTCAAATAGTATTGATCAGTAAAGACCGACAACAAAGCATGAGGTGAAAATTGGTAAGACGTGTTCACGCCATATAGATACAAACCACTATTTTCACCGTATCTGCTGCGGACAAAAGTATCTGATTACTTAAATATAGAACGAGCCGATGACTTAGTTCGTTCATGGTGTATTAATAGTGAGTTTTTGTACTGGATTTCCTCTGTACGATCCCTCCTCAGGTGTGTTTAACAGAAAGTTGATCGAAAGGCTTTCCTTCAAGTGAACATGTATGGTTCGATAGCGTATTTCAAGCCCGGATCTCTATCACAATCGATATCATCTAGTGTCGTCTTGCCAAAATAGAGAATTCAATATTGGCTACGCTGCCCTATCTGTGACTGTTTACGTATATCACATACGTATTCAGATCTGCCTTTAGCACGTGACAGTACCCTGTAACTTAGCTTATCCTCAAGCATTTTTCTTGCCTGCACCTCGTAGATATTCCTCGCACAATTGAAATGTATGGACGACTCCATGAGATGGTTATTTCCCGTTCTTCACATCAGGCCTCACTCTGATCTTATAAATGTGCGCCAGGAATCTACTACGGTCTTGATCCACGGACTACCACATTGCTGGACAAAACGGGATACAACTCTATCGCTGTATCACTTGTGTACAAATACAATAAAATACAAAGCCTGAACAAACGGCACACTAATTAAGCAATCATTGATTAACTGCCAGTAAAGAGGTCGACCATTTCTTCTTCATATTGGTAGGTCTTCATTATAATATAGCGTAGCTGCGTACTATTATGCATACATTCAAGCATACGTACATATTAATCAAGCAACGAATACTTGTATGCCTTTTCTGACTCGAATCTAACTTGGACAAATCTAGCCGCAGGCCCTTGCCGTTCACCAAGATAACCGGTTCTATTGAATGATATTAATCGTGTAATTGCCAAACATTGCAATTCGTCTAGATGACCATCATTGCGAAAGCCGTACAGGTACTTGATACCGTTCGTGGCAACGGACAAACGATCCTGCACAGGTGGCAAGAATTACGACGATCGCACGACCACTTCCGCCGTATTGTTGCTCTTTGCTCATTATTGTTTTCGTATGCTCACGAGCGAGGATGTCTCAGGCAAGGCCAAACGAGCGCTGCGGAGGGCTAGAGCATAGCAAGTTCACAGTGCCGTAAGCGCGGAACGTTACCGACACACGATACGAATGCCTAAGACATGCTCTAGGGCGGAACGGGCACGCGCGTACGTGATCTTTATTATTGGTCCGATTTGACTTGGCACGTGCTTCCTGGCGGAGAATCATATCAAGAAAAGCACCAAAACTCCCGCTCCGAAGGCCCTAATCGAGCAACAAGAATCCGATTCGGATGAGGGAAGAAGGCAAAACTATATGCTTTGTAGATCTGATTGGTCGGCTCTGTATTTAAGTGTTCGCGTCTGCTCGTTAAACCCGATTCGCTTATACAATGCGCTTGTTGCTGATCTGTAAGGTTGCTGTTATGTAGCTGTGACGGCAGCCATGATCCCGGGTGCCTACCCTATGTGACTCTTACACGGTGATTCTGCCTGTATACCCACATACTTTGTCATAGGTTTCGCTCACGCTGAAGGGGCTTTTCCAGTCTTTGCTTTTCGTTCGTCTTGTTTACCGCGTCTCGATTTCGCAAGCAGGAATTATTGAAGTAGCACGTCGGAAATATATTTATTAGATGACACGACGTCTATCCACAACACGCCATAGCTATGACATATAGAATTTTACGAACGTTCCAGGATTAGCCCTTCATGTTCTTCAGGACGCAACCAATAAATGTCTTTGTTATCAATTTAGATACGAGTATGGTTCGTTTTGACAGGGCATTTCGTTATTGATACGAATAATACTATATTATTACATTGCACACGAAAAGATGTAAATTCTAATCTAGAAGTTCTTCTATGGTATCCTATTAAAATGTTTATTTTACATATTTAATTGCATCCTATTAAATATTTACCATCGCGTCGCAGAACGACAATGTGTGGGGGTAAAGGAAACAAACAAGGAATGCTGCGTAAAAACAGCGACCAAGAAACGCACGCTACAGCGAGAATCCGTAAGTCACATTTTCCCCTTTTACAGTCTTCCTCCTTTGTTGTGCAGTCTATCCGTTTAACTGCGTACGATTTCAGCGTGCTAAGTTCGATTACTTTTCACCTAGTTTAGACCCTACGGGTCCCCCGTGATTCTGTCGGGCCGTTGGTCAATGCACCCTCCACCATTATCTTTCTAATGAGCGAATTGGATACGATTTTTTCTCAACCGATACCCACTACAGCAGCGTCGCCGATATCATCAACAGCCTATACGCTTTGCGTGCGTGGCTTGCTTACATGACGTGTATCGGTGACGCAACCGGTAAGAAGCAGCAATCAATGCAGGGTATCGGGCCCGGGGTAGGGGTAAATAGGAGACGCATAGACGTCGAGCAGTGTATTGCCGAAAAGAGGTCCCTCTCCCGCGCCGCGTGCGTTGGACAGTTTCGCGGTGTTCGTTCGGTGCGACCAAATCTTGTCCGTTTGGCTGCTGAGCTCTGTCTCTGAGCGCCATTTTGTTATTGAACAACGAGATGTTCCGCGCTACATCATGAACGACCATCGAACGAAATAAAGCCTGCAAATGAACAAGCGGCAATCAACAATCGGTCGCGGTTACAGCAACAACAGTGGACGTAGCGTCGCCGTCGATATTAACGAAGCGACAACAGGCGCATGCATTTGTTGTTGTCAAACAGTGCTTGAAGATCGCTGCTGTCGCTAGCAGTTACTGATGGTACGCACTGAATAGGCACTGACGTTCTTCCTTGGACCGGCCTACCAATTGACTATCTGAGCCTAAAAAGAACTCGATCGAAAACAGGTGTCAAAACGATGTTCGTAATGAAATTGTTAGTAGTAGAAGTCAAGCGTCATGAAGGCTGTAATGAGGATGCTGATGATGTTGCTGCCAGTGGAAGGTTAGAATTTACCGATACTGTGCGCCGTTGTTAGCAGCTTTTCGTCTTCTTGTTGCTTTCTTTGTTACTATCGCTGTCGCCGTTGGGGATGATGCTATTGTCGAGCGCTAGGTGAGTCGCCTGTGATGATACGACATCGGGACGCCGATGCCCTACCTGCAAGACGTGGATAATTATAAGGACACATACATATCTACGATACTTAGTTGGTTGGCCGATACGACGATGACAATCAAACAAAAATTAGTGCCGTTTTTTACATCTATCCACCTGCTATCATCGCAGGCAATAGCTTTTAACGCAAGGTTAAGTGAGTAAATTGACTTCGGCCGCGTTGACTGATGCCCAAGTAGCATCAGCAGATGCGTAATTGAGGCAGTTTACGTTTTCGCATGAGTACCGTATGAACTGCTTGACATTCTAGCAGTTAGGATGCTTTTCAAACAAAGAGAACTAGGGCCCATTTACGTCCGTTAGTACATGAAGACAACGAGCATTCTGTGAAGCGGCGTTCTATCTAAGCCTGCATACAGGCGAACGTGGACATGTATCATATTAAATGCCAATTGCTTGAAAATGCTTTTAGCCACCGCTACTACAACTGTTGCTTGTTCCTCCTCTGTTTTTGTCCGCAGAAGTGGCAAAAAAATCGCAGCAAGTACCGTTTCTTCAAGAATCATCCCACTGAAAAGCACCGTTCGTTTGCCGAATGGGAGCGAATAAGCCACGGTACTCTTGCTCACCTTCCTCAGTAGGTTAGTTCCGCTTTAGCCGGCTCACTCTACCGAACCATACCGTCAATCAGTATTATGATGTATGTCGACGGCAGGCCCTACGACTTATGTCATGCTAAGCTAATTGCCCTGTAGTTATTTTGGTTCCTGCAACTTGCTTCCGCGTGATAAATACTTGGAAGGTCAAGCGGCGGCCGAAATCGAGGCGCGGTGGACGAGCAACCAAAAAGGCGGTGATCAGATATACGGCTATAGATGATCTTTCGTGTATTCGTCGCCGTTTATTATTAGTTTTATGTGTTAATGAATTAAGTAGACAACGTTTTTCCCGGAATTAATACTATGGATAGTTCGAATTACCTAAGAGAACTATATTTGAAGGTCCAGAGTTAGATCACTGTGTAGATGCCCCCTAGTTGTACAGAACAGCTTGCCAGCTAAATATAAAAGATATTTGATATATTGCTGCCGTTACTTTTGACCATTCGGGGTCGACGAGATTCATAAATCAAAAAAGCATAAAAGTAAGTAGCTGGTTGGGTTTACTCAAATGAATCGTTCCGAGTGTGTACCTTGGTGATACAAGAACCAGGATTTTCCTTTATTACCTCTAGACATATTTAACTGAAGCTTTTGATCCTTCCAGCTTCCTGTCAAGGGATGGCACAATCGTTATTTGATGCTCATTATCTTACGTGTTTCTTCTGAGGTCCAGGTTTTTTCTAACTAGACAAAACATCCTCGATTGACCTCCTATAAAGCTAATCGACCTGAATAAGATCCGGAGATCTTACACGATTAGACCCATTTTTAGCAGTAATTTTTCTGGACAGTGTTGCCGTGAGCTCGAGCCAGCTGAAACTAAGCGTTCAAAAGAATATCGTGCAGCCGAAGGATGCAGGATCCTATAACTGTAAGCAACTTTAAAACTGATTGAAAAAAAAATAGGTTTGATCATTTATCTATCTACGAAACATTGTTCGACTTGTATCTTCCTCATGAACATACACGATCTTTTTTTCTGTGCGCAATGGCTCGTATTCAGTATTTCAGTTACTGCACTTGGAATACGAACGGTTTATCGTGCACGTTTTTCAACTTCGTGGCTGCGTCGTGCAATCACACGTCTTATTAGGCGTTTTTATGCGACCCCTGGCCAATTGACAAATGGATAATAAGCCTAGATATGTCAATAGACACTAGGAAGATCGAATAGAACAATTTACAGAGTCCAAAAGGTAGACGAAGGTATTTCTTTAATGTTCAATTGTAAGTGATATGCTCGTAATAAATAACTTTGAAATACTTCTGGAATAGCTAACGTGATGACTGGTAGAAGGTAGAATCAGCAAAACGTTTAGTTTTTTCGTCACGATTAAAGCAAGAAGCTATATTATGTTTCCTTTTACATATTCCAAGCTATACAATGCTTACAACAATAGTAGGTAAGAAAGATAGTGGTACAGGGTAATAACAGGCAACAAAGACCTGCCGCGTCATCTCAGCATAATATCAGGTAGCTCTCAGCTTGGTGTGCCATCTTCGTATATTCTTCGTTCCGTTGGAACCTCTATGTCCCGAGTCGCTGGCAGGCATTCTGTCAAGCAGGCTGTTGGACCCTGAAGAATACTAGGTGTCTTGCTTAATCCGCACTAGAACAAGACCGTTTCGATGGCGCAAAACACATTTGGCTCGTGCAATAGATGATCTTCTCTTCTATACATTCGATTCCAGTTGCCGACCAGTTCTCCTGGTTGAAGGAGGTATGCGAATTAGCCCAAGCAGAAACATTTTTGGCACAACGCGAACCTATAATTCAACATATATCGATTGTTTATTGTTGATGAAGATGCGTTACGGCGCGTCTTTACGCGTCTTACCTTGTATTTATAGTACTGTATCACGTTAAAGTCGATTGTCCGATATCTTCAAACATTACCCTAATCACACTAACGGCACGCCATGATTATATATTGTCAATATGATTGTCTATTGATCGTGGCTGCTAATAATACTGCGCACGCTTTGGCTGGCAACCTTGACATGGGCAAAATTTTGGTCGATTGTTAGGTCGGCGTGAAGAGCTGAACAATGTTTAAATGAAGAGTAAGAGGCAAACTGTGTTGACGCATATGTCACATATTCAAATACTGATACGAAATGACAGACCCATTTGTGTTATTAATAACGGTGAAAAAGTTCTGATACGTCCTTCTTTCGCTATCGCAAATCGAAGTGATTGAAGACTACTATCTAAATACAATGGGTAATTATAGCACAAAAACGCTTCATAAACTCATACACGTAAACACATACGATACCAGAGTTAAGTTGTTTTTGGAAATAGCTCACAGAACTGCAATTAATATTCTTGATGAATTAAGCGGTACATGACTATTTTCAGAATAGGAGAAGTCTATCTTTTCAAACGCGAACCAAAATTTTGTATGTGCAAAATTCTATTACTTATAGTTAAAAAAAACTAAATTTGTTTTCAAGTATTTTGTATATGCGAATTTTACAAACGGGAAACAACAGGGAGGACTGTGCGATGTCAATTTAAGTACGCTTGTTATATTCTGATGATGAAAACACTACGTAAGAGCCAAAAGCTAAAACTCGAAAGAAGTGCTCGAAAATTGCCTATCAGTTAGATCTGTGCACAATAAAAGGTCAATTTAAGTTTGCGATATAAGAGCGGCACTGCATAGTAAGACAATCAATTAATTTCAACTACTATATGCTCCCTACGATGCCCCCCCACATAAGCCCCTATGACAATACGATTTTGTTCAATAACAGCATCCTCCCAATGAATATTAAGTTCGCCACATACCGTACCAGTGATATAGGTATCAAGTGAAGCTTACTGACGAACGACGACAGCATAATTATACACCTAGCGTTTTTCTTTGTGCGAGTTGACGCCATCATGAACCTCTGCCACACTTTGTGTGCGTTCTAGTTCTGAATTGACCGGCTTACTTGACTCTAGGTAGCAACTGTGGATCCGTTCCATTATCGCATTTTCTTCTCCTTTCGCCTGCAGCTGCGTTTGTCGGCGGGATTTATCGCTATCGTTGACTGCCAACCTCTGACCTTCTATTTTTCGCGCAAATTTATCGCATATTCGATCGGCTGTATTCTGGCTTCGTCGATATTAACGGCCACGGCGGACGGCCTGTTTCGTTGCCAGCTTCCACTGATGTGTTTCTGGCCTATGTATACATTTGTTCGCGTATTTTGTTCCATTCCAGACGCTAACAACGAATCCGATTCATCGCATCTGTATGTGGCCGCCTTTGTTTTCACCCTGTAGGAAGTACTTTTTTCCTGCAATTCGTTGCTTTGTTGCATCTGCTTGAACGATCCGAAACGCTTGCCGATCCGCCTCAAGCTACAGCAGTGAAGGGGACGGTGAACGGAGGCCAAGCGAATGCCGCATCATTATTAAGTCTCGTATAAATACCTTATATGTTAGACATCATCATTGAACTAATCGCTTCTTGCGTCGCTCACCAGTTGACGCCCGACCATCGATAGAGTAGTTATACAGTGGTATAGGCAACGGCGAGTTCGTTTACGATACCCTGCGGACGAGTAGTTTTTTTTGCCCGAAATGTATTTTCTGTTGGTCGGGTGTGTTTGTCTTTTTTTAACTAGACAGAAATCGATGACAAAAGAATGTTCAAAGTGAAATTTCTGCGAGGTACAACCGCGTTCGGCGTTATGTCTACACTTGCGATGTATATCATGACAAAGAAGATGATGCTTTACGGTACCAAGGTGATGCAATTTTTGCCACTGCTCTGATTAAGTGGACTACCGTTACGCAAGATGATGAGTGTTGCTATCAGGATGAGATTTTCGTCAATGCTCTATCACCGTACAATAATATTTTTTCTATTATATTAGCAATCGTATTACTTCAAGGATACGTCCTTAGTATCTGCTGCTATTGCCGATTTTGAACATTCTAGCAAGCCTTCACAATTACGGGCCTTGCGTTATGTTAGGTGTTAACTAGTAAGTGCCCGGTTTAGAATGCTCACATGAGACTGGTCAGCGATGGAAGTAGATCAATCGCGTCTCGTAATAGCGTTAAAAGACGAAAGGTGACCGTATCTATAAATTGATGATCGCATCACCTTGAGAACAAAGCACGCTCGACGGTGCGTCATTGAGTGCCTGTTTAAGATCGGTTGGCCATTGTACAATACGTTCATTTAGAAGATGATTATATATATATATATATATATATATAACTACAAATAATAGGTTTCACCTAGTTACCATTCCGTTGTCGATGGTTGTGAGTAACGACCATAGCCGAAGGATCATGTTCGTCCCTCGGGACTCGTACAAATCGAGAACGATATGTATATATAAACTATCAGTAATAACACTACATACAGTTAATTACTCACAATTGTTAAACTAACGAAGATTAGAAGAATAATATAAACAATAAGAAAAATAGTATTGCAATAGTGTACTTGTGACTAGCTGAATCGGAGGTTGAACGTAAGGAGTACTGGTCCTTTCCTAATCGGAGATCGTCGGCTACGATAGGATCGACCGTTATTAATGCTTTCTATTTGACTTTTTAGTGCTACATGCAATAATATATAGGGTATTTATGTGTTTCAAATTTAACCATTACGACGCCATTAATTGACTAGGAGGAAGTGCTAAAGGTTGCGGATGTTCGATAAGGTTGATTGCCTAATAGGCACAGACATGATACAACGATATCTACGATAAAGTAATTAAGTCTTATCACATACAGATGCATCTTGGAGGAACCTTCTACATGTAACACAACTATTCAACAAAACTGGTAACGATATTCCGATAGAGTTCAATGGAACAACACAATGGAAAATGAGCTGCTGTCGCAATAGCTCATCCATCGATGCAGGTGTCTATTAGAACGCCTAATTTTACTTATAAAACATTGTTTAGGTATTGTAACGTCACCTCTTGCCAATTTTCATAGCTGGAATTGCGAACAAACAAATAGATTCTTCACCGGTTTATCCAACGCCACGTAAAGGGCAGGTCAATGCACTATCGGAAACTGATCTGAATATATGCCTGCCGTTTATTTGACCGAAGCGTCCGCTACTGCGGTGGCTATTGAATCATTGTTGTTTTTGAATATCCGCTGGTCCGACTATCCGATAAGATACCCAGACACGCGCATAATAAACGTGTAAGCAGTGCGCCACCGTTCCATCCTTCTTCGTTACAACGCGTTCATGAGTCACCTTATCTAAGCTGCTATCGTCACAGCGGCACCACCGCAATACAGACTGAAGAAACTTGTGTGCCCTATAAAACCGTACAGGGTCGTATTGTACTTACATTCGTCGCTGTTACAATTTAAGTACGTAGAAAACTTGAATGGGAACTCCCGTTACGAGGATTTCCATTGTCTGTCATCGATGTCGTTATAGAAATCAACATCGCTTCCTTCCTTCCTTCCTTCCTTCCTTTCTTTCTTTCTTTCTTTCTATGGATCCGACCATTATTGAGACGAGTTTGGACCATTCGTTCTAGCCATTGTACTGGCGGTGCAGGGCAGACATTTTACTGTATATACGTACAATACGGCGTCAAACGAAACAACGGGTTCTCATCTGACGTGCGTATGGAGCGTCATCTCGCTTACTTATTACGATAGTATAGTATATATAATAATTATTGATAATTGCAGACTACGGCTTTTCATGCGTGCACAGCTGAACGTTGGGCGGCTTCACGCTGAATAGATTGGACCTGATGACGATGCCAGCAATGACGTTTATAATTACGATGCCGACAATAGTGCGTGTTAAACTGTCGCCTTCACTCACGCATAAATTACCGCTCGTGGTAGCCCGTAACCCGCCACCCGTAGCATCGTATGATAAAGTATTATTTATTGGTGTGGCCGCACCATTCACGACTGGCATTGCTTTTTTTTTTTTTTTTTTTAACACGCTGCTTGACTGCGGAACTACAGCTTTCTCTGAACCACTCAGCGTTAACCCATCGTCTGCCCAAGCCTTCACATACGCGCTGCTCTTTCATCTCTGCGTTGTCAGTGTGATCTAATGTGGAGTGGGCTTCGTGCGACCCGATGAACGTAGTAACTATCGGGGCCGTTCCGATGCGGCTGCCAGTTGCGGGGCCATTGTCGACGTACCGCCAGTCCGACGATATATTGTCGCGCATCGAGCCGCGTATACGTAACATCCATTTGATGTTCCAAGATAGCTGAACTGCTTTGGTGATTTGTTCGACCGAGATGATCATGTTCATTGCCGAGCGCATCGCGGCATCGTTCGACTAGCGCGATGGCAAACGGCCGTGGCAAATTCCGCCGCAACTTCGTCAGGGGGCGATGACTTAATGGCGTTAGTCGAGATGGTGGGAGTAGCCGTCCGCCGAGTGTGGTGGGCTGATGGTGAAGCTAAAACGAAAACGAGTACTCAAGCTATGGCGGGGACATTGCTGATGATGCTGGCTGGGGCGGTGGGCACTTTGTCCGTAAGCAGGGGTTGGCTGGGACAAAGAAAACAGGAAAGCTGCTGCTCGGTATTTGATGCCCACAGCTCGAGCAAGCTTTGCTCCGATCTTCAGCTCGGCTCAGACTTCACTTGACTTAAGACTTTACAAGAAGCAGGCCACGCTCTACGACTGGTTGAAGCTAGTACAGTGTAACATCATTGCACTGTAGCTGCTTTTACGACAAGAGCCGTCATACGTAAACGCGTACCTTTGGTGAAGTTTCGCTTTCTCCAATATGGCTTCATCGGTTAGTTCGACGATTTCCTGGTAGCAGTTAATCTGGAGTCCATACGCGACGAATCAACGACGCCCGCCTACCAACGAAGCTCCTAGCGGTTGCAAAAGACGACGAGGATCTGATTTGATACGACGATTTACTTTTGAAATTTACAAAAAAAAGAGCAACCGACTGTAAAGTGTTTGTTTTGCCCTAGGTCCCTGAATTTATTTTCGTGGTGCTTAGGAACTGTGAGTGCGTGATTTGTACCTCGCCTAATAGAGCCCTACTAGGGGTTCGCTTTTCGAGTCTGAAGTGTCGGTGAAGTACAACGTGAGAAAAGAGCCAGAGCAATGAAACTGCTTGATAAAATACGCCATTTCATGAACATACGGCGAAAGTCGGTTCTACAAGGCCGATTTGAAAAGTAGGCATCGTCTTATTACCTAACCCCGAACCGCTTCTGTCAAGGCACTAGGTGTCTGCGGAACTATGACCTATTATTTATAGGCTTATTTTTTACGTGTCGTCAGTACGTTTGTTCATTCTCAAGCTTCAATTGCCATTATCCAATGACATTAGCTATTCACGTCTAGCCGTTAACGTTCGTTTTTTCAGGAAGAACTTGTCTGCAATATATTATCGATTTTGTATAATAGACACCGTCCGTTTTAATATGAGCGATATTCTGCTCTGTCTGGCGACATTTAATGATCATGATGATGAACGCGCCATTGGGTCCCCTGAACCCCTGAGCTGAGTGCTTGATCATCCATTTCGTATCCCGTCTCCACCAGTAGTATACTTCGTTCTAACTATGCATTATAGATGAGGGAGAAATGGTTTCCATTCGACTATAGCGATATGCCAATTGCTCTTGCTCTGGTGTGACTACTACCAGCCGTGTTTCTTTTATAACAACTTCTTACTGTTTCGCTGCCAGATAATGGTCCAGTATCATTTATAACTAATATCTAAGCATTCCTCGACGTCGGTCATAGTGTTCGTAACGATTTGGAATTACCTTGCGGTTTTCGCCGGCCATCATCGTAGTACCAACGCCCGGTATCGCGAAGTTAGCGGTTGGCGCTTGCGCGCATTTTGTAAATGGCGATGGCATGCAGAATCGTCGCCGCTAATGTTGAATGAGCGATCAAGATGAGGTGCTGATGGTAGTTGTCCTATTCGATGTGCTCAAGTAGCTTAGTCATTGGCGTGGTGGCTAAACTTCACGTATATGCGTGTATTAACAGTGACACCAACTAATGTGAAGAGTTACGTAACAGCATGGCACTTAAGAGATCTGAGCAAATGAAACAGGCAGACTCGCCTGTTTCAACATATATATAGGCAGCACATCATTAGCTGTAATGAAAAATGCTTTTCTAAGGAACAACAATTTCGACAGGGCTGATAAATGAACAGTAGTGGTTTGCCAACGTATATGATGGACCTCGTCTCTGCATTTATGTAGTTTTTCAACAGCTTCACTTTACACAGTTTGGGTAGTCGTTGGCACGACGCATATTTGTGTATCGCCATATCGATACTGCGGCCCTTCGCTGGTCTGCCTATTTATTGGACATCATGCGCGTGGCCTGCAGTGGCACGCAAAAATGTATGGAGTGGCCAGAGTTGATCGCGATATCTTCGTATGCTTACAACCAGATCGACTTGAAAAGCTGCCAATTTCTTCTCTAGTTTTGTGATCGGTAAGATGTTACTGTCCCGCTAACGTTACCACGTAATGTTTCGTTGTTTTTCAGGACCAACCAGATCCGCACTAGCTGTTCTCTAGATTTCCTCAATGAAATCCGTGGACAGAAGAGCGATTCGCTTGGAAGTCAGGTTGCTGTCAACTTCAACCCCGGAGGCATTTTCAATCAGGTCGGTAGCAGGCATCCGATAAAAATAGCTCCCTGACGCTAAAAAATAAACGCTGTGGGCTTTCGATGACAATAAGAGGAAGACGAACGCATAAAAAGTGTCCAATGAAGAGAACTTTAGCTGCTAATCTTCGAAAATCACCATTATTGTTATTTACTACAAAAATGTTAATTAACACCGCATTTATATCGTTACTGATAAACATTTGACCTATATCCTCTAGCAATAGCAACAGTACCCTTTTATCAGGTGTTTATCCTCTACGCTAAATGGGCTAAATTAGACCTTTTATGGTCTATTTGCGTTGGGTTTCATTGTTAGTCCGACGAGGGAGTCTAAAAGTGCCGAAATCGGACCGTTAAGATAACAAGCTGAAGCCCGTAATAATTCGTCTCTGATTCTTCATTGTTTGTGATTAGTTGTACATTTATCAAGCAATAATACATTTCGGTTATTTCAAGTACACCTGAAATTGTGCCCGAAGCAAATTAAAGGAAAAATACTACTACTACTATATAAATAACAATACTCTGCAATAGCATCAACTCAATTTTGCAAACCTATCACTCGATAGGGCAGATAGCATTTGGATAAGCTAAAAAAATACCTGCAATCTTGTACTGTTAAGTCGGAGGGTAAGGAAAAAAGAAAAATTTGTGTGCACTTAGTAGCGCGCAGGCTCTGAATTTAAAATAGAGCCATTTAATGGAAATGGCCATTAAGCAATTTCTTTGTTGCAATTTCAGCGTATTAAACAAAATCCAGACTGATTTTACAGTTTAAATAGTATATGTATTAAATTGTGGAGATTTTTTCCCAAGTGAAATAGGTCTACTTCTAATCGAGCTGCTTAACAGTATATCCGAGCTCGATCAGTGCATAGCTTAAACGCTTGCGTGACTTTATACATGGTAGAACATGCAGTCACAATGTTACTCTAGAAATACATCATTCTTCTTTTGACGATTTAATCCATTACTAAACTATGTTGTTATAGGTAGCGGTCATTTTGATAGCAAACGCTAAATAACAAGGTAGTTCCTCATAGTAACAAAGTAGTGTTTCGGTAGCGGGATTTTAGAAGGATACGTCTGGCAAATGACGCCCACAAACACACACCCACCCATACAGTGGACGTATATATAATACAGTGTGGAAATACGCTGTATTTGTCGTTATAGTTTGTCTAGAGTAAAAATAAAAGCTGAAAAACTATAGGTAATTTACTGTTGAAGCCGGTCGAAGTCAGCACAAATGATATTATGCTAGTTGATATTTGGCCATGACCTATGTCAAGCCGGTCCAGGCGACCTCACTGGCGTATCACTGAATAAAGCTAAGTGAGATGTGGGCACCGAGTAGGAGATTGCCTTTGTCGAACGGAGGCGCTCAAAACGAACAAATGCTGGCTGCTCCTCGAAACGTTTGTTCTTTGCTCATTCCATGCGGTTGGCGACGTTCTATCAAGCGAAACCCCACTGCCTGCCTATATCGCTTACGTACGATCGATCTGTCGATTGAGATACGCCATAATAGTATACGACATTACGATTATGTTTACCGCCATTAAATTTTAAAGATTATTTTTGTACCTGACGACCACCAGTGGACAGTAAAAACCTTCTACATAGGCCAGTGAAGGAGCTGAATAATAATAATAATAATAATTACATGCGACGAGAGCGCTGAATAAAATGAAAACCGTGGTCGGTATAGGTCGGTTGATTCGATTCATACTGTATGAGCAGTTCAAAATCTGCAGAGCTCTTAGATCCGTTAGGTAAAAATGGCTGCGATGGACCATAATTTTTGACAAAATTATGATGCCGCTTTTGGTGGCCATAAAATTCGTACAGGATAAGTAATTTTTGTCGATTGTTGTATTTTACAGCTATGCCAACAAGGCGAAGATGGCCATATTAATTTGTAGGGTATTTTATAGGCATATGCTGAAGCACTTGTGCGCGCTAATCTTTAACGTGGAACACGTAAAATAGTTAATGTATAGTGGGTTTTTTGTATTCAGTACTGCATGGTTGCGTTGATCTGAATCGTATTTGTCGTTTCGGGCACGACATGACAACATCCCTGGCAGCATGACCGGCTGAAATCACAACCAAATTAGCTATTTTAGGTCCCACTTTTAGCCATCGGACGACAGTCCTTTGTCATGGGCATATGTAACTTCGCAGACACTTCACCGACTCGAAGCATCATATTCAGCTATAGTAGTTTTCTTTGTCGATGCCAACGTAAATATGTAGCGTATCTCTTTTAACGTTCTATGCCTACTTTTGCTCGAACAGACAATGGATTCCCTAGCAGATCCCCAACTCGGAAGCTAGCGTAGGGTGTGCGGAAGCATGAAATCCTTCTCCGTGGCGTTCTGCCGCATTCGATTCCATGAAGAAAGGTATCTCTCTGACTTTGAGAACAATCAAACGCGATTCCTACTATTATGATAACTCTTGACTAGTGTAGAAAGCTGGTGGGCTGACTGAGAGTGGGTCGAAATGACAACAGTGTAATCTCCGACAGATCTATAAATCGCCGTTCACTGAACCTACGCGTTGTGCGCCAAACGTGTAGAAAGCAAATATGGCTTTATCGATAGTGTTGCAAATTTCTATTGCTGCAAATTGACAAATCACAACAAGGATTCTTTAGTCCCACATTTTTGCTAGCGCTCTTGCAGTCGTACCCTCTCGTAGCGTCATCAACAGTGTTTCGTCTGCGTGGCAGCTGAGGGATGAGACGCCAATTTGGATATATCGAAACGATTAACTTCATGGCTCTACCCTCTGTACCGCACGAAAGATCATGTTATACATAGCGATAACGGTTCTGCAATATCAATAACAACGGGGTATAAGGGCAGTATACTACCAAAGGAACAGCACTTTTATCTGGCACATAATAGCAGGACTCGTACTGATGTAACGGTGGGTTCATCTGCAAACAACAACGTATTGGGCTGGCAACAAACACCTGCTTAATAATCTTTGTCTTGGTTTTGGACCCTGAACGTCGAATGTTCGTTACACTATGCGCGCTAAAGAGAACGCCTCCTCCGTCTGTTTTTCTAATTAAAGGAAGTGTACAACAACTGCAAGATTCGTCTTGGTAAATGTCACCGCTAAAAGTGGGCTGATAATATAAAACGATAAGTCTAAGTTGGCCGATACCGGTGCGTTACTAGGCTGAATATTACCTACCTGTTGGATACCGAAAACAATCGAGTGGGCTAAAAGCCATGTGACGTTGTAATACATGTGATTGTTCTTAATCTATTGTAATATATTTATGTAAGGATTTCTGCATGTTTACTCATGCCGATTGAACACGCCAACAATATCTAGACGACTTCTACGGCGTCAGAGCTGCGCGTTTCGTCACCACAAGATTGAACTATTGGATCATGTAGATGATAATCACTTCGACATTTTTCTGCAAGCTGCTGATGGATTTTTCACTGTTGGGTTGCGGATAAATTTTCTTTTATAATGCTTACGCCAAGGTTCTGCAATGGAGAACTTTGCGTGTATGATTAGTTGTTCAACTGAACGGTTGATTTTAGTCGTCAGTCATAGCGGGCATATTTAAAAGAAAGGAAGCACATTCCAATAGCAAAGAGTTTGGTATCGCTTTATCTTGATGGAGTGTTATGCCTACTTCAGCTCCCGGCCCGACATCGGAGATCGCGTGGTGCAGGCCACGAACGACATTTTTAAAATTTTAGCTAAATGCATGTCTTTTACACGAGGCTTCCCTTAGGACATCTGTTAGTAACCTGTTTACTAAATTTTATCTTGTACTTCATTTATAGTCAGTAGGCAGCCTTTCGCCTGTAACGCCGCCTCCACGACATCGTTATATTTCTCCGGAACGAAGAGCTGGCGTCAGGAATAAAGGGGCTGGTTCGACTCCGCCGTCGAACAGCGGTACCCCGACACCTGCAAAGGCCGTTTTCATCCTTCAGAAATCGGAAAGCCGCGAAAGTGTTCACATTGACGTCAGCATCGTCAACGATGACGGGCTCTGCAACACGAGCACCAACGAGGACGAAGGCGGCAGCAACAGCAATCGCAACAACACGCTGGCCAGTATCGGGTACGTTTGACGACCGTAGAGTCGTATTTAAGATTATTGGACTATTATTACCGCCTAAATCAAATCATCAGTTTATATTAATAATATGTTTCCATGTGGCGTTTATTTTTGATAAGCAGCTCTCAGGTAATGAGCACCACGACGCTTCCAATCATTCGAAGTGCGGAAGTTTGCGACGACGAAACCCACAACCAAAAAATAGCGCTAGACCATTTCAAATTTGCGAGGACACGAAGCATGCGGGGTCCTAAAGGCTTACGCATCTCGAAAGTGTACCATCAAGGAAGAGAAGCCGATACTACAGCTGCCCTTACGTTCTCATCAGAAGATGAGGGTACTTTGGCCTTTCTATAATTTCTTATTCTCTTTTTGGGAAAATCGGAATACTATGATGTATGCGGGTATCCTGAATGTAGAAGCATTAATTATTTTGTGAGCTCAAAGTTATGTAATAATTATAACAGTCCGCTAGCTTTGTCTTTTTATTTTATTTTTTTTAATTAATGTTCACTTTGTTACATTCTCTCGCCTCTCTTCTATACTATCCAGCCATCAGTCCATTTAGGAGTACTATATATATATATATATGTATATATATAGATTTTTGTGTATCTGAAGTTGTTGCTTTATTATTTTATTTAATCACGTTCGTTAGTACACTCATATGCTTGTGATTATAGGAAAAGGTAATTCCGATCAATCAGAATCGCCTCCGCCCTTGCCACCGCGGCGACACAGGTCTCGGCCAGGTACTGCGATGTCATCGTATCGGGCTGGAGGTGGTCACCAGAGCACGCTGGATACCAACTCGATTTCTTCAGAAGAATCCTTTCCTTCTATTCCCTGTCTACTGGCGACCGACCTGCATCGTTTGCGGGTGACAGGTGATGTGGTTCCGCCCGTGGTTCCACCCAAGAGCCCACTTATAACCCGCATTGAAGTGACAGGAGAGCCCGTCAAGCCCACTGTGATATCGACTGAGGGCGTTGACAATAGTCGCCATCATGTTCGAAGTCGCTCGGAAGTAATCTGCGGCAGTGAAGAAGCGAAAATTGTCGCTGCCAAGATAAGTGCAGTCCGACTGCCGCCTGTTATTAAGAAGAACACTCGCACTAAGAGCTCGGACAACATTATCCGCAAAAATAGGCCTCAAGCTACGAAGAGCGAATCCAGTGACTCGGTTGACGAGGGTATGCATTTTAGCGATAATCTATTTAGTGGATGCTAATAGAACTTGATAATATTCGTTATAGCCTATGGATAACATATTACGTCCTTAAAAGGTCAATCTTTCTTTCTCTCTATATTAGAAAACCTAGAACTAGTAAGCTTTCCCCAATCACTTCTTTTTTCTTCTGTTAGTTTGTGTAGACAATGATTCTAACATTTGTTCATTTCGCTTTACGATTCGTTGGCTCGGTGTTTATTACAGGCATAGTCCTATCTACTCCGACGAAGGCTAGAAGTCACTCGGCCGGTCGGACAAGGAAGCTATCTGAAGAGATCGAAAGCTACAATGTATATAACGTCCGCACCGGCAAAATTACGACGAGCCTTCAGAAACCTGTGTCGTCCACGACTAGTGCAGTACCATCGGGAGCCACCGATACCTCCACGCTTACTAAACGTGCTGAGCGGCATCAGAATTGTAAAAAATGCATTCACGCCACCAAGAGCTAATCACTGGTAATGGGCTAGTCAGCTTGGTGGTTTCTCCGAACATGCAGAGAGAAAACGGAAATGCAACATCATTTCAGAACCGGAAGTAACCGCACCGGAAGGAGATGGCGTGGGAAAAAACAAACAGTCCAGCCCAGTGGGCGCGAACAGCAATAGAGAAGGACGGGAACTTGCGTTCAAAGCGACCATGGTATGCGGATTTTCAACTCCAGCAAAAGGAAACGAGATCGTAGGCTGAGCGAGCCGATGACGGAAAACGCATGATGATTATTTGGAGCAATGGCACCAAATGAATCTTTATTAGCAAATGTTGCGTCGCTCACGGGAGCTGCTAATAAGAAAAGAGTAATTGTTTCTGCAGTTGTCATGATTCTGTTTTTAAACAGATTAAAGAAACGCTAGTAGAAAGACAGAATAGTGATTCCAAACGAGCAAAAAAATAATGAGATATGGGAAAAACATCGGATTGGTGCGGATCCTGCTCTGGCAGGAGATGACGTGCAATAGCCGAAGTCGCAATTGTTGTTTGTTTCCTCATATACAAATAACACAGTATATACATATATACTATGTTATATATATATATATATATATATATATATATATATATATATAAAGTTGATTTTAACTCATCGAAACAGCTGGTGAATCTTGAAGGAACCGTGAACGCGAGCAGCAACGCAAAGGAGATTTAGAGTGTGAACCAGCGGACGACACGACGATGATACGCAAATGCAATATTCTTGGAAAATTTGTAAATGTGTTAGTGCACGCATAGAGAATAACGGCGGCTGGTACAAAAAGGGAAAAGAAAAAAAAGCCACGAATGAAATGAATATGTACAGATTTTCAGTGACGGCGGTCATGGTAATGAGAGAAACATGGTGGGACAATAGATGTTATTCCTGGTCAAATATTCGTGTGGTAAGTACAAGCTTGCGCCGTTCTTATTGTGTTGCTATTTTTCAGCTTGTGACTCCAAGTACCTACCTGTGCAATTGCTCTTTCAAGGATAGGTAGACTATAAAAATGCTAGTTTGTTAGACCCAACCGCTCTGCGTGCAAGCCTGAACTTTACTCGCGTAATGTCTTCAAGCGGCTTTCATAGCAGCGTTCGTTGTAAGCATAGAAAGGAATAAATATGACTAACTTCAGTATGCACAAAGTTTACTTACTTTTTTTGATTCTGCTTTTTTTTTTTTTTATTAACAGGGCAAGTATTGCACTATTATCTTTACTTCCACCGTACACGGCAGGCATACGTTACTGAAAAAAAATTAGGTAACGGGAAGGGTCAGTTTAGCCTTAAACGAGTTACGATTTGTTAGACCAGAGTGGTAGAATTAGAAGAACTTGACTTATGGTATTTATATCTATATATATTTCCGAACAGATAGGTTCGCTCTGAATATAGTAGTGAAGACCACTGGTCCGAATTTCGTTACATAACATCTGATGAGGTCGAAACGAGATTTAATGGTGCCAGCCTGAGCATACAATACGTAATTTTTGCTATATAAATCACTCGCCGCTATTTCAAATGTGCCTTGTTTAACCTTATTGTGTCAGGACGTACTTAGTGCAAGGAAAATGCTTATGACATCTTAACTGCATGTGTAAGTGGTTCATCATTTTCGGTAGGAGTGAACTGTCGCTGAAGCTTCTATTTATTGCGCACGTAAACTTTTTTATTATTCTTTCTTTTAACACAAATCACGGTCATCAAGCGACACTTTTACAGTTTCCTTAACAAAACTGAATCCTAGAAGATTCGTTCACGTCAAGAGTATAGGTCTTCTCCACAATGGCCGTAATGTGAGCTACACGCACATCACCGTATAAGATAGCACAATAGGATGTCTGTATAGGTTTCTGTGCATGAGACGCCTTTTGCCGTTCATGCACCTGCTGAGTATATTCGTGTTTAGACTACCGCGTGGGCCGACGACTGTTTTACCCGATCCTTCAGTTCAACTTCCGGGTTACACACCGCCTCTGCTCTTTTTCAGTCAATACATTTATCACCACCACTTATCGGGCCACCATGCGCTGTGTCGTCGGTCTCATCCCAAGCATTAGAGATATACCATATGCACACGCGGTACTGCCCGTCCGTCTGCTCTTCCATCTCGGCTCTTCTTTGCTTAGGCAGTATAGCAGCTATAGCACCATCAGCCGTGGCAGTAACAGCACCTCAGAGATCATTTTCAATGTTGTTTCCAATAATCATCACTATCAACATCATTGCGCCAGCAGCAGCAGCAGCAGCAGTAGCGGCATCATCAGCACCATTACTTTAAATATCGGCACTGTCGCGCCAGCGCCTACCAACCTATCCCTTTTTCCTGCCTTTATCCCACTCCTTACCATATCCATTGCTTTTCACCCCTCACCCCCTCGAAACCTCCGTGTTTCCTCTTTTCTCTACCTTTTCCCAAACCTCTCTAAACAGATTCACTCTATTCTGCCTTGCTTTTCCTGTGCTTCACTGATGTTGGTCAGTTGATTCGTTTTGCTTGTTTCTATTAGGATCTTGCGTTGACTTCTTCTTGCCACAGGGAGGAGCGCGATTCCAATGGAAAACCATGGCTTGTGGTGGTGGGTAAGAGGAAATTTGGTGAGATTAGAGACTGAAGAACGACGGGCAGATGAATAATCGTTTGCAGATCGATGGCTGGGCTCGGCGGATGCGAAGCGCTGGCGTGCCAGCCTGCGCACGTCGTCGGCCACTGGTCAGGCAGCAGCCTAGCTGCCTTGTACAGTAGCAAGCGGCGGAAGGAAAAACAGCATCAGGCGAATCGGGAGCACAAATCGGGATAAGAAGGCAGGAGAATAGCTAGAGCATGCGGAACTCGGAGCTGAAAAGCGTCGGGGAGGGCAACAATATTGACTGCGACAACGATGACGACAAGGAGAATCGCGGAAGGCGCCATTTTCTTATTCGTCCTTCGACGGCTCAAACCAACAGGCTTTGTCTTGCCTGGCCGCACGCGACTTCCCACCTATTGGTCCTGTGGAGTTGCCAGTACACAGTGAAAACAAGCAGTGATATTGCTAGCAATAAGGAAAACCAAGACGGCAGCAACGGCAGCAGCAATACAGACACATGCAACGTGCAATGATGCGAAAAATTGTGGACAGTACGCTATACCGTTCATTCACGGTAGGCGGTATAGAGTAGACCTACGCTTGCCAACGATGAAGGGTACGACGAAACCTACCGTAGACGAGTTTGTAGGGTACCCTAGATATTTGTTGCAGTTGCCATCATAAAGAAATAGGTATATGAGGGATGCGTAATTTGTCAAGTGGCATAATAGTATTGCAGAAATACGTTTATGTAAAAAATCTCGATTTAAAGTTTATCATTAAAGATCGAACACAATAATGATAGGTTCAAATATGGTTTGAAGTTTTTAAAAATAATTTGGTCATAAACTTCCATTATTCAAAAAGCATAATAGCTCATTAGAAGGGTGTTTTTTTTTCCTTTTTTCCATACATGTTAGTTACTTCGTTAGTTTCTTGGAAAAGGTTATTTGAACAGCTGAATAGGCTGGGTGGGCGTCGGGATATATTAAATAACATGGCGTCGGGTCATGATAAAAAAAATTCGATGAATGACTACTGCCTAGGCGATGCCTTTGAAAAATAATGAATTTTCACACCACAGCAGTATTGGTTAATGTATTTGCCCATATATGTTGAAAAAAGCATGTAACGAAGTATACTTAAGGGGTGCAATATAAACGGATCGATAACAATGCTATTAAATGCCTCCGTTTCTTTTGAACAACAATAGTAATCAAAATGATAGTTTTTTTAACATCTTGTCGGCTAATTCGGAGATAAAAAAGCTGTTTCCGATCACGAATATTCTATGTGTATGTGGTGTATGTGGTAAGGCGCCATCTGACAGCAGCGAAGTATTTAAAGCTGTGATATAATGCCCACGATCATTTTCGTTCTGTGTTGGCTTGGGTAAGTTAGAGTACTCATTGCACATAATTGCCAAGTAAGGCATAACTACTTGACATATAATTACACAAAATAGTAATAATGACGTGACTTTGTTAAATTGCACTTTTTTATATTCTGCAAACTTCAAGTTGGATTTTCGTTGTGTTGAGGAAAAGTCGTTATCAAAAATATTAGATCATGGCCGGTATAAACTTGCGACGATGAAATTTCGCCTGCTTTTAATATCAGGGGGTAATGTTAACATTGCTACCCAATCAGCCGGCAAGCAAACATCCAACAAGCGGTAAAATTTTCGATAACAGATTTACCTATCGCAACAAATGTGAGACATTGTTTTATTCTTAAGCAGCATCAATCGCTCGGTCTCTATGTATAAACTACGTAGGGCTTTGAACTGAATTCACCTGACAAGGGATACAGAACACAGTGTGCGTTTCGTTGACAGGAACCGAACTCTTTTGCTTAGAATGGCCATCATTCGAAGTAATGTCAAAGCCCAAAAGGAAGCAATACTAAAAACATAAAGACCAGGCCAGTGAAAGAGTTTTTTTTCAAAAGGGACATGAATTTCTGCGATCACAATCGATTATTTTAAGGGCCTTGCTGGCCTAAAGCTAGACAAATGTTTCTCGATTTAAAATTAGGCAAGAAAATATCCGCTACAATTAAACCAACTGCTCCGAGAGCAGACCTACAAGGGGATTAATTACTCGAAGATGTATAACATGAGCTTCCTCTATTATGTTTGATAAATAAGTTTTTTTTTATTGTGTACTCATTGACGATGAAAGTTTTTCTGAAATTATTGTGAAAGTACTATACTAAATAAAAATGTTTTCCTCCTGGGTAAGTTTGCACACGTGTTTTTCCTTTCTGACGTCTATATTTTACCTATATTATATTCTTAGCAGATGTTGCCGTTCACCTCTAAGCTCATTCGTTTCTTAGCATTGCAGTTAGCATTTGGGCGCAGGGTGAGTCCCGGAAGAAATCAAGCGTTTGCTGCGAAAGTGTATGTTCCTCATCGAACGCCAGCAGGGTGTAGAAGTATAGTTTACGCCAATAGGAAATGCATCTTTACCAATTTGACATCGGTGTTCCTTGAAGGTCCCGATACCCGCAAGTAGTCGGGTTTGCGGGTACGTCACCGACCTGTGTCCGTATTACGTGCCTAAATAAAAGAGTAGGATTTCGTCAAAATCCAGGATGTCCTAGTTAGTCCGAAGTCTTCTGTTGCGGGCATTTCTTTATGGTTCTTTCGCGGGCGGTTTCCTTCGGCGTGGTCGGCTTAGTTGGTCGTTCGACGATACGGAGGTTCGATGAAATCTGTTACGTTAGGGCTTGCGCGGAAACCGTGGCCGCGGTGCGATCTTTTTTGAGATGCTCAAAATCATTGGGCAATACATTCTGTCCAAAAGCTTACGAGTCTATGTGACTTACCAGACTGGAGCGGCGTATAATATGAAGTTATTAAGCATGGACGCCAGAAAGCGTTTTTTGCTGTCTAAGTTTCGCTCAGCCCGTGAGAGCAGATGTCGAAACGAGCCGCTTCAGCGTGTGGTCGACATGCGATGTGCCAGTCAGTTCCTGTAGGTACTTCGCCTCTCTGGCTAGCTCAATACAATAGTCCATCCGATATGTAACCTCGGCGATGCTTTGTCTATTCAGCAGCATCGCTTCTGTTTTACTCGGCGCCAGGCTCAGTTCCTGGGGCCCTAGCCAATACAAAATACCTGCGAAGGCCGCTTTTGCCACTCGTTTCAATTGATATGATATTAATATTGTTTCAGGTATAACCTTATTATATTTCGTAGATACGGTAAGATGTCACCAAGTTGAACTTTTGGTGTATTGGGAGTGGTTTTGGTGGGGTTTAGAGTTCGTTTGGATTTGGTCGGTGAACTCTGGTAGGATTGGGAAGCACTGTCGTTGAGATCATTTTACCCTTCTTATAACTCCAGGATTTTTTTAATAGCAATCTGCGAGAAATGAATTGTCCTAAAGTCATCCTAGTCGTCAGACGATCGACTTTTTTTGCTGGCCTGCGGTTGATTATGCGCGGCCTTCGATAGCACGGTCAGCATATTTATTGGCCTGTAACCTGGCAGGTCTCCACGATGGTTTTTCTAGCCTTCTAATATCGACGAAGCGTATAGCTTTCTAGATTGCTCGAAACTCTCTTGTTCAAAGCATTTCGGCTGTCATCGGTTGGAAGGCTGCTGAGTGAGCCTTAATGAACATTAGCATCGCCTTCGAGGAGACTAATTTTTGTAAGAACTCTTTTCACCTAACAGACGGTGATTGGAAAAAAGTTGAAATTCATATCAGTGGGAAAGGTAATTAGGCGAGGTAGTGTCTGCCGAGAAACAAAGCAATTATGGCTCTTTATACGCTTTTGAAAAGAAGGACGGAAGGTCATTCCGTAATTTACCACGCACGAGTTCATTTTAAATTCTTCACAGAGCAAATTCTAGTGATCCTCTTTGCTCTGATAGATTTCTTTCCAAAATTGCCGACACGCTTTTTGTATTCTTCCTAGGCGGCCGCCAAGCCGAATGTACCTTTTTCGTTTATCTGTCGTTTCGCTGCCACTTCACACGCCTCCACCAGCGTTTTGGAGACTTTCAGCGGGTCTGCATCCGGGAGCTGCAAGATGCCCTGTTAAGTTCGTGGCTTAGTCTACTATAGTTCAGACGTTTAGCTAATCCGGACATGGCTTTCGCGGTTGCAGATGGGCTGGAACGTGTGAAATGTATACGATGCAGGGGTGGTCGACCAGAGTCTCTGTGCCATTTCTACAGGGGAATCTGTGCAGAAGCTTCGGTTCAAGGCAGATCTTTGTAGATTTCACCAGAGCGTTAAACCGAGTATGCTTACTAGATGCAGGTCGAGTTGTAGTTGCGGTTGAGACTCCCAAGCATCATACTTTATACCTCGTAGATGACCATCGTAGACAGAATGAATATAACCACGAAACTTGAGAATCTCTGTAAGTGATAGTAAAATATCTATGCGCATCTTTAATTGGCACAACAACGAATAATCGAGTGATCTTCTTCTTGTCCGAACTTTCTTCCTGTGACGAGCAATAGCACATTGTAGAATAAGCTAGCTATTTTATTTTGTATTATTGTTACTATTGGCGTTTTTATTATTCTCGTCATAACCACCATTTACGTAAGTTTCACCAGCTGGCCAGCACACGACCGCCATGCTTCGTTTTCGTGCAACAACTATATGCTAATGACTATTGTCGCCTAACGATGTGCATTTCCCCGTCGTGAAGTTCAAGGAGAAGTATATAGATAAAGTGGACGGGAACATCTTTCACCTCGATAACGGTGAAGTGTTTTATACTTGCAATATGAATTGTTGGGTCACAAATAAGAAAGTTCTTTGTTTGGATAAATCTGAAGTCAGGCCCCGAAGCCTGCTAAACCATGTTGGCGATTGTGCCTATAGCTGACCCAGGACAAATGATTGTCGCTGTTTCGGTGTTCTTAATATGCGGTCTTTTGGCAAATGTTGACATTCATTGCGGGAAAGTTCATGGGATGCTGTCTATAGTCTTCTTCGCGATATATATACCGCTTGCCGTAATAATGAGATTAAAATAAGAAAGCATAAAATTTTAGTCTAAAATACCGCCTTATTTTATAGTGGTTGTTCGCACACATTGATTTGGACGAAGCTGAGCCGCATTTTACAACATCTATAGAGACTGTATCGAAAAAACATACACTAAAAAACTACAAATGTATGAACGTGCACGTTACCATGGTATTAAACCATATTTATGAATAGTGCTTATTGTTCTGTAAGGGTAGAAACTTCTCTGTGCCAATATCTTATAATAAACCTTTACTTGTCTTTAAATGATCTCAGTCAAAAAAACTAAGTATACGAAGAAAGCTGTGGAACTTCTTATGCTCTATAGAGCACGATTGACCGATATGGTGATTCCACAAAGCTTTATTTGATGGGCGCCCGTTATTCAGTGCGGTTAATCATAGAAACACATGTTCATGAAATGCTTATATTTACCGATATTGCCTCACAACCTTAGTACGGTGGGACAGTTGCTCGGATGTTTACGCCAAGCGCACAACTAATAAATACTATACAATAACAATTGAGATTGTACTTATTTAGTCTTGTCGCTTACCCCTGGTGGCCTCTACGTGTCGTGTTGTTCGCCAGCCTCTCTCGTTTTCCATCCTGCTCCGCTTTTTAGCCACAGCATCCATCCAGTCATCGCTGGGACACCTAGCGGGCGCGAAGGAACCGGCGGTTTATTCAAAGAGCACATTTCCCGTCATCAAGGATTGTTCCCTTTTGCAGACTGGGCTCTCTTCTAAGGCTTCAACTACTAACACTGATCCCCCGTCGACGACCGTTACATCAAGGCGAATGCGCTTCATGCATTTCAGACTCTGCACAAAGACAGAACAGTAGCGGCAAAACTGCAATGGCTGCTGCTGGGGCAAGCGGACGAAGTTTGAAACAAGCCGGAAGACGTATTGGCGTTAAATTGGTTTAGACGCCTGTCCTTGTTAGAGGCGCATGGCAGCGCGCGCCAGTCTGCCGATCGGTCCGTCGGAAAAAAACAGTGTAGAGATGAGACAAGATACACTTTACATTCCCCACTGCCGCAGCTAGTGACGACGACGACGACATCGACTACTTGTACATCACTAGCATACGAGATGCCGTTCAAGCTAAAGCGTTAAGAGTCGGAGCAGAACAGATTTTAACATTGGTGACTGTCAGCTTTATAGCCTTCGAGTATTGTTGCGGCTGATGTTCGTCGTGTCTCTCTGCGTTTTGCGTCGGGCAAAGCACGGGTGACAACAACAAAAAAAAAAACTTCAAAATAAATACATCGTTGCTAAACTCGCTCCAATGGCAGAATAAAGCGTGTAAGGCAGCGGGCGATTTCCGTTGCTTTCAAATGTCGACGAAAGAAAGTTGTTTATATGGCAAATGAGATTTGCCTTATCTGATTAGAAAATACTTAAAGTTTTCGTGTGATTGGTAATATGTTGAAGAGGCCGCTGTTGCTAGCACATTATGATAACATGTAGATAACATGGTATCGAACTGGCCGGAAATCGTTTTAGAGCTTTGAATCAAGCTGCCAATACCAATAAGTAAACTACTTCTAGGGAAAATGAGAGATCGATGATGGGGGAATATACTGGCTACTGAATTTCAAATCCAATGTTATTTTTATACATTTGTCGTACAGTCATATATTCGAGGTAGGGAGTTAGTCGTCTACTTTAACTTATGCAGTTAATGACAGCAGTAAAACAGAGGTGAACGCCTCCGAAGTACGTCAAGCTCTGATGAATTGACAAAGATTAACTTTTATTTCATAGACCCAGTTCTGTTTGTGCAGCGTAGACAATACTGTGCTCGAATGTTATGGACGTATCAGTATTTTGTTTACCTGGTCTCAAAATGCTGGGGCGTTAGATAAGGGGGTGAGTAGGGAAAAAAAAAAGCATACGCTTTTTACCCACGGAATCCGCTACCTTTGAAGACCTGCCAACGACAAATAAGCGCTAAGTGCCTGCTGGGTATATGTTGAATAAATCTATTCGTCCTATGAAACAAGTGGAACCGCGTGCAGTACCGCTGCTAGGACTGCTTCTCGTTAAAACAGTAACTGTTCACACTACAAGTAAAAGGCGCAACATAACAACCATGTCTACGTAACCAAACATAATTCATAATAGCTTTTATCGTTTGGGCTAGAAGAAGACCCGGTTTGGCCATAGGTTGTCATATTAGTTGAATTTTAGCATTCGAAAGATTATATCCGGCGCCAGATGTGATTCCTTCTTGTTGTGTACCGTTAATGTTCACTCATAGAAGAGTCGGTGCCAATAGGCATGGACGAACTTGCCCAAATGCCAATAGACGAAAGGGCATGTGGGCAGGTTCGTATATTGGAAAGTTAAAAGACGTTTACCTTTTGCGTCGCCACGTTCGGGCCCACTAGACCTTGTATCAGGGTTTGTGATCTTTTAGTAGGTACTTTTGCTTTTGTTGGCTCTTTCTGCTTCTCGGCTTAAGCGCGGCGGTCGCGCTTTGGTTTTACCTTGCCTTTACAGTGGTCGAGCCTCGTTGCACGCAGGTCCGTTCGGTGCTGCATGATTCTCGACAAGGGTGGCTATACAGGTACCCGACGGCTTTAGGCGGGCTCTATTAGGATTCAACTCTCTGCGACACTTGCACCAACCTAACATCTGGGGAGCTGTCATGGTTGTCCCTTGAGGAGCTTCGGTCTAATCCACCAATAAGTTCTGAACTTATCTTTTTCACCCCCTAGCCCTGCTTATTAAACCAACGGTTCACCACGTGCAGCTCTTTATCAACTTTTCGACCCAGTTAACCCTTTGTTTTACTGCTGCTGCGTGTGATGCTGCCGTTCTTGTTCATACTCTAAGAACATTTTTATAATAAACCGCCTGACGCAATGGCAACGGCGGCCGGTATACTGTTGTTCACAGCTGTTGGCCCCTAAGACTAAGCCCCCGTCCAAGTTATTGTTTTAGCATGACTGTAATAGAAAGACGCAAAGTCTTCCTGAGAGTGAGGTTTTTGTGCCTTTTCCTTATAAGCAACGTAATCGACAAATTATGAAATTCACGACGAGTTTTACCACATACAAAGATAGCACTTTTTTATAAATACTACATATAAATAATACATATTAAATATGTCATGACGTGTTATGTACAACGGGCGTATTAGTATATTACACGATTCTTCAGGTTACGGAAGCTAAATTTCGTCGGAACGTTGTTGTTGGTTTCAACATGGCGAATAACCGCCTCCGATTATAGAAAAGCAATGCTTGAAGCTTCCTCAGCGTCACAAAAACATCTGCTAGAGGGAGTTGGCATGGCTTGAAGTCAATAACGCTAGAGAAAAAGTTTTCTATGGGGTTATATATTAATCATGGAAAAAGCGGTGGCATCACATTGTTGCCCAACCGTTCAAATCCTGTCGCCTTTTACACAGAAATGCAAGGAAAAAAATACTAGATCCTGTTTTTCATAAGACTGTGCTTGTTTGTGTCATAGTTCCGTCATTTTCCGTAAGTGGCTTTAAACATCACAAGGTAAGACGAAAAACACTGTTTATCAAGTATTTTTTTGTATATGCAACAACTCACCATCGCAGGCGATCAGTAATATCCAAGTGTGGTTTTCAGCCAGGACAAAATTCTAGAGCTTCAACTGATCCTTCGAAGGTTATAGCAAGCCACTGTGGAATAGACGCGGCACAGTTTTGCCAATACAAACTTTTTTTCTTAAATAGGCGACAATTCACAAAAACTAGATACTTACTTATGCAATTCATTATACGCCAATAAATCCACATGCAAAGCACTATAGATACCTTACAGAACGTTTGTAAAAAAACAGGTCCTTATTTTGTTACAAAGTTGCGTCAGGACCAAACACAATACGGACAGTTACAAATGAGACTGACAGAACGAACGCGATACTGATAATTTGAACGAAGTTTTTAACGGGCCGATATTAAAAGGTTTAACCCATTATCAAATAAATTTATCGCTTCTATTGCGCAAACCTTATGTCTTTTCTTATGTGGGAACCAAAAAAAATCTAGATAGAGACTCAATCATCTGTAAAAACATGTGCGCGTATGTAATGAAGACCCTTTATGATTAAGCTAGTATAACAAATAGCAAATTTCCCCGAAGTTTGTTTGTTTGCTAATGTATTCGTGTGTCTGCTTAACTGGAACTTAAATAGGTTTGGATAGCACTTTAGGACCTTGTCAGATCAAACGCAAGTTGACGGGTGTTGCAGCTAAACATCAACATGTCACCGCAGAAAACGAGACGGCGGAACACTCCAAGCGTCGACCGGAGGTCTGTCGCCGGCTTTTAGGTAAAGGAGGCAGTTATGTAAGCATTGACTGCACACGATGGACGATCGTGTTCCCATACTTCATTTTCGCGCTAAGCATCTGCGATATATACATAAGAATGCGCGTTGACGATACATGCATGCCCTAAGCGCCTTGCATAGTGTACACATTCAATTTGGCGCACCACCGTTTTAGGCTCCCCGAGGGTACACGAACAAGTTAACATAGCGCTAAGTCGCTCCTGCTCTTTCTCCATATCAAATTCTGGAAAAATCGGCCCCGTTGTTCTCGGTCTCAGATGCGACGATTTGATAGAACAGCGTCGAAGTGAGCCGCGTTGTCTAGCCAACTTGGTTATATGAGATTTCAGGAGTCAGCGAAGAAGTCGTGACGAGTGGACCAAAGAAGACGCCAAAGAAGGAGGACACTGTCGACGTTGAGTTTAAATCTGCGAAGGTACCGCTGCTGGCAACAGATGGAAACGAATGTAGGGCTTGTCCCAACTCTCTTTGGTTATATGTCTGTGTGTGTTTGTTGATATTCGCGTGTAAACAGCTCGCGGCAGGGCACCCGTTTGGTAGTGGGCCTTTGGTCTGGACCCAACGCCTCCGGTGAGGTCTCCAAAGAAGTAGCCAAAGACCCATTTACCAGCCGTAGTGGAGACGGCAGAAGCAGTCGCTGTACCAGTAGAGAGCCTGAAGAAGAAGGCTTAAAATTTGTGTACAAAGGTACAACAGTTGGTTATAAGAATAAGGTAGGAATAAAAGGAAAGCAAGGGCGAGCTAGGAAGAAACATGGCCAAAAATAGACAAGGTACATAGAGCAAATTTAAGACTTAGTTATAGTATTTATAGTAGTTTGTTTGCAGTGGGCGATAGGCCTTTGTAGGATTTCCACATGTAAATTATGTTTATAAATAGAGTGGAGCAATAGGTAAAAGGAGAACGACTATAATTTACATGTATCATGGTCCTTCTATTAATCTCATCAGTTTGTTGAGGGTTTATGTGAGCCCTCAACACTATTAGTATGTTAGATTAATATAAATCTGTTTTTAACGATAACTATGTTAACTGCGTGTGCATAAATTTTTGTCCATTTCAATCATTGAAAATAAAATTTAGGGTAGAAATGGACTTCTGATCGCAATTAGGGAAATTTTGTCATTGTTTTCTGATAACATTTAACACCGTGCAACAAAAAGCAGAATGAACGGATCGGTTCTTCACTGGGAAACCTTTAAAGTTGCCCCTTCAGACTTGACATAAAAAACGACCGCGAACTAACGCGCCAAAGACTCGCTTCTTGGATCTAATGAACATAGCCTTCATTGTTTCATATAACATTTGTGACTTTGGCCATTATCCTAGGCCAGAGATTTGTAATCAGTTATTACGATGAGCACAATATCCAATGTGTAGCACTTACAATATAAGGTAGATTGTATTCTGCCACATTTATTGAGCACAGGATAGAATTTGTATTACTGAACTTGACAACATCTAATTTTTCAGTGATCCGTCCTATTATCGACTAACATTGTCGGATCGACTCCAATTTCACTGGAAGCCTCCAACCTCATATCTCGTATAAAACCTCGTATCTTGGCAAACGTATACTGAAACCAGCCGCTGAATTTAGTTAATAACTATAATCTGCTAATCTCAGTATTTTCATCGATCAAAACCGGTATGAGATTATATTGTAAATCATTGCCTACAAAAAAATATTTAACGTTCAATAACATAGCTAAGCACTCTGGTTAACAGTAGCTATTCTACAAGCAGTCTTAAAAAAATAACCTTACCTTATTTTTACTTATTAAATGAAGCTGTTTCAAATGTCTTAATGAAACAATATTGTCAACGTTGTGTACTTCCTCATTGTTCATTCCACTTAACAACAAGAAACAACTCGAGGCTGTGGGCTTGTACGCTCTGTATCTGTCTGTGTTTATTTAGCACAGACATCACTGTCTTTAAGTATGATGAAACAGTGAACTTACTAGAGGGTTCTCGAGCGGGGTACCTATTCTGCTCTCGTGGCAGTTTCGCTTCGCTTCAAGATCAGCAAGCGGACGCAGCGCAGGGTTACGCCCATCGCTGGCCAACGCCATCGACTGTTTTGGGGTGCTTAAGGTGAAGCTGCTCTAGCCTCGTCCCCCATAGGCGTCCCCATATCGTCCGGTTCTGTCTGCTTGTCCTTCATTGTCTACCAACACTAGGCATGAGTGGGTCCGTTGTACTTTCCAAACGAGGTTAATTGTTCTCGGCTTGCCAGTCGGGCTACTTGCTCATTCTGTGTCCGCGGGAGCGTTCTCGTTGTCGGTTGCCTCTTGTTGTTTCCTTTTATGATCAGCGAGCACAGGGGTGGCGACGACGACATTGACAACGTTATGTCTTGCTGACTCCCCACCGTTGCTGGCCGAATGAACGGACTTGATCCGTTGTTTGTCGATTTGATTACGACTAAAGGCCCTACCTACGGGCAACGACTAAGGAACAGATTTAAGGTCCACTGTCGAATCCGCCATGGGCAGCCTCACATTGAGTCGGACCTGCTCGGCTTTGCCTCCACTTCAATCTGACCCGATGGGGTTGCCTCTAACAGCATAAGCTGCAGCCTTCGATTTAATGGCACTTTAGATATTCATAGCCTTCTTCCGTTTGCTGTCCGCTAGCTGGTTCGTTGCGGTCACTGAATCTATGTCACTGTCTTCATCGCTTTCACAAGGGCCACTCATCGCCATTCATATGCTTGGCCCTCATCGCTTTGAAGCGAGCAACGTGCTCGACTCGACAGCGTAAAGCAAGCCGATAGGGCGCGTCCGTCACCCTAAACAAAAGGAATTCGCGTCTCATTCTACTAAACGCGACCGCAGATCCCGTAATCATCCTTTAGCTTCTCCCTCGCGGAACGTGCTCCGGATGCATCACATGTTAACTGATGACTTAAAGAAAACCAACAGCAATATGAGCACCGTGTTCCGTCGTACCATCCTAGCATCCTTAAGGATTCTGCCCCATGACCAGGATTTGCCAAAATTCGATGCTATTCGCCAGTGCCGGAACGTACGCTAGCTATATGATGAACAGAATTAAGCCTTATAATAAAAGGAAGTATGAAATAATAATTATGTGCATTAATTATACTAATAGTAATATTACCTATGAAGATCAAAGGTCGCATTGGCGCAGCGTCGTACCGCTACGTATTCATCAATGACTAATCTGTGCTTTCCTATATGAAAGAGGAAATGAATGAAGAAATTTCACTGTACAGCTTTTCGTGATTCTCTATCTGTCTGTATGCGTTTGTAAGTAACAAACTGATGGACAGACAATTTATTTTTTGTTATGACTGCTGGGTGAAGTGTACTCCAATTTTTACTCCAGTTCGTTTGCTCGATCCCGTATTTGTCCTCCGGCTAGGACACCTTAAATTTAACTAGAACACACAGCTTTGAGTCCATCTAGTGTGCAGGGCGTCCCATATGCCATTTAAAACGTACCTATATGGACCCCTACCAGACCAACTTATGTAAAAACAACTTTATTTACGCAGGCTGTGTAACATGTATATATAAGTTTACTACACAGGCTTTGTCGTTGGTACGTTTCATTCCTAAAAACATATTGATGATATATCAGCAGCTCCTAAAAGACATTATGTCAAACTTGTTTTAGAGTGCCATTTTAATTACGAGTCAGAGGTTATCTTGTACGGAGCGGCCTATCTCTTTGTATCAATGATTATCGTGTAGGCTTCGGAAGTTTCTATTATTCATTAGTTAGTCCATTACTGTGTGCTTATATTCGATAGTTAGATCCGAACAGTAGGTTTGTCCTATTTACGCATCTGCTAGGCAATGATAGCTTTTTGCCTTATGTATTCGGCTGTCTTCTTACGTCGTTGAAACCAAACCTTGTACTTTCCACTTCTGGAGACTATACCAGGTCACTTTCTCGCTACTACCAGTTGGGTGTCCTTCGTTGTCCTTCCTAAGGCCAGCTCGGCCGAATTTCTATATTTACCACTTCCATGTCCAGAATGGTAGCATCGGTCAGCTCTACGTTTTTCCTATCAGAAAATGTATTTTTTTTTTTCTAAAACATAGGTATTTTTATAACTTTTAGGATTTGAAATTCACCTTTGACTAAGCAGAAGTTCAATGTGATCTTTTTCATTCTGCTACATTTTTCTGCTTCCTTAATTTTGCTTTAACATTAGCCGCCTGCTACCAGCGAAGGAAAAACTTTTTATATGTCGATTTCTGTTTTTCCGCATCAATTTTCTTTTTCATAGTTTAGTTTTGCTTTTTTTTTAGCTCGTATTTTCGGCTACATATCGTCATAAGTCAATAAAACTGATCACCTTTTTCCTATGACCGAGCTTTTAGACCTATATACCTGTAGGCGTACAGCTTAGAACATGTGCTGTCGTCGTTTTGTGAATCCAGATCAAGTTCCAGCTCGCCAAACCTCTTTTACTCCGTCTTTCAAGGTCATTTGCGCTTATGCTTTACAGTGCGTTATCGACTAGCTCCTACCAAACTAGGAAGAAATAGAAGAGCACATCTGACGAATTTCAATGCCTCTGTTTCAATTTCCTCTCGTTTCCTTTCTTTCCGATTGTCTATTTTGAAAGAATGTTTTCCCTTTGCAAGGCGAACGCCATCGCTTCCATGTGTCCCGCCTACGCGATGTTCAACGGCGCTCCAGGGATTCTTCTTTACTTTGGTAGAAGCTAGCTCACGTTTATTGCCTGCTGCTGTGAACCACTTGCTGAGGCGAAAGGTCGCGGTCTGCTAGAAATTGAAGGACAGATAAACGCACACCCTAACACGGGTATGCGCGGCAACAATGGACGACGATCACCAGCAAAAGCGGCCGGAATAAGCTACAGTAAAATACTAGTTTGCATGGCCTCTATAATATTGCTAGTTCCTTTCGTTCGCTGTTTTTTTCCTATTTTCCTATTACATGTTTCTCTTTCCAGATTTCCTTCTCTGTATCACCTTTTGTACGATTTCTCACCAGTAAGGCTACGGATGCAACCCGCAGCGGCAAGAAATATTTCTCTCCTACAACTATCCGCCAGAGACAGCGGTAACAGCCGGATGGGCAGCGGCATAAACGTTTGAGGGGCGCACAAACGGCCTTCTATACGTGGATACAGCATCCGAGCTCTTACATTCTCTTAGTTTTCACGTCGTCTGGATATCTGCATCGTGTATCCAGTGAAGCATCGGCTACGCGTCCTTTAAAGCACACCACGGGTACGTATGTACATATAGGGATACAGAAAGGCATACTTACGATACTATATACGACGGTAGTATGGACACATGCTTACATATAGTAGTGCGGTCGCCGACCGTCGATTGTTCCTGTGGTCGTTGGCGACCTTATTGCTGCTGGCTCGTCTGTCTCCCTTCTGTTGTGTATCAGTCAAATCCGTATCAGTCCTGTCCAACTTTTGGATCGTCGTCATTGCGCGCCCGCATGCTGGTCTGTTTCCTTGCTTCATTTTCCGAGCAGCCACTTTTCGTTGGTATCGCCGCTGGTATTTCTGCTGCGCGAGGCACCTAAACATTCAGCTCGTAGGGGAGACGCAGTGGGGTGGGGCATTCGCGAGCATAAACTACATACATTAGATAATCGTGATAGTGGGAGCAGGCAGGCTGGCTGGCTGGCTGGCCGGCCGGTGTACAACTGAAAAGTATCTAGTGAAAAATCCCCTGCGAAGAAAGCAAGTAAGTGCAGTGGAGTGGAGTGGAGTAAGCACACAAGACCAGCTAACACAACATCGACAGGATGGCGCTTATAGCGCAGCAGCGATTGACGGCCGCGGCGGCGCCGGAGGAGGCGCAGCATTTGTAGGGGCGTAGCCAGGCGTGGTGAATCGGGTATGGCCTGCGTGGCGTATGCCATTTGCATGCCGAGTAGGACACCGACTTCTGCAGAGCATGTTAGAGCGACCGCCTACGCTTGAAGAAGGAAAGACGCTGTTTATCCTTCGTGAACTGTATGGTTTAGCGAGTGCTGGCGGGACGAGGAGCAGAAGGAGAACGAAGATAAGCAATGAGAACGGGCAAAGGAAAAATAGGGAATACCACACGGGGCAGGAAAACGAAAGACATCTACCGGCAATGGATTGTGTCCACAGCATTGTGCAAGGGAAACAAGCACTGACATCGTCGTTGCCGCAGCAACAACTTACGGCTCTGCCAACCATTTCCCACCAGAAACTTGTTGATAGACTTTCCCTCCGTAACAAAGTGCCTCGGGCTGGAAATGAAAGAGCTAGTCGTACCGCTCTCTGATATCGTAGCTGTTATCTTTTTGACGAGAAGAGACGGTCCGTTATGTAATGCTGGCGTAGAGTTCCAAAAACTGCGAATGAATATATAAAAAAAAAAGTATTCTCTCTGAGGTTGTATGTATAAATAAACCAAAAAAAAGCTATTTGTTGTTGGATAGCAAACATTTCATACAGAAATAACGGGGTAAAAGATTTGTACTTCGTGCGATTAATTTCTTCTTTTTGTTAAAGATCACTGGTATTGGCATACATTGAACAGAGCTCAAGCGATCCCGATGAGAAATATAACAGAATTAATTTCGATTTAAACGGTCTTACATCACAGAGCAAAGTGCACCGTGTACCGCACGGCTATAGTGCTAGTAATTATGTGGATGTCCGTACTTTCGAGGTTTTCTTTTATAATAGCAAGCCGATCGACTTCTCTCCGTACTTCTAATAAAAGTGTTATCGATCTAGGTAGGAAAACCGTTATTATCAGTTTTGTCGTCGAAAAGTCTATTACCAAATTCGCAATCTTGGTTATCACACGCCTGCGGGCAGTTGATAGGACAGGTCTTACCATATCGGTATAGTACTTTGCCTTCAAGCAAAACGTTTGGGAAAATAGAAATTTAACTAGTATTTATTACCGGTTCCTTTGTGGGTGTTACCATTCTTTCAAGGTCTCCTAGCGTAATATCTCTAGCTTTATAATCAGGCTGCATTACGTTATGTATTGTAAACAACATATTTTCCCAATTTCAGTATAACAATGTGCTTTTTTTATGCGATAGAGATTTACATACGTATCGTCGAACAGTAGAGGACAAAAGCACTACTATGATGATACTTTTTGCTTCAGTCAGGTAAACGTACAGAAGGAATGCAAAGGTATACTTACTAACTTACTCGATAGTGATGTTTGTGTTAATAGTGAGAAAATACGCTATGATTAATGTATCGACGGCACACTTCACGCACATTGAAAAGAACAGCCTAACGCTGCATTGAAGTGTATCTGTTGATTAGATAGGTGGTTATATTAGTTTTTTTTTATTAATGTGCAGTTCAATGTGCAAATCAATGGCACAGCAGGATTTCTTTTTAAGCGTGTCCAGCTTAATAACAGTTCTCTTTGGTTGCAGGAGTGTGAAGGTTAAGCCAGCTTTTTTACAAAAAGCGCAGACGCAATGCTGGTAAAGATACCAGACTGATATCACAACGAGTTTTCGCCAAAGTACACGACGGAAACTTCGCCGTTGCCTTTGTGAGGCAAGAGGTTTTTCGTGCCATCGATGTGTTGGCACTATCTCTATACTTAAATGCATCTGAGTAAAACACGGTTCTCTAGGTTTGATTAGAGAATACCTTCATACCACAAGACATAAGTAAATTAAATTCTTGCATCCTCACATGTAATTACTGGAAGAGCCGTATCCTTATAGAACTTTCTGTTGTTATTGGGAGCGAGCAAGCAAGCAGAACAATCCTTAATATCAAAAGCAGTGATATGCTCTCCATTCCCTGCTACTGAACGCGTGCTTCTCGTTAGATCATCACGCATTAGTAAGAAAGAACGTGCATGCTTCAAAGTATGATAAGGTGCAGAGCGTCATAGTCGGTTGCGCCGGCCCTGCCAGTCCCTTGCGTCGTCGAAGTCTCGCTACACTATTTGGGCGGTTAGCTTTGAGGAAAAAGGCTTACGCCAGGACAGAGGTGCTGCTAGCCGCGTGTGTATGGTCTGTCTCTACGAGCACAACGAAACGGCCTTAAGCGTCAAGCAAGTCAGAGCCCGGAAGGATCGAGCTGGCAGGGAAGAGTTGAAGATGCCCTGATAAGATAGCAATGACAAAGAGGTGAGACGCTTTTTTACGTAGAAGGAGAGCACGCACACACCTTTCGTGCGCATCCTTCAGATTAGCGTTCACAGTCTGGCCCGGTTGGACGCAGCTAAGGGAGCTGTGGGTGTGTGGGAGTACGGCTGGGAAAAAAACAGTGTAGCGTCGTAAGAACACCGACGACCATGCAATTGCCACGAAGGTGCGCGGTGAGCCAAGATCGCAGTGGAAACGGCCGTAGCAGCTCTAGAAGAACTTGCGTTACAACGACGGTGGCATCTACGAAAATCGGTGCTGGGGGAGGCGGCGAAAGTGGGCCCGTTAGAAGACTCACTATACATCAAAGTAGAGAACGCATGGTAAAGCGGTAAAAGGATGGAGAAAAAGCATTAGCTGATTGGCGTCGCTGCCTCCAAGATCATAGAAAATCATGCCAAAATTGTCGCCGCCTGCTTTCAAGGAATCATCGCCAATAGGCACATGGACAATAGCGGAGCTAGCCACTGCGTTAACCATCTTCCCATAAACATACAAACACATTCATACGCTTATTTGCCAAAGCTATTCCTCCTCGTTTGCTTGGGACCAGACAATGAATAAATAATCAACTGTACATTTGGCCCCGACCCAGTAGAACGGATGTGACTATGTCCGTTGTTGGGGCGTCAATCAAAGTGTTTCACTGATGGCGCCAGCGGCAGCAGTACCAAAGCGAATCATTTATATTTGGAATCTGATAATGCGGATGTGGCATAAAAGCATACCGACCGAACATAAAAGAAGGTGAAAGTCATTTCCTCCTATGCCTACTAAATTGTAATAATTGCAGTAATAATGCGACCAAGATTAAATATTGCCTTTCCGATGCATGCGCACATCTAGCTTCGATTACTTATATATATTTTTGTCTGACAATGATCAAGTTTTTCGTTCAGACAGCATTGTCCTTTTGTTGTCCGACTCTGCTAGACTATTATACCCTCGATGTTTTCTTTATTGGTATCATTTTTTTTTTTCATTCATGTTTTGTTAGTCTTAAAAATGTCGTCTTCAGTCTTACTGCAGATTTTGGTGTAGCACTCCTCGATCCTGATACTTTTTGGTTCTAGTAGCCTCACAAAAAAACATACTTCTATATATATGTTACTTTTTAATAAAGTAGATTTCCTACATTGTTATTTTGTCCTATTTTATATACAAATCTACACAGATTCAGGAAATTTTTCATCCTTTTAAGATAAATCGAATATATATACGACGACTATAGCATATATATATATATGTTACGCAAAATAGCTGACGCATTACTGAAAGCTAAGAAGTTAAATGTAATGCGAATTAAATTAGTAAATTCATCCTGAAATAAAGACTCATGGAGTTTAGAGTAAAGGGTGTAGGGCTATAATGTGCCATTTTGAGTCGGAAACAGGCTTTCAATTCAAAATGAGATACCGGCTAAATGTCTAGAAATGCCGAGAAAGTCTCTTCTATAATCATTTCCGCAGTTTTAAGTAAAGCGAGCCAAAAAAACAATGCGGCCATTCATTGTACTGTTTCTAAAGCCGTACGAGACAGGATAAATGAAGGGGTGAGCAGTCAGATACCAAGATGAACCTTCCTAGAAATATATGCAAATATTTATTCCAATAAAGATGACTGTTCTTTCAGTCTTCCCGACGACTATAGCATATGTAATAAGACTATACAAAGTGTGGTTAGTTAAACCGTAAACTAATTTATTTAAACCAAAAACGATAGTAGATCGAAAAATGAGCAACGTATGTTTCACAAGTTTTAGCAACTTCCTGTGCTTTTAGTGAATTCCTTAGAAAATCCCTGTCTACACAGTGAGTTAGGTAAAAGCATGATACTGCGATTTTTTCTTTATAATATGTACCAAGCTGTATGCTCGAACTAAACAAATGTCCGCTTTGTTGAATGTTTCCTCCTACATACAGTCTACCTAATTTCTATGATACATACACTCTCTTGCTACCTATTACACGATTGAAAATAAGTGTTTTTATAAATGTAAATAAAGCATCTTTATTACGGGATCAACCTTATCTAAAACGCAGCGCGAGAATCTAGAATTAAGAAATGCGTTATTATTGCTCTTTTTGAACTTTATATCTCATTCTTTTTCATCTGTATGACTTTTTTTTTTTATATTTCTATGATCTCTAAACATCTGTCGTTCCTTCTTTTCGATTTAGCTGTGTACCTCTGTTTCGCTGTCCCTATCCCATGTTTGAAAATTTTTCCCTCCTTGTTATTTTTTTTATCTGTTTTACTATCTAGCAATGTGTCTTATTATTATTTACATTTACGCCGGGTACAACATTCCTTATAAATTTTTCCCTATCTTAAGACAACCTACGATGCTCTCAGAAAGGTTCCATAGGAGTTCAGCATGATAATCATTGTATATATGTTAGCAAAAAGCCTGCATCAAAACAACACTCATTACCCATTCTATCATTATTAAACGACGCTATTTACATACAAACAGCCAAACCGACACACTGGGCCTCCATTTCGTTCTAACCTACCTAAATGGAGAAATAGCTTTTTTTACCCTCTCAATTTCTTCCTAATACTTGCGGGTGGGGAAGAAGTAGGGCCTGCTCACCATCAACGGGGAAGCCGAGTCAAACAATCTGAATTAGTCGCCTAATTTTATGATTATTATTGACTTCAAGGATACTGAAAACTGAAGACTTCCTGCTTATCCATGCTTTAAATTCGAGGCATCGTGGCAATCGTTAGGTCAAGGCAGTGTACCGAAGAGGCTCGCTCAACGCGGTCTCTCCTATTTAAACCATTGTGAAGCTCTAATTAGTAGTTTTCATTTCTTGACTTGTCCCTGCTGTCCCTTTAAGATACCATCAAGTATTGCTTTCCAATTATTGTTAGTTAATGAATTATTTTTATAGCTATCTACATCGATAGATCGCTTTCTGGATAACCCCTCCGCGCCCCAACCTATCCTTTAGGCCAACGCTGTTTTCTACTGCAAAAGACTGCATACTCGCGTCACCTCTCTCGACTTCACCTACATTTTTTTCTAATCTCACGGAGTTTCGCCACCTAACTGAGTCACGTGGTGTACTCATTAAATCTACAGTCGTGCACGCCCACCAAGCGGGACGATGATGACTCGTAGCAGTGATCACACACGTTTACGTGCCGCGGCAACACTAATCTCAGTATCCAGGCACCATCAAAACAAGATGAGAGCCTGCTCATTCATTGTAAGATCATATTAACTGCTATATACACGGTACGCTCGTTTTCATGGTTATTGGTTGTCATCGCCTGAACCAGGCTCTATCTGCACCGTGGTCCGTGAGAGATCAGGCTCGTGACGATGGTGAGTACCACTAGAAGATTTTGGCTAGATGTCCTATAGTACGTGTCCTGGGCGCCGTTGTACGATGGGCACTGTACGCACTGGTAAGAACCGCACACGTCGCAGACTTGCAACGCATGCAGGAATGAAAGATCTACCAGGGTCTGATTTAAACGCTCTAAAATAGGTACGCAGATAAGCAAAAAAGAAGGCACTTAGAACAAATACCAAATATGTATATATTTTTTTGTATAACAGATTACCTTGGTATTGCTCCAATTTTACCCTTACGCCAGGAATCCTGGTTCATAGCTGCTCGATGGTACGCTACTGCTGTTCTTCGTCTCTAAAACTATTATTGTAGATAGCTGTACCATGTAGAAACAAATTACGTCACGAATATAATGTATTGCGTTAGCTATTCGCGGACTGACCGGGTTCGTGGTACTCGTAGACTTTGACGAGTGTGTGCCGGCTCACCACGGCAGTTGGTCGTAGTCTTAGGGCAGTGAAGTTGATGCAGATTGGCGAGGAGTCCAACTGTAAAATGTAAAAGAGAACAAAGAAGCGAATCAATAACGAAATGCGACCCGTCCGCCAAAACAAAAGACAAACAACAAAACAAGCATAAAGTTCCGTAAGGTTGTTGTTACATATTTATAATGAATAACTCACATAATCGAAATAGAACACTGCACGTCCGTCATCGAGAGTGTGTGCATGACGCAAGTTCCTTGCGGTGCCCGAGTGTACGTAATGGAGCAGGGTATCACGGTCAACCCCATAGCCAGTGGGAAGAGCTGCTTCAAGGACGACGAGGCCGCTTACCGCACTCTCACTGCTTAGTCCTCGGACTTCCCCAATTCCACGACCGTCTAGCCAGCTCTGACATGAGCGGAAATGAATCCGAGAATGATTACGTCCCGACGAGAAGACCTGAGCCAATCCGATTAGTGTTACGTTTTCCGCGATTACTATTATTGCTTTCAGCACAATTATAATGATTCGAAAGTTCAAAATGTATACCTTTACGGATAGCGACAACGAGTGTGAAATCGGTGGCGGAGGCTGATGCTGACGGGAACTGAGTGCTATTTGAAGTAAGGCGCTTCCTACGCCACGTGCTCGCACTGTGAGCTGACCCCAAGCATTCGGGATTCGGAACCGTTGTGGTTGGTAACGATTTGCGATTGCTGCGAAGGAATAATGATGAGTATACTACTTGAATGGAACCGTGAATTGATCTTACCAAAGTGAAATCGTTCTAGTGATTTCTAGATACGATATAGGATAAATATATAACAGATACCTTGCAATGTGCACTGTCGTGTGTTAGCTTGTACGGTCGAGTAAATGGCTCAGTAACTGGCCATTTACTAAACCTATTTAGTCAGCTTCATAAATAGTTGCTTGAAAAAATCCTGTATTATGCAAATGTATGTACTTAGGCCATATTGATAAGGACGACGCAATTAACGAGCCGTTCAATTCAGTATTTTGTTCGTTCAATCTTTAGTCAACTCCATTCGCGCTAGAACAGACCGGCGAGAGTAATTATTGTATACAGTGGCTTTTCTTTTTTCATTTATTTAATCGTTTTTATTTATTATTTATTTAACCGTATCGCGCCTGCACATTTTACAGAAGGACTCATATGCAAAATAGCCAAACACATTTCCTCCTAATTTGGCGTCCGTAAGTCAGTTATATAACTCGTAAACTGTTAATGGCTAATTAAGTTGAGCTTGCAATCTCGCTTATACTAATAACAGCAAAAATAACTCAGCTGAAGTTATTTGAGAGGAAATGCTTATTCACTTACTACATGAGAAGCACGTTTCACAGCTTTCTCTGTGAATTTTTTATACGAATAGAGTAAAAGAAGATTATCTTTATACAAGAAGTGTGTTCTAGTTATAACGTCATGGCATAGCTGCAACCCCCAAAGCATGATATGGGTTTCATACAGGGAGGAACAACGAGCAAAGCATATGCACAAATGTTTCAAAATAAGACTAACGGGCAATGTGATTGGTACCTCGATACTATTACAATCTCGATTTACCCCCTTCCCCCGATTCCCCTGACGGAGGCCAATTGCACCTTTTCGTCCAAAGCTGTGTAACGGTATTATAGATGGCTGTGACGAGTATAGGTCCTTCCGCGGCAAGAACAAGCGCGTCTTAATATATCCTTTCCTCCTGCGACCCTTTAAAATAGAAGCTAGTGATAGTTGCAGCTGTGTCATGCACCTGTAAAGGCATGCGTCCACATATGTATGAGCTGAACACACCGACTCTTAGAAAGATTCCGTATCGCATGATGCTGCTGCTCCCCTTCTAATTGCTATAACCCCATGGTGCGCGGTCGTATGTCTGTGTGAGATAACAAGCACAAGAGCCCAGTACAGTAGAAAACCACCAAGACGTCAGCTGCACTGGCTGCAGAGTCTCAACCACTGGGTGCGCCCTGTCCTGGTCGAAACTGAGTAACGCCGGGTCTTGGCTAGGGAAGTAGCTATCGTTGGATTTGGAGTATATGTTCACCTTTATTCTCAGATGCTCAGTGATAATGGAAGAAAGCCTTCGAACTGCTGGGCTCGTAGCAGCGGTTAAGTTGGCGACGCGTTTTAGGCCGACTGCCGGCCAGCCAACTGAACTTAGTGGACCGCTATGGACCGAAAGAAAAGTGCAGGAAGAACAGACGGAAAACAGAAAAGAGAGAGAGAGACATGAAAGAGTGAGAAAGCTAGAAAAGACTAGCTAGAAAGGACTATATATATTAGAGAGAGAGAAATCGCGCGCAAACGGCGTACATTGGCTAAACATTGTCGCGCACCAAATAGACTTTCTGTGGGTGATCACTATAAAAGCAACTGTTAAGCTTAAAAGAAAGTACAAGGTGAAGAGGCCAAGTTCCATGCTGTGTGAGGCAGAGAAAACGAGGAAAATTGGTAAGAGGGGATTTCGGTAAGATTTGGCAGCTTTAAAGGTTTGACTTGACTGAACTGCTGCTGGGCGTCCTATGGGTCGAATTTGGGGAAGGGCCACCCGGACCCATCGTCTTGATAAACACGGCGATAGGCACCAATTCGTATCTGCTATCCTAACAGGTCAAGGACCACGGCCGATGCTGGCTCTTGGAGCAACACTACACGACAGTCGGAAACAGAGCGACGATCAGCTATAAAGCTATCGATCACAGATCTACCGGCCGACAATTGTAGGAAATCAACTACCAAAACACCCAATTCTGAGACTAAACATAATTCTGCGAATTAAGCACGAACAAGTTGAATGGATTTGCTTGCTGCCTTCTTCCAGCTAACGCTGATAAAAAAATGGGGCACGTCGCCCGGATCTATGAACACATACTTAATCTCAACTACGGCTAGATTTCATAATATTTCATAGGGTTAAAAGAAGGTTTTTACTTTGTTTTTGACATAAGTCTATACATATTTCCCAGGCGGCAAGAAGACATTTTAGCAGCCGCCAGGATTTCCTACTGAAAGTAATTTATTTAATCGTTCTCCTAAACAATATAGAAGCTTGGTCTTGACATAAGCATATGTCAATAACGTCGAGATTAATTTAGGCTAGAGAATAAATAACAAGTACAAAGTCAGCGAAAATTAAGTGATTTTAGTTTAGAAATAGTTTAGGCAAGCTTAAACGCTTGAGTAGACTTCATCTACGAAGCAATACCGCGTTAAAAAAATGGTCAATAAAAAAAATCTTGAAGGCAATGTATATATTTCGTCAGTTTATGAAATACGTTGCAAACGCATAAGATATTGTTACATCTTGTACACTGTAATCCTGATAAATACTCTTACGCGAAGCTTAAGTATGAGCTAGGAAACAGTCATCTTCTTTACCAGCGAAGACGCTTCCAGAATGAAATCGTTTTTAGATGTATTCTAGGTGTACACTGATGACACGTTAATACGTAGCACTTACGAGGCACTGTACTAGGGTCGATGAACAACCTCCGAACGCCTGGCGACAGAGAATGGATCGCTTGTTTTATCCGAAAGAAGACATTTAATCGTTGACCATTTCTAAGGACATCAACGAAGAGGCATCCGACCGTAGGCCTACATTGACTTCAGGTCCAACGTGTTTCTTGCTGCCGTTAAGTACATATTTGCTTATCTACAGGAAGATCCAACAGGACAACCAGGCGCTCCTCGCCGGGGGAAGGGGGGAGGGGGGAGTCTTCTTTGATGCGCAATACTCCCGTTAACAAACGCAAAAGTTTGTTTCAGGGACATCGGCTGGTCCCTCGTGACGATCGGTCACGCAATAGTGGTTGGAGTTTTCTCGGGATTATCGACGGGCAGACTTGGTACCCCGTAGCAGATAAGCACGTTGAAAAGGAACTTACTACTGGCTCCCCGCTTTCTTATACAAGTGTGTTTGTCAATGGTTTAAGTTCACAATTTATTGCAAGTAAGTTATAATGAACCAACACCTCTGTTTAGTTGCAAATTGAACAAAAATTGGCTTGCCCCATTAGTAGAATAAAGTACAGCCTTTTCAGGGATTTTGCGTTCTGCATTTTCATATGACTTTATCAATAAGTTATTCGTTACTTTGTTTACTTCTACTCAATATACAGCCCTCCACGTAGAACGGAAAACATTAAGTGTCTGCAAGAATCTGCTATTCAATTTCAACATAGACTCAAGTGTATAAATAGACTCGACGACGTGCGTAGAGTCAATGCAAATAGTGAGCAAGTTGGTAAAAATAGAGGCTTTGGCATACTTACAGACGTGGAACTGTTTGGAGATGCCTGGAAGACATGTAGCTTCAATAGTGATGGTCATGGAAAGTTCGCGCTCCTCAGCCTCGCTGCTAAACACTCTGAAATAGGCCATACACGATAACAAATGTATGTTTATTATTAATGAATAAATAACATCTGTAAATAATATCTTTTAGCTGCCTATTACACGTCAGAACTAAGACTTATTATGTGATGCGTCTCGTCAGAAATATCTAAAGGGTTTATTAGAATACCCTTTATTTTTCAAGGTTCCAATTCTACTATTGGACTACGAAACAAGTTGAACGTTCGTTACGCGTTTACTTTACTATACTACGATTGATCCTGGTGTATTGGGCATTCGCGCACTAACAAATCATCTAGCAGCGTTCGTAAAGCTGTCCTACAAGAAGCTGATTGATGCCATTGAGCATGCTTATCACGATACCCTGACGGTAGCTGACAGTCGATTCAGCCTCGATTTACTAAAATGGACCTAAGTAAGTCTTCGTTCGTTAGTATTTGACTTGTGAAGATTTTAGCCTGGTGACTTGCCGACTGTGGCTGCTGAATGAAACAAGATGATCAGCTCTTGCTTTGCACCTCGCTGTATAAAATCTGTTTAAAAACCAATTGCTATATATATAGTGCTTCGTCGTGGGACGAAGTGTTGCGTTGAGGGAATGCATGGAGGCAAGGGCTGGTCATGCATGACGGGGATGTTGCGACGCTGTCAACAGAATTGACAATGCCGTTTTGTCTATCGCTGCGAACCCATCAGCGCCCGACTAGGATCATGGTAAGCCAATTAAGTGTACGTAATTGAACGAGTCTAGCATGCCCAAAGGACAATGTATGCCAGTTGGGGAGGATGAAGTCACGTACGCTGTCCACCAGTAACGGCGCAATGAACATATCTGCAGAGTAGTACATCTGCAATACAAACGCAGAAACCGCTGCCAGTTCAGGAACTGTAGCAAGGCGGATAGGATCAACAGTGGTTATGGCTGTGGTACCAGCTGGGATTCCCTGGTACACTATTATATGAGATCGGTCTTCGGTGTGGGTGATGTGGGCAGTAGCGGGCCGACCAATCGATGACTGTGGTCAACTGATCGCGGCGTCGACACCGACAGCTTGGTTTACTATGCTAATGGCTGGTGCTCTGCTACTTTGTCTCGAATGTTCTTTTCTCGTACAAGACGCAGTTCTAATTAACAGCGGCATTCCATTCTGCCAGTGCTGCTATTTGGGGTTGTTTCACTGATAAATTAAGTGAGGTTGACGAGTTAGCGCGGGGTGTTGTAGTGCCAGGGGGCGATAGTATTCGGATAGAAGCTTACGAATAAAGCGTGAACAAGGCTTCAACGTTAATGAAGATCCACTTTGATAGTGCACCTGCCTAGATAGGGCAAGTCAGAAAGAAGAAAAGGGTGAGCGACTGAAATAAGGTAAGATAATCTGAAATAATCGAGCCCGCACCAGATGGCAAAAACCAGGACACCCGCCAGCGTTTTCCGGAGTGGAACGAGTCGCATTGCCGTTTGTGTGCTATTTCACTAGGGCCGTATAATCACTATACCAAGTAATTAAACGATCAAGATTATGCAGTGGGAAAAACTCTTCGCAGCGCTATCTGTCTATAATATTATTGATTGCATTGTCTCTTTCAAACATATTAGTAACTATTGAAAAAACGTATCTCACCTTCACTATCTCAGTAAAATACCGTTTGTTTTAAAAGGAAACGCTGGCTATACGAGTACGATGAATGCCACTTAGTTTTCGAGACGGCACTTTCGTTCGCAAAAAATTGCATATATTTTTTTCAAGAATAATAATAATGACTTGAAGTTATCGCTTGGGAAGTTAAACTCCATACCATTATCAGGTACTCGCATATTAAAAACTCTACCAGCTTACGTTTGTATTAAACTCAAACTAAACTAGTTGTTTTTCTTCCGAGTTCACGTATTCGAGTATATATATTACTACGCCAGTTGTATTGCATGCATCGTTGATGGGACTTGGCATGGCGATCTCTCGTTACCTTCAAGCGGAGAGCTGGTTGTCCAAGACTCCGGTTGAAATATAGTTGCTTACCTTTTCTCGTATTCAAGCAGTGCTTCCATAGCAACGATCGTATCTTGAGTCGAGGCCCAGCCGCTTTTGCGGCTTCTTTGTTGCGTTAACCATTCGACAATAGGTTTGACGAGTACGGCCTTGCCATGAAGATACGCTAGCAAAGCGTATGCCGTTGTTTCAACATCAACAGCGTGCAGCTCACTCCGGGTGAGGGGAGTCACCTGTGAAGCGCGTGAAGATCAATCAAAATGCAGGGTTTTGGCAAAAATACCTAGCTGCAATGCCAAATTTCGATGATGATGATTGCTGAAGATAGGTTGTTGCCTAGAAATGATTTAGCGTATTGAAATGATGAAATCTCTATCTATTTTTTAGGTAAAATTGGTAATATGTGCGTCTGTTAGAAATACATAGTAATCCAAACACTATGTTTCGACGCACGCTTAACTATAAAAAGACAATAGCTAAATGAAAGCCACTGCGAAATAGCGTATCGAAGAATTTTCTGATAAAAAAGGAATATTGTCATCTTTGTACCAAAGGAAATATATCGATAATAAAGTACTATTAAATTTATTCGGCGACTGCTTCAATTCAACAGCTCTCTGTAAACATGCGGTCACCAAAAATGTATGACTGAAGCTTACCTGGGGGGGCTGCGACCCTGCCGCAAGAACAAATGGAAGATCACCGTCTCCGCCTGCTTCAGTGACTGAAGGGTTTGTTTGAAATCGCCGCTTCGACCAGTACCGCATATCACCTATTTCAGGTAACCGGAAAAGAACAAGATAAAAGAAAAAAAGCTAATATACACATAATTGTGTGCTTTGGTCAATTTGCCTCTGTGGTATAACCTCATTCTAGGAAGACTGTGGCGACAAACCAACTATGACATCTATTTTTAAAATGTTTTTTTTTTCCTATAGTTGTGATTATCGTATAATATCTGCACAGTTTTCCTATGCGAAAACCTTTTATTTTTACGTAGAGACACAACATTCAAAACTTTTTGGTAGCGACAGTCAATAATCTTGCATTATTATTCTTGCTGTCACAATTAGACCTTTTTCTGATTCTAATTATAATACATATTGTAATTCAAATAATATCAATAAAAAACAAAAAAACTAAATCAAACTACTCAATCATTGGAACACGATGGATTTGCAAAAACCGTAAGCTACATGGGTCCCGAATGACGCTTCCCAATGAGCGTCGAGATGCGCTCTCTAAGGAGTAATAGAACTTTCGGCTTAGCTCAGACACTCAGCTTTTCTGTACCGTCACCCGGACAACATCACACATTTTTATATGTACAAGGGATCACGGGCAATTCATACGAGCGATCCACTCCGACATCCGAATATATGTGAGTACGAGGGCACTTGAAACGTCTCAAAAGTTCCGTGAGAAGCACAAAAACGGCTGGCTGTGAAGTTTATTACGGATAAACAGAGACATACGGTGATGGTCAATGTAAAACTGTGAAACGCTACAAACAGATAGTCGTTTTGTTTGGTAGAATCCGACTTTTGTGTTCAACGCCCACGCCGGGCAGGCTGCAGCTCTTTAAAATTTGTATATATAATCGTGCGTAGTGAATTTGTTCGCAAGACGCATAGAGAGCTCGAATATGATTCACTAGCCAAGATTATTTTGTTACCGACCGGTAGGCTTGATCGGAATACTTCTGATCAAGCCTAAATTGACTATCGCCTAGGACGCCCAAAGATGAAGATTTGCGTCAACGCGGCAAACAAATGTTAGACAAGAAGCTAATAAGCGCCTCAGAAAAATCTCTCCCTAATCAGGGTTGCGGCTCTGATTTCAGGCATCTAGGGCAGTTTTTTTTCCTGAAAGCGTCATAGTTCCGTTCGGGTTAGTTGCATGATCCTGTGCCGCAGCTCGGAGAACTGTTGAAAGCGCAGTGATAACAGCCGGGAAAGATACGATGAGACTAGTAGCGTCTGCGAAATTTGTGCAGAAAGGGTGCACAGCAGTAAAGCCACTCATTCCGAACTATGTATCTATTTTGTATCAGTAGTATAAGTGAATCGTATTAAATTTCGTCCCTTTGTATAAACGTTTTATGGGTAAATGTAAGTAAAATAAATTGTTACAAGTGAATAAATGTTGAAAGCGTGAAGCTTTCTCATTAACAGCACGATTGTTCACCTACAAATCGAAGTTTATACGCTTTAAGTATAATCTGCTTTCACCTAACTAACGTATAGAAGCTTCTCTGCCAATTTTGCCATAGGTTTTTTCCTATATACTTACTTGGCCGCGCTCTTTGGCAGCCAGCCGATTTGTCGTACTTAGCCTCGAGCCACCATGTCGAATCACTACAACACGTCATAAATTACACATATGTTCTAAACTTCGATGGATTTTTCAGCAGCCCAGTTTGAACGATCGGGCTTTGTTTCCGCCGAAAATTCAATATCCACCAGACGACTAAAAGAGAGTCGTCGCTGTTACCCGGTCTTGATTAGGTATTCATCTAGTGCTAAAGCGGATGCTCGAAAATCATAAGTGTAGGCCAAAAAGGACGGTAACCTAGTGCAACTCGCGAGTAATACAATGGGCGAAGACTATTTCCATAGCACCCAACGCCTACCGTTAGCTAGGCCGATCTAGGACGCCTAATACAGGACACAGTTTCCGCTATAAATACGATTGTCCTATGCATGTATATTAGGTTGACGTTAGAGAAAATGAGAATTGATTTGCCTAAACAATACGCTGCTGAAGCTGGCTAGGACATAGATAGACGCCACATTATTCCTTTTGAACCGGGTATGCGAGAATTATGATGCACTGCTCTAAGTAAGTAAGTAAGTAAGTAAGTAAACAATAATAATTATGCTAACGTCAACGAGGACTTGGCTTTACTTCGAAACAATGAAATGCATAGTGAAGTGCTTTGTATTTAAAAATTTCATTGCAAACAGTGGCATCCGTACATCCCTGAGTCTCGCCGGCTATCCAGTCAAAGTACCGGCTCAGAGCAGAGTTACGTAGTCGCCTCTTAGGTCTCTCTGCAGAACGTCTTCCTGTGCTCAATACGAACTTTAGCAGTTATCATTTACCTCACAAGGTATCATTTTTTGGTGAAGTCATGTAACAACTAGCTTGCTGCGCCCCTATGCCGGTCACTGTTGAACTTCTATTTAGAAAGGAAGCAAATAATTGCGGAAAATTGATAGAGCGCCAATTTAATTCTAATCAATTTACAGGAAAAACGCCACTGGGCAAGTGGTCGTAGCTGGTATTATGTACAATGACGGCTCAATGCGTCATGATGCCAGCATAAAGGTGCGCGTGCATATATCGTTCGATAATGGCCCCAGTCTACTTACCGTCTTGAATGTACTTTCGATCGAGTAACGCGAACGCGTATTCCGCTTCGGAACTAGAGATTAGAAGAAGTGCATAGGCAGTTATAGCAAGTTGATAAGGATCATCTTCCTTAGCGCTGTACGTCACTGAATACTCGAGATATTCCTGAGCCTGACGAATGGCGGGCAGTATTTTTACCGATAACGGCTAAAAATCAATCAACATCATATCGTCTCCTGGTTAATATAATAACGCTTAAGTCCTTATATATCGTCGGCAGATGAGGTTCGAATATCGAAGACTAGGTTGTATTTACACTCATTTGTTACCTGCAAATGTATCGCCTTGCTTTATAGGCTGTGTACGACTCCACTCAGATATGGCAAAGCAGTTTTGCTTGTGTTGAAGTCGAGCTATTACCTCGCTACAATGCAATACGGTGATAAGTTAGCATTCGTATCTAGAATTTAAGTTAACTAAAAACATTCGTTCGCTCAGATTATAAGATATCATCACTTCCTCAACACTAACCCCTTCGAAGTTCCGCAGTTCGTGCAGAGCGATTGTCACGTACGCGGTGAGTGATACGTTGACCGCCTTATGGTTGTCGTCGGTGCACTGCAGCACAGTGTAATCCCTCATTCGTTAGCAACTTGTTAAACTAAGTTTTGTAACTTGCATAAATGTCCCTCTCAGAAATACGTTTAAGCTAAAACATGCAATGTTAACTCGTAACTTTTATTTTTCTGTCGACGGAAGATAGGGCTAACTTTAATCGGCCAACCTGCACCGAATCAATCTTAACCTCTGTTCATCTAAAATATACATATTGCACGCATTATCTACCATAGGTGACACGCTTGGCACGGTTAAGCATTAATTTAAGCCGAAACGAATCCTTCCTTTTTCTTTGTTTAAAAAAAACCTTGCAGAAGTTCGACTTCAGTTTCATCAGAATCAACTCAGAAATCCTCGTTAGTATATTGCGATGATTTAAACGAACCCAAAGGTTGGAGTCTAAAACGCCCGAAGCTAAAGCTCTCCACCCGAAGTGTATTATCTACATGTATGACTCTATAGCGGCCGCAGCGTTAGATCATCATCGAAGCAGATATTGGAATTGTTACCCTACCTGTCAGGGCTCCTACATATAGATAAGTACAATAATTTAACTTTCATATTTGAAACCCTAGATAAATCTTTTAAACGTCCGTCTGTTTTGGTGGTAACACATTTCAATGTCAAATTGTATTGCGTTCCGCGTTAATTATGGCGCGAGTAAATGAGGCTGGACAACCGTGTGTAGGCTACACTTACAGACTGGCGTCCACGACTCACCGTAAGGCTTTCGAATCGTCCAAAATCTAGACCTGATAAAGTCTCGTCGATCCATTTTAGTACGAACCCAAAATCCGCACCGCCAAAAGCCTGCATGATTGCGGATTTTGGTTTAAATATCTAGTTGGAAGATACTTGGCGCGCTACTCATCCTAAGTCTGTTTTTTTGCTGGGATAGCTCTGAATAGCTCAGATAAAAGAACTGCTTTTCAACCTTCCGCGGACTGTTCTAACTCTGACACCTGGGGAAAAAAGCTATATACTGCTTTAAAACCAAATAGAGTCACTACCTTCTCTAACTTGAGCAGGGTACTCTGAGCAGAGCCCGAGAACCTCAAGCCGGTTCAGGTCGAGGGCGCAGAACCATGCCTGCCACTACACTATCTGCGGCAGTGCGTAACGTCATCCATTAGCCGCGGTTAAGGCAGAACGGATATTGGCCAGATTCGGCAACCAGCCGCTATAGTGCCAAGACAAGAAGTGACTCGAACCGCCGCGGCCGCCGAAGGCATCCAGACACAGCACAGAATAGGGCAGCAGTACGAGAGTGATACCCTGCCCTGGCGGACGCGGGGGTACCTGTTTCTATTCTGGCAATAGGTTCCGAGGAACCGGGAGGTACTGAGACAAAGGGGTGCGGATAAATCAGGAAAAGGGCGGAGATAGGAAACCTTATGTGCAGACGAGGGCCGACAGCAAAGGGCCGACTCTTGGCTAGCCACTACAGCGACAACGGTCAATGACTTTTTGTCGTTTCGACGTCGTCTTTTATCCTGCTTCGCTTTGCAGAACAGCTCCATTTTGCATCTTAGCGATTACTCACTATCGGCCACTGATCCGCGGTTATTACACTCATGAACAATAGCAGCGTAGTCACATCCTCCTTATATCATTCGTTCGCGATCTGGCCTCGATTAGTCACTGGTGGGAATATGGGACAAAAAATGACTGACCACGTGCGGCGGCAGCCGACTCTCGCCGTCTGCCTCGAACTACGAAGGGCCAACGCCAGTAGTAACGGAGTTAGGAAAGGCTACCCACTATTTACAATCGAGTCGCCGACGGCTAAACGAGTCGAGGTAGCTCTAGTGGAATAGCTGCTATTCGAATCGGGTTATCTGCGGTGGTGTTATGCAAGATGGCGACAGTACGAACACGGACACACGCGGCTCATTTATGAAAGTGGATATGAACGACCGTAGTAATTATCAAATGCTACCTCAATTTCCTCGCTTATCATTCAAAATGATATGACTGTTTTTGTCACGTACGTTCACCACACTCTACCTCTGCTCGGCAGTATGTCAGCTGGCCTCTGTTGGCGATGTGGATCGTCTCAGGGCTATATCTTGAAAGGTTTTTACTTTGCTTGCTTTACATCTATACTACTTAAGCCAAACGATGCACAGCCGTCTTCAATTGCGGCTGCTGTTATTGCTGAATCAATCGAAGTGTACTCCTTCGCGCACGAAAGCGGTGTTGTATTGGCTCCGAAACTGAGTGATACAGTCCTCAAAGTTATTACGAAAACGCTACACAAAAAATAACTATTTGCAGTAATTTTCTTACCTTGAGCGACATCTTTCGATCGTAAGTAAAGTATCCATCGTGATCGTGAAACGCGCCGTTTTTTGCTTGCGAAGCAAGCAAGAAAGCAAGCGCCTTCTCGAGAACTTTATGATCAATATGGACAAAGTTCTTCCATTCAGGAAATAGACGATTAGCCTTGTGAAAATAGCGGACCGTTAGAGCGGTTAACCTGAAAACAAGCAATGAACTCAATGTTAATACCTACAAACTAGGAGCCCACTTGTGCCGTACGTATATAGTTGTATAATAGAGTAACTTTCCGCGTCTAACCTGGTGCTTCGAAGGTCCTCAAATGGGAAAGGAAGAACAACGCTACGAAGAACGATTGGCTAGCGTATAATGCATCGAGTTGGTAACCAACTGATTTTCAAAATCAGTGAGTGAGTCGGGCGAGTCCAATGGTTGCCAACAGCTGATCTTTTAGACAAACACGCGCGCTGGACGATAATAATCGTGATAATATTACTACTACTATAGATTGTGTGTGAGCAAGATTTTTGTCCGGTGTCAATCATGTCTGATGGCGCCAAATGAAAGCTCGTCAATTGGGTTAAGTTCGACGAACGGCCCAGCTAGAAGGCTGGCCGTCTGATAGAATGCTTATCGGGGGGCGTCGGACATAATATTAACTCTAAACATTTAGCTCAAACGGTTCAGCGTACACCGGCCTCTGGGAAATATACCGAAAGCCGCCACGTCGTTTAACTACATTGCGCTGCTTTTTCTGGATTGAGCCAGAAAGTTACGTTATGTGTCCTTTTTGCAAGCACTGCAACTAGTAGGATCTTAATTATCCTTCGTCCATGGGTCTATAGTACAAAAATTGTTTCAACGCTGCCAATCGTACAAATATTAAGAAACCACATTCATTTGCAAATAAGCTCCCACTTAAACGCATGCAACGGATTTGGCTAGCTATTTTACACCCTTCATCGAGAAAACTGCTTTTTCTTTTGAGTTTTTTGTTGGCTTCAGTAAACTGGCACATCGTTGGTGTATCTCGTGCTTTTCAAGGCTGTACGATGCTGGAGAAGTTGTTAAAAATAACACTGCGGTCATAACAGTCATAGCTGGTAGCGGCTTCGGGTAGTTCGACCTTGGCAAGTTCACGACGACTTCAGCGGTCGCCGCAAATTGTTCATTCAACTGTCGACGACAATTCGGCGCAAGTTTTTTTCCAAAAGGAGGAAAACGAGGTTAGGGAATCGAGCGCGGTTTGTGGCTGGACATCGAATCAGGTGGGCGAAAGGGTAAAGGGATCTAGTAACGGAGGAAAGCGAGATAGAAGAGAACACTGAGAACCCTTTGGAATGATCGTGCATCTCCCTTCTACAAGATGGTAGCGAAATTGTGTTTACCTCCATCGAAATGCAGCTTTCTTTATGCTTCAGATGCGCGCAAGACTTTTCAGTTTTTTTTTTGCAGCTCGAGAGGCAGAGGCATCGAATAGAAAAGTTTCAGGGAGGAAACTTCAAGGTGTTCAATGATCATTTTGTAACCTTGCCTATCCTCAAATGTCTTACCAGAACTCTAGGGTCTTCCATAGAACATCGAGAACCCTTCTAGCTAAATCGTATCTATTATATATATATAAAGACGTATTATAGCCAGATAGGGGCACGCCAGGCCGTAGGTGTGCTCCAACTGGACGTTTTATGGAAGTTTATGCGGGCCAAGGCTGCCACGAATTTGAGACTGAATCTTTTTCTAATAATCTCAGAAGGCAGTGGGCAGGAAATAACCAGTACTTTACTTCAATAATTCCATCTATTATAGTTCAAATATGATTCTATCCATAAAATTAACGCACCCTTCTACGAAGTCCGAACCTGCCCTCGCTTGTAACCAGAATTTTGGCAATCTAAGACGCCGTACGGAAAACGGTTGTTTTGATAGACCTCCAACTGAATGCTCCGATGTTATAATCAATAAATCCTCAACCGACAGACGGGTATTAAGACGATTTAACCCAGATTAGACCTAGCTTTTTTCTACATCATGTTAGTTTACGATTATATAATTTACACTCTCTAGATTATCTAATCTACATACAAACTATAGGTTAGCGCTGGCTGAAAAGTCTTTTTCCCTAGCCCTCGATACTTAAGAGAGTACGAGTGTGAACTTCCTAGCAAAAAATACTTCATATTAGTGTTAACGAAGAGTTTTTGATGTTTCAGCGTGATTGATTATCTATGGGGCGCCAATACAGAGCTTTTGGACGTATCGGATAGGTTGCGCTTCAGGCGCGTCGCTCGAAGGAGCTTTGGTATCTCCCGATATCGTAAGGCCGCTTCAGACACAATAGCGCTCAGAGAGAAACCACTCAAAACGTAAAGAGACGTTTCCCGCATTCGATTTCTGAAGCAAATTAATCTAGCGATTTTTAACGAATACAACAAATTCCGTTTTTAAGGAGCCTAAACCGAGTTCCTATTTTTGTACAAAAAAGTCCCAGGTTCGTGCAGAACATACGTTTCCATTCTAAGGCTAAATAGGTTAAAACTCTGGCTGGGTATTGTCGCAACAAAAAACACTATCGCAAAACATGGAAAAACGCTTCGCCTTTTTAGCTTTACTTTTGTCATGATTCCTTGGGCTTTTTAAAAATCTACTTTTACACTTCGGTCCGGCAATGCGAACATCCAGATGGCGTAAAAACGAATTAAGTTTCAGTAAAGCTTGTTAGCAATTTTTGGCTGACTTCCAAATGTTGAGAGCAATGCTCACAGTCTGTGTATGACCAAGAGAAATGTCAATGACTATGAAAAAAATTATTTGTAACATTGACAAAAACAATATATAATCGGCGCCCCCTAACGTCTGGGGAGGTTTGTCTCCAATATATAGGATTTCGGATCCTGGTATTTTTCCTGGGTCTGCTTCTACTGTTCGTAGTACAGGTTCCATGTAAAATGGGAAAAATTGAAGCTACAGAGGGCCGTTTTGACGTATACATCCTTTCAACTGAAAATGACGTTTAAAATGTATTGTTTGTTAGCACTACATCAGTTCTTCGTATCTTTGACCGCGTCTCGCTGACGCAGAACCTATGGTAGTGTGCTCAAAAAGTCTGGGCAGGATACTGTAGGAGACGCCGCCGCCCCACCTAAGCTTCTAGCTTATATCGTACGAATACGATTCGATTTGAGTACGTCTTCCTGAGATCGCACCTTTTTGTTGAATTGAGTTTTTAATGCTAGTCAATCGAGTCAATAAATATGTAATTTCTCTTGGCGCCTGGGTGAAAAAGTCGTCTCCGAGTTAAATCAACTGCTAATATTTGAAAAACGGTATTCCTCCATCTTTCGCAAGCACTTAAATTGTACGCTGCCGTAGATCTTATAACGATGAATTGGCTAATTGCGCATATTCCGGCCGTGAACGGTTGCATGAAGTCGCCTAACGTACAAATATTGTTGAGTCGAGTAACAACGCTTTAACCAGTGGACGGCAACACAGTATGTTTACGTACATCGTTACGTGTCAGTATAGTGAAGATCATACCGGTCAACAATCCATCAACCGCTGCGATGTCTGTGGTGAAATCACTTCCTAAAATAATGTCGATGCGTGTCTCAGTCGCACTCTTTAGTGGTCCAAACAGTTAGAGCAGATTCTGAGTAGAATATACTAATTAATAAAATGACGCACATGAGTGTTACGCACGATTTCCACGGTATCCTTGTGTAGGGCCGAAGCCCAGCACAGCCGTCAATTGAACTTTAGGAAGACCTAACCCAAGATTCTAGAAGACATTGCTGTAGGCTATGTGTCATACACAACTTGACTTTCTACAGCGGGGCAGACTTTTGTTAAATAATCCTTCAAAAATATTTCCGACTATTTTATTGCCAGATCTTAGGCATATGACATATAATCGTCCATAATGAAACCTGTGAGTGCAATAAAATCACCCTGTTGCCAGTTGACGTGTTCTCGTCCTCACCATCGACAAACTTCTGCAAGTTCAAAGAACTATTATTCCACTATAATCGAACGCTCCTCAGACTTCTTGAATCCTTCCTGGCTTAGATGAAGTAGACCATTCCTTTTTTTTTTTTGCAGTGCCAGCAGTTCGTTCAATAGGCGCTGCGCTGCCGACTACAGCTGTCGCAGCAAAGAAGGACCTACTACTGGCTGCGGGAGTTGGGGATGTCACTTCCGTATGAGAACAACGTTCCCAAGGATAACGTTTAAGGTGCACGATACGTCAGCTTTAATTGTGTGACAAGACGCGTATGACCTGGAGTCACAAACGTACTATAAGTTTCCATTGTAAATATTATCTTCTCCACGTCTCTCCCGAGTTTAAGTTGGAGAATCAACTACTTACGCGTCCAGTGTAGAATTTGGGAAAAAAATTATCTTTTTCGCCTTATATTACATGAATATCGGGATAGCATACGTTTCGAGGGCATCACCCAGATCGGCGTTTGATACGCCATCCGCCAGCCACTTGAATCTCCGTGCGTCTCCCAGTAAATGTTGACTCAAAAAGAATCCCTGAGATTTTTCGGACCCCTTGATTCGGACAATGGAATACAAGGTGATACAGATTCCGAAAGTCACCTGAGTAGTGTCAACTTCAGTGGACGTAAGCCATGGCCAACGTCACTTGCGATGGTGATCGATTTTCTAGTCTGTGTAGGAAGAATGTATGCTCCGCACAGCATGCAAGTTTAACAGGATGAGACGTCATGAGTTGATTCGGTACCTTCGCTTATTGTTGTCTTTTCTACGTAAGTTCATGAAAGAGCCGCGATATCTGCACCCCTGTGACTTCAGTCGACTCAGAAAATGGCAGAAAGTCTAAATATAGCAGCACGTCGTGTATACTATAATGGATTGTTAAAAATTAACTATTTGGTATTGTCACTTGACAACCTGCCCTGAGTAAACTGTGATTTCATATGTGTGTATTGAAAATAGCTTTATTTGAACAGCCATAAAGATACGTTCTGAAATTGAATCTCGTAGCCTGCCATAATACAATGATTTGAGTATTAGTACGGACGTCCGCTTCACCGCATCTCAAAGACAATAACTACGACAACTACACGATACTACGATAACTAAGACAATAACAGAAAAACGGATGATCTTGGGGGTAGCCTTGAACATGTTATACGTTGACAGTTTCGTGCACTACTCTTAACTACCGTTGTTGATTCTAAAACTATTGGCACTTCTGGCGATGCTGCGTCGCTGATAATTTAACTCATTGTGCACAGATAGATATTTCGTATTTATTGTGACCATGGTTCAGATCCCCAAACGCCAACGATGTTTTTTACTGGGGCAACCCCTAGCCTCCCGGGGTTCTAACAGCTCCAGAGGTTCGTGATTTTTGGCTAGTGCAGTATAATATTGGCGAATCCGTCATTTGATCCTTTTTCCGTTCTCATTCCCTCGAGTAGTGCATCGCATAATTATTTAGAGCTTATTCTTAGTTCGATCGAAAACAACGCGTCTGTTTAGCGATCAAGGTTCACAGGATTTGGCGACAACAGCGAAAAAGACCGAAACGTAATTAGAAATACACGGATCTCCGCGGCTGTTTTGCTCAAAGTCACTATCTCGTACAAATAGACCCGGCGATGCTGCACACAGAAGTCGCAACGGGTCACGCATCGCCAGGATACAAACGATCTTGGTGTCAAGTAGTCTTACTTTCAATGTGCAAGAATATATCAAATACGCAACGAAAGGGTTCTTGTGGAAAAGGAACTGGGTACTGCCTGCCGAGTTAGTGGTAGAGACAAAGACAAAACATATGATGAAAGCGAGAGAAACAGTGCAAATCATGATTACAAAGAAACGGTTGGGCTGAACTCGAGTGAATGTGGGTAGACACCACTCAGCGTTCATGCGTACCCGTCATGGATATCATCTCTGGCCGCTTCCTTTGCCATTTTCTCTCCCTGTCGCTCTATCTCCTCCTAATCTGCTTTCTCTGTAAAGCGGTCCGAACAAATCCATTGCTGTCAACAGCGGCAACAGCCGTCTCGTTGTTCTGCGCCACGCGTCGGCCAACCCTGTGCTGGCCGGCCGCTACGCTCTTCAACTTCGCGATGGAGTCCCGAATCGGCCACCGACTCCGTCCAGCCGAAGCAGTAACTGTTCGTTTTTCGTTCAGAGACAGATGATGGCAGCGCGGAACCGACCGGCTTGCAACCTTCGGGGTAGCAGTCGTAGGCGGAGCCTTATACTTCGTCTATACGGCGGAGAGAACAATGTGGAGCGGGTTGTGCCGCTGCTGCTTTCGCCCCGCGTCCCGGTCTGCCCCATGTCAGTGATCGGTACAAACGGCCTCCGTTGTTCGGTGTTGCGAAGTCTTGCAAGGACGCCATTAGCCGGCTTGCTGGCGCTTTCCTTCGAGATCGTAGATGCTTCGGTCCTTCGACCTTGCTCTGTAGTGGTTTTCCTTTGCTTTGACTATGAGGGCCGGCAATGGTGATCGTTGCTGAGAAAGAACAATGGGAACGGGCAGGATACAACTGAGCGGAAAGTTGGCCACATAATGCAGCTCATGGGTTTGATGGCGTCCGAGGATGGATTCTCAACGGAGCGCGAAATGACGAAATAGAGCAAACACGCCTAGGAAATACCAGGTCAGCCTGAAATTATCGTTGATAAATGCATTCACGGCTGGCTTCTGTATCAGCTGCTGCTAGACGGGCGAAGGCGCACTGGCAAAGAAGACCAAATGCTGGTAAGATATGCGTACGCACAGTGAGTCCGAGAGCGAGGACAGATTGGAAGGAGAGGAACTGGTCTATGTATAGTAACTATATGAGTCTCGTAAACTAGCGATGGCGAAGAAGATTGTGAGAGTATGTCATTTTGTCGTCTAAACGTCGAAACCCCCACAGGACGGTTGCTGGCCATGGAAAATTACTATTGTATTATGTACTTGATGTATTGCTGATAGTTAAATGAAAATACATGAAAACTAGAAATACACCTTATGTCAATGCTTACATCGGTAAATATGGCGGACACATATATTTGGCTTTTCCTAGGTACGGTGGAAAAGTACAAAACGCTGATCGCTTAAAGCAACTGATGCTATATTGATTATTTTATCTGAATTTAATATATGGATATTTCAGTATCAGGTAATTTGTTTTATGTTTGCATACAAGTATTTAGCGCTAGATCTTATGACGATCAGAATTGTGTGAGGTAAACAATTATTGATATTTGAAAAAGAACGTTACAGCATGAGAGATGGACGCATAATGTAATAGATTTTATGTATTTTATGATACATTAAAGGGAAAATATGCCTAAATATTTCTACTTATACTATGTGTATATCCAATTAATCTTTTCGCAACGAGGTGTTATCTCTATAGTATTTAACCGCCTAGGATATGAAAAAGATAGCACTAGACTCCTAAATTACAGGCTAAGCGTTATAACAATTTTAAGGACAAATATTCGAATGTGTTACTACCATCGGGAACCATTTCAGGTACGTCTTCTTTAGAAACACAGAATGGCTGCAAACATTAACAGCATGAGACTTTAGGACCATCCGTCACTCGATGTGTGTCTCGCTTCTCGAACTTTCTTCTCCCAATCGAAATGCGTTAGAGCAGGTACCTTGAACCGTATATACATAAGCTCTCTTCTGTTTCTACCAGAGCACATAGTGGGGTAACCTTGATATTGCAAACCGCCCCATTTATTTCGAAGTGTGATTTTGTGACACATGGGAAAACAATGTCAGGACAAAATATTTTCTTAGAAAAATTCATTTGTCACTTGTCTTTAAGTAGTATTAGCCAGACCGGTCTTTATCAAGGCGCCATCGTTATCTAGCTAACAAATTTTTTCTGTCTTACCAAACACTAGCAGGAGCGTCCGAATGTGTGAACATGGCGAATCCTCCATTATCTCTCTGGTAACTGAGTTGGGTTTGGTACGTGAGAAATAGGTGCTGAAAAATATGACGATGCCTACGAACGAGGTTCTTGTTGGCCTGAAGCAATTGAAGTGACAGTAGACTTGCAGCAAACGAAAACATATTCGCCTCGCCCGTCTCGCCAGGAAGGCCAAATACCGTACCAGCGGTAAGTGGCGACGTCGCAAATGGCGGGCCAAATGCGCTTCCTGTCGTAAAAGAACCGATGTCAGTATGAAAGCAAAGAATTGACGTCAACGTTGCATAAAAACAATTGCGCTTTTCAGTTCCGGTAGTGAAGCGTCACTCATTGCAGACCAGTCACACTGTTACAAGGTAATTTACATTGAGTCTATTGGCAAACGGGTTCAATATTACATAATTGTTTACCCACCTGTAATGATGATTTCAGCAGTGCTGTAGTCACCAACCGGCATATGTTTCAATCCTACAGGGCCGAACGGCATCTCCTTCATCAACCCGGTCACGCCTGTGTCGAGTTGCTTGAGGACGTATGCCCCTCGTGGAATGTCCACCAATAATGAAACACGGGACCGCCATTCGAAGCCCTCAGGCTATACAGATAAGTTAAACAAGGCTAAGGGTTAGAGATACAAGACTAGAGATACAAGACATTAGGGCTACTTATTAAGTGATTCGTGGTAGTAATCATTTTATTCAAAATTCCTGAATTTATACGTATCTTCAGGTCTCTTCATTAAATGCAACTTCAGTATTTTTAATATTACATAACCACTGGGTAATTTATATCCGTTTGAGCATGTACCCTCGTCAGCATAAACGAACGACTTAATCCAGAAAGTAGTCTCCATAGCGACTCATCCACTTCTCTACTGTTTATCGTATGAACTAAAGGTCTTTGTCCAAGAAAAAAGCTGATATCGAAAAGTTATTTGCAGTCGCAAGCACAACGAACCTATTGATGGAGCTGTAAGCAAATACCGTTACTTGTAGGTGAGGTCTTTGTCTACCAAACTTCAGCGTCACGCGCCGCCAAAGATGGCGGACATAAATGGTACTCTATTCGATAGCAACTACGGAACAGGTTATAATGGGCTCTCTGCTTAATCGTCACTGGCCACCTTAGTGGTTAAGATCCTAGAATAGAATTAGAAGCAGGTAGCTTGTGTATATGAAAAAAGAGAACTGGGTGGCTAGTGAGGACGCAAAGTACTTTATGCACCGCCTAAATATAGACATAGACCGATCGACAAATGATGGCTAACCCAGTGTGAGTGGATTCGCGCTTTGTGGCTTATTGGTGGTAAGTCAAAAGCACATTGAAGCCACAGGAGGTGTAAGGCATCAGGAAAAGCGTTATCATTGGCATGGCAGTAAGTCGGCCAGACAAAGCTTGGAGAACCGGTCATTCCAAAGGCCCCGGCACTTCTTGTTTAGGCTACAAAAGACTCCGTGTCACGTGCCGTACGATAATTAGCTTGAATAAAAATTACGAAAATTACGAAACGATGTTACGAAATCGACGTGCGCCATGAAGTTTACGGGGGCACAACATCACGAATTCCCGGTGTCGAAAGTGCGCTGTCTTCCTGATTGCTGACATGCGTTTATGCTAACGTCCATTATACCGAAGCTCAGAAATGAGTAGCTAACATAATCAAAAGATCTTGTGTTATGGATCGTGCTTGTTTGATTGTTTTTATTCGACTCATATAAAGACTTCCGTAGTCGAAAAGCATCACTGGCCCTTATCTCGGCAACGAAAAGGCACTTAAGTATGTCTGTAAAGCGAAATCTGAACACATGGGTGGTCGTCTAGAAAGGCTTCTATATCAGGATGTTGAATAAATATAGAAATTCTACGGAATTTGTTTACGTTCCATTATACTGTTTCGATCGGAGTCAAACGAACAAACTTATTTATTGTACTCAGTGGCAAATGGATTTGAGAAGACTAGACAAATCTTCATTCTATATATATATATATATATATAGCACTGTTTACTTAAGACAATGCTTACTTACGATAAGCTTGATGGTAGTGGACATAGAGGTCTTCATGGTCTGAGTCTTAGCGGCGACGGTGAGATTCGTCTCCCCGGGCCGAATTCCCACGATTGGGAAAAGCAGAACTACGGGACGCTGTGGCCAGAGCTGTAATGAACACAGTTGCAACCTATAAGTGTTGACATTTGTGCCGTTCTTGTGCTGAATGTCCAGTGATTTATCTCATTTAGCCCGTTCTATTTTTTCCACCAGATTGTTGAACGTAACATTGAAAGTACCCAGACAGAATTTTTCTAAGGTTAGGCTTGCTAATCGGAATGACAAAAAGAAGTCTCAAGAAAAGACCAATAGGATGCAGAAGCTTATAGTACACTTACAAACACAAGATGTTGATGCTCGCCGTACATCGTGATGGGCTGTTGATGGTGTTGCTGAAGCTGTCTGATGCTTTTTAATTTCTGTGCTTTTTCATCGTCGCTCCTATACTGGTGATGTTTGCTATAGCGATAGTTTCCATTAGAAGAGCTGTCTAGGGGGGCATTCACGTAAACGAATTTGTAGTCCAGGCTATTGGCCAGAGTTACCAGCACCTCGAGCTTCGTTTGGCCAAGATTGAACAGCGCCACGCGAGCCGAAAAATGCTCGCCCAGCTGAGCCGCTTTTGGGGCGTCGACTGACATATAAAACGGACGCGATGAGGTCATCTAAAAGACAAAAATGTATACGAGACAACTATGCATGAAATAGCTAATACGATTCGATTTATAGATTAATATTTGTCTAATGTATTTGTTTTGTGTCGCAAAAGACAGAGTAATCAGAATAAATTTATGAAAACAGAAATGCAACTTGTGCGTGTTTTGTAAGGTCGATCCGCCTGATTAATCTATCTACCTACTCGATTAGGCTTTATCAGTCATTGCTTATTTTAATAGATACTTATTTCGTCAATAATATCATTTTGTATCGCCGAATTACTACGCTCTTTTGGAGCTCTATCTTTCTTTACTATGACATTTTCATAGATAGTTCGAGTTCCTTTACGAAGCCGATCATTCATTCGAAGAAGTACTTACACTACGATTATTATTACGAGAAGGTCACTTATTCGAAAATAAGGTGGCTAGCTTAAAGTATTGTTGGCAATTGTAATTGGAAGCTATCTCAAATCGCAGCAGTAACAGTCTACATGCCTACACTTATAGAGGGCTACTAGAAGCCGTATTTTGTAGCTAGAAATGCCCTACGTATCAACCCTATTTCTACACGCTTTAGTACCTAGCTCTCGCGAGTTCCATTCTCTGTCACTTTATGCTGGTATGCAGTATTCGAGGATCTTTGCCTACGTTCACAGTACAGGGTTAAGCAGGGACCGAAGGATTTTCGCCTTGGTCGTTCAGGGGACATGGAATAATCGGGGGTGCTCAACGAAGGCACGACGAACGCAAAAGCATCTAATTTTATCTTCAGAAAAGTAGCACAGCTTTCAGGAAGTCGTCGTCGGCTCCGCAACTTCGGCCTACTACGCCGCCTTCCTCTCGTCACTAGCGACCTTGGTTCCACGAGCCGGTTCTGCGCTCTCACATGCCCAAATCCCAAACGCTTGAACCACGGGTGGAGGGAACACACGGGGTCGTATGGTTACTTGCCGGCAGACACCCTATTTGTCGCTGCATCATTTGCTGCTGCTGACGCACATCATAGATCGTGGCCTTTCTGGATGGCACTTACGTGTCATCTGCGTTCAAATAGAAGGAATGCCGATGGCTATAAGAGCGAAAGTGAAATAGGTAGGGAAGAGGGTCACGACGCCGACCGGATGAAGTCTCGGATCTCTGGATGAGACTAGCTATCTTGGAGAGATCTACATGTTCTATATGTTCCACTATATAATACGCACTCCGAAACAGTATATATTTACGTCGGCGCCCGAACAATGCAACGGCAAAGTGATTCGGCAGAGAGGGACGATTAAACTTGTATAGGAAGAACGTATGTTCGTGTTTCTTTTATCGGGTTGAAAAACGTGTTGGAAGTTCTATACCTGACGCAAGATTCGTATCAGAATGTGTAGTTCTAAATATCTGGTCATCATGAAGGACACGACGATATTTTCCGTCACCTAATTTCCATCACTTATGTTCTGAGCAAGTCTCAAGTTCAGTAAATGTCTTCATATGTCATAAATGCACGCCACAGCTGCTAGATGGCTGTTGCTGTTCTAACAAACTAACAGCATAACATTAGTTATTTTTTCTAAGTTTCGCCTGGTTTTTCGTTATCTCGACACCTTTTTTTTGGTTCAGTTTCGTATACATAGTGGACGACCTGCTGCCGACTACGCATGCTATGGACGACTGGATAAAAAAAAATAAACGCGCTAATAGAGACATCAAACCACGTGTAAATAATGACAAAAGCTGTTGGGGTTAAAGCAGTGAGCAAAAATCTCGTAAAAACTTGAAGAAAGAGGATCATGTAGATTCTCAGCAGCGACAACACTGCGTGAGAGGGTAGTCACAAATTGAAGGTAACTTTTGTTTGGCCAAATGCATTTGTCTACAATTAAAGTAGAAAAATGTGCTCTGAAAATGGCGGTGGCCGAAGGGCTGTTCTGTGTTGTGGTGTCCTCGTCTACCAGTTTGGGAAACGTTTTTTTTCAAATGTAGCGAATAGAGGAATAGTTCATTAGCGGAAATGGACGACGGATAACAACGATGACTACCAGCAACGCAAGAAAAGCGTGCCTTCTTCTAGTGGTTTGCTGATAACTTTTTATCCAAGCGTCAGCGAAAAAGCAGGTGAAAGGTACGAGGGATTCATAAAAAAATTACTTCCAGCAATTATACAACGTATAAGTTCGTCAACATTTACATTGTTAGGTCAAACAAAAGAATATAGGACAGCACTATTAAGTAATTTGCTGTAGCATCTATATCGTACTTCTATGAACATCGGATATACGGGTCGGGTGCGACTTCAGTAACCTGACTAGCCCCGTTGGGCACGAAGCATGCGACCCACATACATGGTCTAGGTCGATAAACAGAACGATAATTAGTGACCGACCGAACGAGTAATGGGTGCACGAAGCATTCTGTATCCATATTATTCCAGTCAACTGAATAGTGGTAGAGTTACCATTCGTGACAAACGCACAGACAGATAAGTCAGATATACTTTTACGATTAATGAATACCTGTCTGCAAAAACGGACTACGCCCTTTTTAAGCAAAAGATCTCTGCTATGATTCAGTAGGAATGATTCACGCACTTGAATCACATCTTCGCGAAATCGATGTTAACCGATAATTCGTATGTCGCAATCAAGCATTAAAAATGAGGCAGGTAGACGTAGCTCTAACTTTATGGGGAGAATAGATGAATACAATGTTAACGGTATAAAACTATAACGCCATACTTGCAACGATATCAGAAGCTAGAAGAGACCATGTTCTCTATAGCGGAGTGATGCTTACCTTGTGGACCTAAAGACCCCATCGTCATTAGCTACAATGTAACGTAAATTTCTAGCAATTTCATTCGCCCACTCACATATCGACAACTTTAAGGGAGAAAGCAGTATCAGACGAGTCGCTATCCGATCTGAACAGCGGAAGAAGTATTGGTTACCACTGCGTCTTGGTATCTGATCCGTGACTCTCTCTCTCTCTCTCTCTCGCCTTCTTTCTCGCTTCCTCCCCCAGCAAAGGGCTACGGCCGTAGTTGGCATCCCCATTGCCTCTGCTGGAGCGGCCTCTGCTTTAGTTCTATCATACGATCTGCGACCTCAACCTCGTTTTCTTCCTCGCTGTCGTCAGCATCTACGCGGGAAAAGTCTTTCAGGACGACTCAACAGAGACTAGCTCTGAATCCAGTTAGTTGCTGCTCACGCCGGTGTAACGGCAGCTTTCGCAGCCATTATGGTCTGAATAAAAAGAAAGATCGATGTTGTGATTAACGTCGACGCGTTCAACGTCGTCCTCGAAAGCGGAGGACGAAAGATAACACCCTTTTCGTATTTTGAGTCTTCCTGATAGCGGAACGGGGTGGGTCCGATGGGTTGCCGAGGAAAGGACGAGCTGTCCTGTATTCTTTTGTACAATTAACCCTGCTCTAGCTGCTGGTTTTATACTAGCTGACCTGTTGTTGCTGTTACTATTACTACTATCGCTATTGAAAGAGAGACCCAACACTGTGTTCTTGTCTACGTCATCAGTGAGGCAGGCGTTCGCCGATTTTTCTCCAACTTTTCAACCGTTCGATAGAGTCTATCGTGAGCGATGGCTGTTGGCGGTGATGGCCTTGCAACAGACGAGAAAAACGATTCTGGCGCCGACACTCTGCGATTGCGACAGGCATTGTCGTGATTTTCCTTTTTTCCCTGTTCTCTACTCGTTGAATCACTGCAACATAGTATTACCAACAGTTCTACTCTAAGGTAAATAGTCGAGGTTTACCGTATCGCATTGCTTCACTGCTTCACTTCATTTGTTAATCATTGACGCATGAAACAAGTTGATGTCTAGAGAAGATAGGGTAAGTGAGTGAGCTTAGGACTGAACTCAAGGTGAGAATAGCTACCCTATTGGTGTTTGCTAGCTTGCGACGGCTTGCCCACATTGTTGTTCTAAACAACATCAGAAACGAGTCATCTCAATCCATTAAGGTTTTGCGTTACATTAGGTTAAGAAAGATGAGCGCGCGATGGCAGCGAGGGGGGAGGACGAGAACGTAACAGGTAACTGTCACTGAAAGAAGATGGGGGTTTCATTTTCATCGCTAACTGACAGAATGAAAGCAAGCGTTTCGTTTGTCCTAAGCTTTGCAATTGATTGGACCTTGGTGCGACGACAATGTTTACAGTAATGCAAGCTCACCTTCTACCTAGTCAACATGTGCATGCATACTGGTTCTAAGTACGCCAGCTAGAGAGCTGTACAAGCATAATGGTTATACGTCAGGGCATACCGAATACGGTTAAGAATTTTTCATTAAAATTCTGCACGTAAGAAAAAAATCCTATTCTTCACCGGTTAGTATTAAAAGAAATCAGACTGCCGCAATGACGCCGAAAGTAACCTATCATTTTGCTTACGAATAAAATCAACAGCTTAGTCAGTCTTCCGTAGTGGCTTTATCCTGTATCAGGGAAAGTATCGTAAAGATACGTTGTTTACTCTACTGTTCCAGTTTCGAGCAAAAAAATTAGTCAATGTAGTTGGGTTCACAAGCCTTCGCTCACCATTTCAGGGTTTGGTAGCGTGTAGATTCCACGAAATGGAGATATGGCAACAGCAGAGATTGCCCAGGGGCAAGAGCTGGATGGTGCAGAGATTGACACTAAGCTCTGGCCTGTAGCGCTGTAAAAGATGAGATACGAAATGGTGCGCTTCGTTACACAATGGGATCACATTGAATACTTTAATTAAACGTGCTGCCCCGTATTGATATTATATAGCATATAGGAATGTTAGGTTAGGAGAGACATCTCAGTAAAAACTTCCTGTCGCATGACCCTTCTTAGAAGCGAAAATGTTTGCCTATATTAGACAATTACGTGTGTAAAGATTACAGACCCGCTTTTTGCTGCCTGATAGGTCGGGCGGTTTAATATCTTTAAACGACAGAGTCTACCAGTTAGCTTTAAGCCATCCGATTTGCCTTTGCCAGATAAAATAAAGAGTGACAAATTTAGTTATACCTGATGCTGACGTCTTTCCATAGCCAAGTAGCTTCGAAATCTGAACTAACTAAATTCCTGCGGGTGCTCCGAAATTTCTCCCAGTCGATGGTGTGCCGATGATGACCTGTGAATGGCGGTTTACAAATATTTTTCATTCCCACCTTACAGATTGAAATAAAAGTAGATTCCTAGCAGAGACAGCATTATTTCTGCGACTTAGAAAATATTAAAAAAAAAAAAAAAAGTGCACTTAAGAAAAAAACACGGTTCTTGTCTACGCTTTTAACTTACTTCCTAACTATATAAATCAATTTTTTTGACAACTTTTTGCTCTCATCGTTTTTATGGACCTACGTTTGCCTCACGCTTCATGTCACTTTGTATAGACTTATTTGCAATAACTGAGGACCTGTATGTTACATTTCTCCAATTATTATAAATTATTTGGTTAGTTAGAGCTTTCAAGTTTTAAAACGATGTCACAATCTCTTGCATAGTTTTAAAATTCAATACTGCCTGATTTCAATTGAGATTTAGTATATAACGTATGTACGATTTTTGTGCTGATAGCCGCAATGGACCGTTTTATCCCAATTAAAATGCACCTTTAACGAACAGGCATTTTAACAAAGGTCTCTCTATCAGGGTCTAGTTTATTTGAACGAATCGTGCAAGCATGATCATATTTGTTGATGACAGACCTGACACAAGCCTTCTATGCTTTTTTCCAACCTTTCACACATTTTCGCCCTCATTATTCACGATATTGTGACAGGTGTCCGAATTGACCGAGATTTCCCCCCAAACTGTGTGCGTTTCTTCCTGTTTTGCAGTACATGTGGCCTTTCTTTACCAATGGCCGTCGGAAATCTTAATGAAACATAAGCACTTTTTTACTTTACTAGACAGTCTGTCTGCTACGACCTCAGCGCACGCTGTTTATATTGTGAACTGCACCTAGCCTGAGGACAATGGCAGCTGGAAGATTCTATGAGCGGCCTAGAAAAGGAAGGAAGCGCTAAGAAGACAGGCGAGCAAACTGAATCACGAAGCGCGTCATACACCCGCCGCTTACCTTGTGACGTCCGCGTCGTCGTATGAATAGCCGTCATCTAAGAATACCGAAAAGGTTTTTACAGGCTATTTGTGTACATGTCCGTGGTGTGCCGCCTTGAACCGAAAGCAGCAGCACCACTGACTGACCACAATAACTATACTACTACTATTACAATTGCAACTATATAACTACTATTTGCTAAGCGCTGGGCTTACTTCAGCTGCTGTCTTTGCGAACGATGGCGTTATACTGAGAACGAAAATTGTCCGTCCTTTACGGACAAGTCTCTGCTGGTCCCATTGCTGTTGGGAACGAGACCAAGATGGAGACCAAACGAAAGAGAGCGATTGTTCCGGTAGTCGCCGTGAACGAGACAACGAGTGTCTACGAAGCCGAATAAAAGAGGGCAATAACAACTCATAACAAGAAGATTCTTCCTGCCTCTGTCCACTGTTCACTGCTGCTGTTCCTGCAAATATCTCACTAGCTTCGTTTCTTTCTCGTTTCCGTTTCGAATATAGGAGACCAAAAGTACGAAATTTCGGCTTCCTTGTACGTTCTCTTTTTTGTTTTTCGGCCATAGCACGAAACGAAATGACAAGGAAGTGTAGACTTCAAAGAAGAGAGCTTTGATCGCTGCCATATTTTCATTCATAATACGAGCCCCTCGGGGCGGCTGTAAAAAAAAAGAAAGTTCAAATGGAGACAGAGCCATGGGAAACGAACAGGGTCCTAGCTATCACTACCTCCATCATAATCGCAAAGGCCATCGGAGCCGCTTGTAAAACCAAGCAGCCAACGAAGTAACCGTTCGACTCCATACTTTCATTCCCATCTATCGTAATCGCTCAACTGCCGCTGTCTCTGTTCGAGCATTTGTTGTCGCTAGTGCTTCGTAACTGTGTCAGCTGGATGAGTTGTGGCTGCGTTTGATTTACCTCGCAAATCTAAACTTTCAAAGATAGCCCAGCTGGTGCGCGGATTACCAGAAGTAGCTACAATGGCGGACGAACTATCTTCCACCGACTATATATAACTGCTGCTGCAGCAGACGCTCTATCGTACGTTAGGTTTGCTGCGGGTGGCACAGGGCAATTGCATTGCAAAAAATAGAAAGCGAAATAACCAAAGAGAGACGGAATTACGCCACGCGACGTCTAAGCGATGTGGCGAAGTCGCTCGCCTTGGATGTCATTGTATTAAATGATTAGCTGCGAGCTGAGCGATCACAAGGCGCGTCGCCGTATCATCACCCTACGAGAAGTATGTGACGTGTAGCCTACAAGAGCGCAAGGTCAGAGGGCAGAATGTGCATAAACCCTTATAACTCCATCCAATAGTTTCGATCACAACTCCGCTATAAAAAGAAGGTTAGTACTGAGAGCTTTGAGGCCGGTGGAAAAATATCTGTTTATGTCAATAAGATCAACACTGAATGGTGGACGCATTGATGAGCATATAGGCATGATGATCTAGTGAATAGGGGGGGCATCCACAACTTATCCCCTCAATCCGGAAAAGCAATTTGACAACCTGACAAAACAAAAGTTAATCTGAGAAGATAGAAGAAAAACGCCACGAAGAATACGAACGCCCCAATAATACGTGTAGAAACGAAAAACTCACGGGAACTTCGATAGCCTAAAACCATAAGCAATAAATTTTCATATCATTCGTGCTTACCACGAAAGTATTAAATCAATTTTTTACATTGCATAAGGGAAAAATTTCAGTTCTACTGTATGTAACGATGAATGGCCAAGGGTTTCCACGAAACGATACCTAATATTCGGCTGTCATACTAATGGCGCACACTTGCGTTGTAACGTTCTCTCTGAAAGCCGTCTCAAACGATAGGACAAATCTAGGTGATGCAATTATTACCAATAACTGTTTATCAAGTCATTTTGATGTTTTTGGCGTTCCTCATTGTCATTTTTATATTCTTATCTAGCTATTTAATTGGTTCAGCTCACAGTAGAGCCTTCGGAACTACAATACACTCACATGAGAACTCATCGGCTCCATCAGCGCAGTCCTCCACTCCATTGCACATCTTCGAAGTGCTGTAGCATGAGCCATCGAAACACGACGCGTAACCAGCAGAAGTAACACAAACACGAGGCCGCCGGCCTACGTACGCATCGCTGAAGAGCGCCAAGCCAGACACCTGTATTACACGTACAGCAGGGAAAGTACAAAAAATCGCGTAACGCATAAGTCATGTAATAATCTCATTGAAATTAACTGGTAAGATCGCATAGGTAGAGGATGCGACCGGGACTTGGCTTTCAATGTTTGTTTAATTAGACAATTAAATACTAAGGGTTTGTCCCACTTTGGATGTGATGCGGGCCGCCCCGGTATTTACTTCGACCGTTTATTCACCCATACTTCGAGAAGGTGATGGAATGTCTTTCGCGTATTCCTCTGCAATCACTCGTGGCTGCGCATATCGTGCAACGTTCGGTTAAGAGCATAAATGAAACGTGGTAAGACCATGCCAACTCTGGCTGTCTGACCCTTCCGTGCAATTGCCCTCATTTCTTTATGGTACGTAAGTCACAGATGGAGATCATGATATGCCATCATTGCTAGAGCGATAACACGCTTATGTGATGATGCGCCGCCGAAGTTGCATGATCAAACGATTAGGCCTCAGACAAGGTCAACAGAAGTAGCAACGCCAACTCTGCTAGGGGCCTCTGCACCCCGCGTCCCCACAGAAGAAAAGCCATTATGTGACAACCAAATCACAATCTGCATGATGCAACTAAGACACGATCAATCGAGAGAGTGGAAAAGGCTGCGTAACGGCCATTTGACCTTACAATGTTTTCCTGTCCATTAAACAAACGGCATCTCTTTCAGCGACGCGACCTCTGCGCCTCACACGCCTGTAGGGACATCTTGTATGGTTCCAGTATTAGCAGTCTGTTGTGTGAACAGGCCAATGTAAAACGCACACCCCCAAGATAAACTCATATCCACGAGGCTAAACGCTTCGGCGTAAAGCTCACAAGGGTTCACCGTATACAGCCGCATGAATAACAACAATTGGGTGACCAGTGAAGCGTACGCCTGCTCAACACAAACAGTTTATCTTATATGCCTTCCAACGAAACGTTTGCCACACCCTGAAGTTTGCTCGCATATTCGGCCAGAATGTGGCAGATAAAAAAAGATGGAATCAGTGGCCATATAGAGACTACCTAACGAACCCCATTTAATAGGTGAGCCAGATCGAGGTGCATCGACATTGATATCATCGCTGTTGTACACCAAGAAGGTATTGTTTGATAGAAACAATTCTGCGGTCATGTCGTCTAAACGACCTACTAGCGTGACATGTTGCGAAGACGTTACGGTCGAACTGTGCAGCCACTGGTCATGAGGTGTGGGTTGTTAACATAACTTTGTTATGTCTTATTCGTTGCAAACTGGAATTGAACGGATCGATGTTGCATTCCCGTTTATAAAACAGTAGTTTATTACTGAGAGCTCGTTTGGAGAAACTGGGTGAGAATTAAGCCGGAGCAATATTTAATGGCAGGACCAAAGGAAACATTTAGTTAGCAGGAACTAAAAGTTGAAATACATTGTTTTTTCATCGAATAAATTTTAGTTTTCAATTCATATTTAGTAATACACAACTTACACCAAATTGATTTTTCGTATCACTAGTATATTCTTCGGTAATAGCATCGGTAGTACATTGCAGCACTCTGTGTTTTATTCAAGGAAACATTTCTCCTGTTAATTAGACGTGATAGGGCAGAAGTACGAACATATTCGGAAGGGCCTGCTCGTCAACGGGTTACTTTTTGGGAAAACATTGTGGGAATTTTAATATAAACTGGTCGTTACTGCTGCACACGGCGCTAAGTGATAAAACATAAAAAGTTGTTTTGCGTCCGGTATTTGGCGCATTCGAACTGAAGTCCGAAAAAAAAAACTATAAATTTGTTTCTTCGCAGATAGCCCGCGACGGCGCAAGTTGTTATGCCCTTCTGACGCAGTCTACTTCGGTGCGATAAACACGATCGTAATATTTCAAGGACTTGATAATAACTTGTCGGACTTCTAGTTGCCTTTACTCAAGTCGGGTTTATGAAGATGACCATTCTCGTTAGTTAGTAAAAGGACAGTGTAAACCTTAACTCTGCAGAAGGAGTATAATACCTTGATAAGGATTTTTCACAGTAAAAGAAACTTGCTTCTAACAAGCGGCAAATGCAACAACATGGTTCTACATCGTTAAGTTTGCCAGCTCGTTAAGCGTTAACTAGATAGAAGTATACTACAGTCTGCCTTAAAAAATAAAGCTCCTTGATGGATAAGCTAGACATAAACGTATTGCTACTGTATTACGACTTCAAGAGACAGTCCATGTGCATCTCTGAGTCGTAACAAAATGTGGATGTGTATAATTATGATAGAACTATCTTTTAATTAATCATGAAAGTATACGATTTCACTGCACTAGCGATAATAAAAATTAACCGGACACTCAAATGATTTGTCTCAGTTGTTGGGCATCTAATGTCTGAAGTCATTACCTGAAACGTCGAGTGGGTGTCTACTTGTGTGGCATGGGGCGCGTCGCTATCGCTAAATTCCAATGCGGCCGCCACCTGGAAGTGTCAAAGTAGGACAAAATTAGGCGTCCTTCCTCTAATCCTTAAACATCACCTCCTACTTGATTTGAAGTTCAATACCGAGATTTCGGTCAAGTGTGTTCCTAACCATAATTTCAATGTGCAGCTGGTTTTCTATCAAACGCTATTTACTCATTAAGTGAATAAAATGTGTATTAATACTATTCGAATCCACCGCAATCTCCATGACGTAGAACAACTTTCTACATTTCAGTGTATAACTATTCATTGTAACAAGTTTAGATAGACTTAATACCAAAACACATCTTGCTTCTTAGATATACACGATATTTGTTAACAGCATTCGTCTGATAGCAACGTGGGGTGCATCGTCTCCCCTGAAGCTTCGATAGAAATTCGACTTAATAATTCATGCGCACCCGCTTCATTTTCTAGTTTCCCGTTTTGCCTTTTACTTGACACCATTGTTGACTAACGTTTAATTTGAGACAAGGAGACAGAAAGGCAAATAAAAAGAAAAACCTTATTGCAGAAAAAATCACTTAATGCAAAAGGTTCTTGTAAATGCGGCGTTAGCTGGCCTTCGTTGACTAGCAGAGCAGCAAAGCTAGCAAAAAGCTAAAAGGCCGTTCCCGGACTAACTCTCTCGCTCCCGAATCTTTTCTCGTCCCTGACGTCTTTCAGCTTCGCCACAACTCTTTTTCTCGCTACGGTGATCCGCAGTGCTCGGAAGAGCTTCTGTATCAGGGCCTTGCTGCGTTCCACCGTGGCATGACACAGTCCCGCCTTCGCCCGGAGCTCATCGCTCTGGGTCAGCAGCCCAGACAGCAGCGACGGCGGTCGCCGTATTTGTGGCGAGGCCAACTTGCCGGCGTAATGAACAATGATCACCTCTAATACTAGTTTCTTTTTTCCTTCGTTTATATGTAACGAAATCCAACAATGTTCCAGGAACGACAGTTGTGCATGGACGGAACAGACTGAAGCTAAAAAGAAGTTCTTTCACGATTTAACGCCTTGTTCTTCCCTCCGGCAAATAGAGATGTGGGAGACGAGTATCAAGCAAGAATTGCGCACATACACACACAATGAGCAACACAAAGCGCCGTTACTCATACTTGTCTATTAACGATTAGAAAGACGAATATTTTTGTACAACGATTAGGATTCGGTCGGGTCGAGCTAAACCTTCCAGACTTTTACTGCTTGCTTATGAGCGCGTTAGTTACCGTAAAATTAAAGTGGTAGCAGAGTTGAGGCAAACCTAAAGTAAGCGCCGCGTATAGAGCGGTCTATAAGTCTTACCGTTTTTCTACCCGTAATGCGTCGTCAGCCGTCGTCGCCTACGGACTGCCCTGGGATTTTGACCGCAGAGTCCACCAAGATTAAAGTTATTAACATGTTCATCTACTGTGTGGCAAGCCAGAAATGTTTATTATTGATGAAGAAAACTGGCTAAAGGAAGCTACTTTGACCGGTCGGATATTGATATGTTGTCGTTTAATCAGTTGTCAGGACAAGATCGCAAGGAAACACTACGGTGCCACCAAAGCAGAGTGCGCCGCATCATCAGTGCGTTTCCCTAACAACCTTTGCCTTCCTTTCTGTATAAAAATATAGCGTTTATAGTTACCACAAAAGAACTAACTAGAGACCACGACGACGCTGTCTGAATGTTAATCAGACGCTCGCGAAAGGAAGACAATAATGTTTCAGGATGATTACTAAAACTATAACAAAATGAGCGGGCTGTTGGGTACGTTATTACTACTGTTCTTAGGGCAGACTTTATATGTACACGTACATGTGATGGTGGTCATAGTGACATGGCAAAGTACGCGGCACGTGACGCAAGGCTATGAAAAACTCCAATTGATAACCGAAATCATTTTAACTGAAGATAAGAACTTTTTATGCTCTGTAAAAGGGTAAGGCCGGTTTGATCGACATGCGTAGGGCAGACTGGGTTGACAATGAAACTTCTCATGGGTATGCGATTCAGAGCTTCACCGTAAAATGTTAACGTTCATCACATCCTTTACGTACAACATGATTTTATAGCGGAAACATTCGTAGGTACGTCTAATGGTGATAAGTCAAATTACTGTGATCAGCTCAAACAAATTCACACGGATGATAGTAGGTCCAATATGTGCGTCTAAGCATTTTTCTGTTAGGCCTTAAGATTTCACGGGCAAACTATTTATTGCTTTCCCAGGTAAACAAATTCCAAATTATTCCGATGTTTAATGCACTACGCAGCATACCACCTTGTACCTGATGAACTGATGATATAACAACCCATTTAGGTCTGAGGGCCTATTTAACAAATACGTTACACAATATCGAGCTACGTTGGCATGCATGCGTACTATTATTTCTATTAGGACATAATTAAGGATTAATGTGGAAACTCTTAAAGCTCATCGGCCAGTCCAGTACATATTTCAGATCTCTGCTTACATGTGAACCCCTCCAGCGACATTCCTAATCGCGGATTGGCCTTCATCCCTTCAAAATCGTTCTTGTCACCCCTTTCGTCAACACAAAGACGCGACCACAAGTCTCTCACGAAATAATCATAAGTGGTTACGTCGTCATCGTTGGTCGACAAGAAGTGAAGGACTGCGTCAAATTTGCTCTGACGCAAAGCGAATCTCGCCTCGTCTCTGTTCCATGCCATAGCTAACAAGATATTGCGCGTAAATGAAGAAAACCGCTTTTCTTCTTTTTTCTTCGTTTCTAAAGACGTAAAGAAACGTCACTCGAAAAGCTTCGACTGCAGTTTTCTGTTGTCCAGATGATAACACTTTCGGTATAGGGTTTAAAGTTGAAGCTATCAATTTGGTGCGAAAGTGGCGCCAATTAGAAGCAAACTAAGTTCCATTAATGGCGCGGCTGCTGGAGTTAATGCCATACATAGCACGTATGATATATGTATATGCTCGTCAGTCAGAAACATCCTCTTATGACGTACACGGGGGGAGGGGGGTCTTAAGGAGGGAAGCTACCCCTCTGAAAACGGTTTTTGTAAGGTAGATATCGCTCGGAGTGAAGCTATCCTGCATGCCCGCCTCATGGACCCTAGAATGCCGGTCGACATGGTGACGAAATGCAGGGAGCACTTCCTTCAGTGCTGTGAGCATCGTTGCCGTACCATCGATTTGTTCATGGTCGTCCGACTGTCCTTCTATCCAGTCGTGTGAAAGAGTGTGTCTGTCTGTCTGTATTAGCGTTGGCATTGGATCGAATTTTACCTCTTAAGAGCTGCCGACCATTCATCTGACAAAATACGGAAAAAACAGCGTATGAGAAACAACGTTGACAGAGGACTCGTTGATACAGTGCGTTAACGCTAAACACACCTGTTAAGAGGAGTGTTCATATATTGTACGTACCACAGTTTTGGTCAGTCTTGTTCAAATGGAAAATCTTCACACAAATGACTCAGTCTCTCACAGCCGGTAATGGATTATGTGTATATGGTGGATTAGTGCATCAATCGTCACTTTGCTGTCCCCGCTGCTTCGATATTAGATGGTGACATATTTACACAATATTTGATTTAAATTTCGGATTGGTCCTTTTTATTCATTTTCGAGAGAGGTACAAACCTTCCCATCAATACCATTTCTAGGTAACCAGACCTCTCTATTGTTCAATGAGATCGATCCTTAAGTAGGTTATATCGACATAGGTCAATATTTATTTATTAGTACAGTAATGCTATGAAAGGCTACAGGGTACCTCCAATCGACTAGCATGAATATAACATAAATTCACGTTCAATACAATAATTAAGCCACAAGAAAAACTAATATTGTTTTGACTAATTAGTGCGGCTTGTAGCCATCTGCCCGTTTCGGTAGGTATGAGCGTTAAAAAAATGGGCATTAACGACAAATGTAATAACTCAGTATTGCATATTTACCCTTATAATCACCAGAAACCGATGCCCCGCCTAAAGATTAACTATATTTCCGTGAAACGCTGTGCGTACACATACCTTACGCAAACGCACATACAGAGGTCAAGCTTATTTAGGTACGTTTAGGGCGCAATCTTCGCCTTTATGATATCTGTGTCCACTTATCTATAAATGACCCAATGCTATTTCGTGAGCAAGCACACACATAAACGCGACCATGTATGATTAAAATAGGGTGCGTATGGGATCCACGAAAGGAATCCAGCATCTATGGCAAGGTCATGTAGACTCACGGTAGTTGCCAGTAGAATCTTTATTGCGATCCACAGTGTCGTTGAGTCCGAAAAAAGCCGACATAAGTGCCTCTTATGCCCACCGTCTACCTGCTTATAGTGATGCCGTTAGTAGTAAGTCCCGTTTACGTTTCCTTATGGCGGTAGTCATAAAGTAATATAAGGTTATTTCTAGATACGTGTGCACGTGGACAGGTAGAGTTGTTGACTGAGTGAGACGCTTCTTTGCTCGGGGATGGTTGAGTAAGTCGATCAGGGTTCAGGTGTCGGCAACGGTGTACAGCAGGGTTCACTCACTACCGTCTGCGTCTGTTTGCTGGTCGCCTTTCCACCCTTTCAGTTCAAGCAGGTAATGCTCCTACTAACTACTTTCACCCGTTGCCTTCCTCTCTCTCTCTATATATATATATATATATTTTCCTTTTTTTTTTACCTTGTTGCTAAACTTAAGGAGTAAGGAAAACAGCTTGGCGACACACTTGGGACTTCCGTGGGTTGAGGCGCAGCTTAGGCAAATGGCTGCAAGGGATGCATAAACAGGAAGGCATAACACTGAGGATTGTTCCCGACTCAAAACCTTGTGTGTAGTTTATGAATCCATGAAATAATAAATTTTGTCGACATGGGGTAGGTTATGGACCGAATAACGACGTCGCCCACTTGACCATTTCTTTTATTTCAGTGCTACTAATTGGTCAAAATAATTAGAAATTGAGTGACAGGTTGGCATATGCATACGATAGTTCGGTATTGAATATTAGCCTATTTTTACCTAGGTGTTTTCTGACGTACAGAAATATATAGAACTACTAAGAAATGGGAACTGAAAAGTTTTACATGGTACTACTGATCAAATCAACTTATATCATCAATAGGATCATATAAAGCTGGCTATCACGTCAGCCATTAGTGGGCTTTTGTAAATAACTTGTATAAGCAGTGATGACTTGTTATTGATGCCTCTTAGAAATAAATGCTAAGACACTGAGCGGACAAAGTGAAGCCATGTAACAACCGGAACGAGTCTATTGCCTTAGATTTCTACTGTACTGTGTGGTTCAATCAATACTGTGGACCTATTCACCCCTATCTCATACTGCACTTTTTTTTCATTCGAGCATTATTGGTATGGTACTTAGGGATTTCCATTGGCGCGCGACACTGCAATAGTGGCTTAGCAGAGAAAGATTATGTAGCCTGAAGAGTGGATATGTTATATCCAAGTCTGCTATTCTACATGTAGAATGTACTATACCGGAACTGTTGTTACTACTGCTGCTGTTGCTATAAGAAACTAGTGAGGAGCTTGTGAGTGACTGGCGGCTTAAGTAATGCCAGGAGGCGTTGGCTGGCCGAGGCTTTGAGGTAATCGCTGGTCTTTAAGTGGCAGCGGTAGTTAGGCAAGTGAGGAGATGGGGATTCAAAAGGATGCAATGAGAAGATTTGCTTTGAAAGCGATAACTCTAGTTTACAGGACAGGTGCAAGCTAAACCGTATACCAGTGTGTGTCCATATCGCTAGCATATATATGAGATAAGTAAATTTTTACTGATTCATTCACATTTATGGTTACTGCAATAGTGCCGCTTTCGTCGGCTTAGATAGTTTCACTCCAGATAAGTGAGAAAGCAGATGCTTAGCAGGTATTATGTAACCGACAGCCACCGACAGACGCTGAACGTAAACCGATTATTATGACTATTTTATCAGGCAATGTCCGAACAACAGGTAAGCAACATTGCAACCAGTTCGAATCAGTACCACCCAGATAGAAAAGCTGCTTGGAGATTGTACCCCGCCTGCGTGATTAAATTCTGGAATTAAGGCTGAGCAAACTATTTAAATTATTCAAATATTATATATATATACTTTTGAAATGGCAAGTCGTCCAATTGTAAGTGATGATAGCACAGCATACTGCAGATCGAAATAAGCCTAAATGCTTTAGTTTTTAATCGACACTTTTACCCTGACTTGCTAGGGTTTGACATCAATTTACCACCACAGTCGCGCTAGGTCAATCTTATGGTTTATGGAGCTACCTTTTTGCGGTCATGACTACACCGATAGCAGCGTAGATATGCATAGACGTCGAAGACTCTGATGCTGACCCCTATGTGATTTTTTACTGCTATTCTCAGTTTAATTTGTTGTTTATGATATTACGTTTCCTCCCAACGTTGGTTCCCTCTAATTTTCCATTGTGTCTTACTACAAAAAAGAACGATGGAAGGAAGAAAAAATAGTACGGATTTAAGAAGTTTAGATAAGACATTTTACGATCAGTTTCTTCAATCAGGCCTGACTGAAGACCAACTGGGCTAATGCTGTCGTATGGGTTATCCGTAGTACTGTTGCTGGCGGCAAAAGAAGGATCCGACAATTTCTCTAACCTTTTTCTCTTGCTAACACGAAAGCAGAACAATGTTTAGAGATACTCTAAAGGGAATCTAGGTCTCTTTTGACGACTGCAGTGATGGCAGATGGCCGTGAGGGTGTCAGCTTAAAGCGCTTCTTAATGGCGAACGAGAAAAATGACTAAGACCGCATGGCGATTTCCCTCAGTCTGCCTGTCCACCATAGTGTCCTACTGCCTGCACCTTCTTCTCAATCATATCCCCGTTTTTTCTCGCAACTCAGTACATTTTCAGGATCTGTGTACGTAGTAGCGCCCCATAGTATTAACGGTATCCTTCTCTGCCTCACGACGTGTAAATACTTTTGTAGAGGAATCTACTGTCCCCAGGGTTTTCGCATCATGTTACAATGTGCAGATTGTGTGCCAACAGGAGAACCAATAGGACTCAGAACGAGTCCTTCTAGCCTCAACCATCTTGGCTTCGTCCTACACTGTTTGCCCTACACTTATGCAAGCGCACTCGAAACGGCGACGACGCAATGGCGAGCTACCCTGCCAGCGGCAGCAACCCTCTTTGCTGTCTTCAGTTTTCTGAGTCTTTACTCCTCAGGAAATAGAGTTTTACTAGCTACTGGCGGAGGTAGCAGAAGTGGCAGGATTCGTTTCGTCCGAGCCAGCTAACCGCTCCAGTAAGCCGATATAACGGGCTGGCGGTACTTCGTTGGCTCCAGTTTGGGTCGAAATCTTTTTCGAAGTTTCTTTGGATAAACCGAGTCCTTCACATGGGATCAAAAAAAAAGGAGATTGTTGTCTTCTGTCTTAGCGCAGTATTCGTTGTCGTTCTCTGTCTGTTATGATCTTCCATTTCCTCTGTTTTTTCCGTTTTTTTCCGCAGAGAGCGAACCCGGAGTCTGTATGTTATCCAAGGTGAACGGCGCTGTGGATGCCACATCCTTCTGTTCAAGTGGGGCGCTTCCTGTGCTTTCCTCATGGCTTGATTTCATCGGCGGGGTCTTGATGCCACCACCGGTTTTCTTCTGGTAATACAATAATCGCGTGTAACAAATATATGAGTACTTTGCTCTAGCAGAAACTAGATCCGTGGCGCTGTTCGCATCAATGAAAGAAATCCACTCAGTACGGCCGGACGAGTGAGCTGGCCTAACATTCAACCTCAACTATTGGTGTTGGTCTTTCTGCTACTGATGTGTGCTGGTACTGTGCATGACAATGTTCAGGGGGTGATCGAGGAAGGGGATGAGGGTCGGGAAACCGCTGGAGAGAAGGGATTCAAGCTTAAGGAAAGCGAAAGCAAGTGAAGGATAAAAAGAAACAGTGAGTGCGAAAAACTAGTAGGGTGCGCTAGATTTTGCTATGTTGCAAAAGCTAATCGGTCTCCAAGGCTTACAGTTGCAAAATCCATAAGACCATCACTCAGCATCAACCCCACTATGACAGCAAGGACAACGAAGCAAAAAGGAAGGCGGGGGAGGGAGACGAGGAAAGATCACACATCTCTGACAACTCTCGCCGAAAATATACTATCTATATGAAACTATATAACTTCGCACATCTACTCTATTCAACTGGAACATGTACCCTACTTGAGTTGAATGATACAAAATCGTATGTGAATATATATACGAGTGCAGAGATTCTTGGAAAGACGTCAAGACTTTGTCATTTTATTCTTTCATCGCACTTCGTAAATCTACTAGATATGTTACACGAGTAAGTACAAGGGAAAAAAAAGAAACAGAAACAAAGAACTCAAAAAGTTCAATTGCCTGTATTAAAATTAACTTACCCTGCGCGTAGAGATCGGGTGATGGATGTATGTAGCGAGTACGTCAAGTGGTTGAGATGAAATCCCAACGATTGATCCGACATCGCCAAAAACGGTTAGATCGATAGTTGAACCGGAACGGTCTTTCGATTCACTGCGGATGCCCACCTGCCCCATGAACATTTAATATGACAATGGATATGTACCTTAGTAAAATTTACGAGGGCCTTGCCTTTGCCAATCAGTATACTGCCGAAACTCGTACTGAGCAAATAAAAACAACCCTAGTATGATCTCAACTCACGTTAAAAAGCTTCAAATCATTAGCTGACCGTTGCTAGGGGCAAGAGCGCAGAAGAAACGGTTAGCCAAGGAGCACAATGGATAAAGCATGAGGAGCTATGGATGGAAGCTGGCAACGAAAAGTATGACCACATGTAGTAACTGGTTCTTTCTATTTCCTAATAGGATTAGTTCACCTATCTCCTGATATCGGCAGGTACGAATAGAGACATCTCCTGTAAGGCCGGAATGAAATTATCTCTAACGAAAACGTTTTGCACTAACCTATACTGATTCCTGCAATTATGCTAGCTACTTCAATATTGTTATAACAACGATTTATTCTGTTTATGACAACATAAGAGCTTACTTTGTTCATGGCAATTCCGTCAACAGGAAACTCAAGGCTGTCTGCAAGGAGTTTATCATCCGCTGTAAGATCATATACAATAATGACAGCCCTTGGAGCCATGTCCTTTGTTAGCGTGATCGCGAACGTTCGGATCGAGGATGTCATGGCTTCCACTCCCGACCTGATGATTACTCCCTTTGACATTACCTGTATTTGTTTCAAAAAAAAAAAAACAGACTTAGTTTATGTGTCTCGGGTCTCAAATGACTCGGATCTGTAATATGTGTCCTCAACATATACACAATCTGGGTCCACATCGTCGTCTTTGGGTGGCCAGTACTCTCCACAGGTAGGTTATATCATTTATAACACTAATAGGATGGTCATAATGATCCTTTTTCTTGTTGTAGAAACTTGACTCATGCATCGATTCTTAATTAAGCACGCATACATGTCTACAGAGAAATGGAGCAATAACACTATCGACAAAATGAAGTCAGCAACTGCTCTTTCTCGCCGCTGCTTAAGAAATCGACCCAGATCTAAGCCATTATCTGGCCCATGACATCATTTCTTTATTCAATGATGGGCGAATGTCGCTACTGAAATTGTTGTACTCTAATGGGCATGTACGATACGCAGCGATGTTACCGTTCCCTCTTTCAGAGTCTCGTCTACTATCAATAATTGTTGGCGGATAGATCAAGTGATGATAACAAGGCTGTGTCACCAATGCGTGCGCACCCTACACAGTATTCATTACAACCGAATATAGTGTATGTAGATTAAGTATTTATCTAATAGGATAGCAATGCGGTTATTCCGCAAAGCGCTCGTCGTACATTATATATTGGCACGATGTCCCCGATCCACGCATCGTTTCTGGGTAGCGTAATCGAGTATAGTGAGCGAGCTTGGCCATTACGCTTTGCGCGAGATAGCAACGTCGGAACAAACAGTCATCTTCCCCAGTCTTCCATTGGCATCCGTTTGTTAAATCTATGCGATAGCATTGCATAAAGGCATTGAATCGTTCGAGCCTTATGCGTACAGTAACTTCATGTTATTAGATGAGATATAACCCAGACTCTCATACGAGCATCGTATGTGTTTCTCTGCAGATGCATCTACATCAAGATCTAACGGTACCTATTGTTAAAATCGATGCACGGGACCCGACCCGGCCCGGCCCGGCCCGGCCCTCAAGGTTATTGCGCACGATAGTAAACCATATGAGCGGACGCGTTAGGTACAAGCGGTTACGGTCGAAAGCGGGCACGGACCCAACATTCAGTATGTAGGATTGGAGGAGAGAAAGATAAGAGCTGAAAGCACTGAGCCAAAGCCTTCATTTTATGCTACCATTGAGAGCGGTGTATATAGTTGACCTGTATGACACGAATGATTGTTCAAATTTTCACTATGTGACTTTGGTGCCAGAAGAATCCTTAAGGAAAGGGAGAGCTTCAGCTGTTTATATTTCAAGCGAATCCGTGATGGCTACGATGGCGTAAAAGGACGAGTAAGCTAGGAAGAATCGAATAGCCGATTTTGTGACAGCCTCTACTGCTGCTATAGCTGTCAACTGGGGGCAAACCGATGGCTACAGACGAGCGCCTTGGCGGAGTCACTGTGCCGTATCATGGTCACATAGTTGACTCAATTACTTACCAAATATTGGAACGACTCAACGTAGTAATTTGCTCGGACGTGGAAGATGATGAACTCGCCCACTTTAGCATTACGTGTGCTTGTCGATATTGAAAGATGGTGCGAATTCTCAGAAAACTCTGGAAGGAGCACTAGCTTCGCTCGTTCCGTCCCAAAGTATTCGTCGAAAAAGCGGGCCTGTAAAAAAGATCGCGCGGAGATGGAAAAACGAACGCCAATGAAGTGTGATTTTTTATGTTACTCAGTGGTTCTGTTCTGTTAGTGAGGCTTCATAGAAAAGCTAAAAATAATCAGCTTACCAGAGATGTGATTAATTATTGTTTTAGCTTAGAGGCAACTTAGCTAAATTAACTTGATTTTGAAGCCCATTCCTGCACAGATCTAGCTTTTTCCTTTAGGGAACTTACTTCAAGGAAGATCGGCCGCGATGAGTTGGACCAGTTCGGAGTGACGTCAATTTGTACCTCCCAACGCGTGCCAGCCGTTGGCAGAATCCGAGGGTGTTGAAGTTTCGGCTGTGCGGCAAGACTAGGCACGAAGATGTTTACATTCAGATAGTGTGATACCGGACGTCCGCGGAACCACTCTAGCTCTACAGGAGTACCGTCCTGATAGCGCAACTCGATCTGAAATCGATATGGGACCGAACAAGAAAAAGATCTTCAACCAAGCACATACTTTCCATTCAACCAGGAAGCGCTTCAGCTATCTCAGTCTCTCCAGTCGGTGGAATACTGGTCGATCTACGGTAACGTCATCGGCTAGCCACGGAGGGTTGGTTGCAACAACTTTATTTCGCGTCCTGTCTTTACATACGGGCCGGTTGGCAAAAACAAAGACTATTTATACAGGACCAACAAATAATACCGTCAGTACTCCATACGATAATGCTACCTTTTAAATATAATTTGCTGTCTGTATTAACATTGAGGGAGTACAATTGAGCTATGGTTAAATAGCCTTCTCTCACAATTAAGTCCCTTATGAGTAACACACTATTTGTGGTATGTATCTCAAAAGATAGAAAGATGGTTGATCATGCGTGGCGATTAAGCTGAATCTGACGATCCGACATGGGTCAGCCACATAAACATTTCAAAGAAACCTTGTTTGCCAAAAATATGTCAGATCGAAACATTTTTTCTCGACCCCTTAGGAATATGGATGCGATGCCATTATGACGTATATTTTTAAAACCCCTAATATTTGCTCTAATCACGTTAGATGTGCTAAGATGTATCTCGTCTAACTAGAATACACATCGATACGCCCAATGTAAGTCTTGTAAATTCATTCATCAATTTTAACTATGTAGCAAATTACATGTTTCTATACATGCCTATATTTGTGCATGAAAACTAAATTCTAATCTTCCCTAGTGATCAGTTGTGTTACTTACGTATGCACGAAATGGAAGGCCAGGTTTGAACACCTGTTTTGCAGGTCCTTCGAACCGAAGCGTGTATGATTTCCGAAAGATGAGCGACTCCGAGTAACCTTTGCGAATGAGCGATGTCCTTGCGTCCATCACCTTTGCCTTGACAACTAGTTTGAATCGCTGCACGTTTTTCGTCGACCGGAGGAGGTCGCTAACCGGAAACTCAAAATTCCATACTCCGTAGAACTGCAATAGATTACAGGGTTAGCGATTGAATTGGTGGGCGCACGAAAAAATAGGTCATGGGGGAATGCAGAGCCTGTGGGGCGTCGTTATCGATGATCGAGATGCAGATTAGGAGCATTCCGATCGCCTATAAGTTTACAGGCAAAAAAAGCCACTAGAGCGTCCTCTCGTAGAGCTCTAGTTTCGAACATAGGAGCATATCTCCTTGCTCTTACATCACCATTTTCACAAATAGCCTTTTCTTGAGACCTTATCCATGACACTAACACGGGGACTCACTAGTTTGTCGCCTTGAAGACGAAACCAATACAACAAAAATTAGGACTTAGAGGGAAATGACGCTATCTTGTTCATAGATACGGCAAGGTTTAAACAAAAGCACATACGTTTAAAGAATATATATAGAGTTCTTTTATTGCTGATACGATTTTTTGGAGTGAACCTAATTTGGCCAAGGTACAATTTTTTTTATGTGTCTTTAAGTCTACGCATATGCCCGTTGATATATGTAAAGAGGTTCAGGACATGCTTTAGCCACAAAAATGATTCACTACCAATTTCTATGATAGTATTTGGCGTTCCAGCCTTTTTGTTTTTGGCACCGCATGTCCTTTGGCTGGAATCTCTTGTTGGTCGACAGTGACCTAGGCACTTCAGTAGATTCTTAACAAACAACAGTGTTTATCTTGGCAAATGTCCAAGAAGAAATTGCATTTGAAATGGAGGAAGAGACGACGACGACGCAAAATACGAAGGAAGGACTTGTATTAAAAATTTCGGTGCGTTTTGTTCTGTGTTTACGGGAACTTAGTGACAAGCCGGCCTGCGTAGTTGAAGAGGGTTAATTAACGTACCGAGCAGGAAATTTACCCGATTATATCGATGAAAAGATTTACGATTTCATATTAATTGAACCAGTTCAGATAGCTTCCAGAATGTATATCCTCGACATTGAATGCGCCATTACCTTGGCAATATATATGTCGGTCATTTGCGTACCATCGTCTATAGCAATCATACAAATGCAAAATCAGATACACCCCACGTATGAAGGTGAATGAGCTGCATACGTTCGTGATTGCACGCTCATTGTTATTATTTTAATATAAATTCCTATTTCTGACATGATTGAGAAATCACTGAACAGTAACTTCGTCACAAATGTGTTAAAAACTTCATGAATGTATTGAGGCCCGTTTGGCTTATCTTATTTTACCTGTTCTCTGAATCGACAGTTGTATACTGACTTTCGCTTCAGGAGCGGACTAGTTGACATGAGCAACGATTGAATGAGATCAGAAAATGTCCTATATTAATGTTCTGAAAGTTGAAAAAGGTTCAAGGTCGTTTAATAGATATTACTTTATCTAATACTTGTAAGCGCGTGCTCTTTCATGGTGACACTACTGTTTACAGTAAGTCAAAAACGCGGTGGAAGCTATCATATGCCTGAATCTATATTTAATTGTTTGATTTTTTAGTTTGTCTCTATGACGCCGCTACCGCTAGTTGTTTTTCCAAACTATAGAGCGACATGATACAAATACAGATGTACAAACAACGGTCGAAGCGAACAAACAGCCACAGACAGGAAAGGCGATAATTTTAGTGGAAACCGAAAGCGTAAGCGTTACTTGTGGTGAGCCGCACGCGTACCCCATACCACATCACGCATCCTGTAAACTGCGGTATGTTTGTGCGCTGTGACGGCTAGGGTTTTGAACATCTGCGCGACTGGTCTGTCTGGCCACGGCTATAGTTGCCATCCCCGTTCCTGCTGCTGCCTGCACTATTTCGCCTTTGTTGTGTGCGCGAAGTTGACGGAAAGTGCGTCGAACAGCAAGATGTGTCCGTCTGTATCTTCCCGTGACGATGTAACACTCTTTCTTAGGAATGCACTCACTCAATCCGTGTGGGGGTGCGGGGAATGATACCGTCGACTATTCGTTTAGAGCTTCATGGGTCGTACGTGGCGAGAAGAAGACACCTCATTTGGCAGCACGAGACCTGTCATGATGGCAAGTGGTACATTTGACGGTACCTATTTCATAGTGGGAGCAGTATAAATGGCATAGTTCTTATCTTTCAGACATACCGAACGTTGATCATCGCTCTAAGTTCAAAGTTCTGTGCTCTTCGCAGTGACTCGGATTGCCTGGGATGCGTCGTGGTCCATGGTGAGACCCAGTGACACATCTACTACTGGCATATGCTAACTTCCCGAAAGTAAGTGTGCGAAATATTAACTTGTCAAAGAAATCGTGATAAAATCACAACAGCCTACTCGTGGTTTTATTGTTTAGTTGTTGTGGAAGCGATTCGAACGTCAAAACTTTTGGAATCAGACTTGATATGCTGCGACTACAGCCGAAATCAACATGGTGCCTACCCACAGTTGGTAAGCACTAGATAACTAACTCTTACAATCAGTTTCGCTGCTATTGGTATCGAGTTCAAGAAATTTTGAGTTTTTAGTACTGAATGTATATAATTATATAGGCAAAGCTGACCTAACATCGTATCGCCTGGTTTTTATTTTAAGCATTGTATAATACCATATATATATTGGTATAATATGATGACAGGTTACAACTTATTTTTTTTCATCTGCAGCAGTAAATAAGCCGATGAAACATCAGCTGATGGTGACGATGGCCGATGCCATCGACACGACTAAATGTTGATCGACTAAGTATCGACAAGGCACCCATAGCGGGCTCCGAAAACTCTTTTCTTTACCTTCTACATTTCGACTACTTTAACGTGCCGAGGCCCGATATGATCTGATTTTGTGGGTGTATATAGATGAAGACTATGCGCATAACACGTAAATACGCTATTTGTACTCTGTACAGAGAGGCACATTCGGGGCATCGCTAGCCTCGCTGACGGCCGACGGCTGCAGCCGTCGAAACGTGTTATGTAGTTGAAAATGTGGGTAGACTGCCGCTAGAGAGGAGGCTTTTACCCGCTGGGGGGGCAACGGGAAGAGGAACGCGGGTAGCAGTAAGTTTAACAACATTTTCAGCAGGACCTTTTGCTGCGTAATAGTATCGGGAATCTATTAGTCAGAGCAGAGCAGAACACGATAGATCATGTAGACGTAAACCAGTTATATCATAAGACTATATATGGATGGAAACAATGGAAGGATCTCAATAAAATACACCAGGTATTAGGTGAAGTAAAAACATTTGCTTGAGTATGTTCGCTTAGACGATTTCAAGCGTTACAAACCGATCTGAGCTAAAGGCGGACACGCTGAATTTCATTTACTGCGTGTAACTTAGTGATAACTCGGAGCATCGACGTTGTCGGATCTCCCAAAATTCCAGAGGACGTAGGAGATAGAAGCACAAAAGATTCGTAGAATGTTACGGACAGCCGTTTTGTAACTGTTTCTGAAGCTGACCAATGTAACTTAACTTGTTCGATAACTCTGATCTTCAATGCTGAAGGGTGCTAATCTTAAACAATGGCATATTCTAAAGCATTACCTGGATTCAAAAATTCATCCTTATCGTGAAAACACTATCTCAAAAACAGTTTTAAATAATACTGGATACTACTATAGAATAACAGTAGCTGTACTCAAAAAGTCGTTGTAGTAGTAGTATAGAAGCAGAATAGAATCGACTTACCGAGTCAAGACTCATTTCGTAGCCTTTACTCTCTCTGTTATCCTCTTTTGTAACGGCTTCCATAACAGCGATAACGGAAATGTTTCCACCCACCGGAGCACCGCTCGAATAACTATACAACAACAGAAACATAAAGAGTACCTAAGTCAAACGGTTAGCTTTCATGACTTCAGTCGATCAACGCAGCAACGTTACTTTTTAGGAAAAAAAATCGCTTTTTTTTTTCAGTTTTCGTTGATCGTCGCCGAGCTTCAAAGAAAATGCTTCGAATACGTCATATTTGACTAAAACATACTCCAGACATATCGTGGAAACCCTATTCTTGTGATACGTTTTATGTTATACCGACATAGATCGTATTAATAATATATATAATACGTAACAATAAATAACAAAAAATATATAAGGATACTTACTTGGCATATACAGTACCACGGAGAAACTGTGCTGACGAAATGATGAAAGATGGGCTGTGCACTTGTACCTCAAAGGGCGGAGGATCTGAAGATAATAAAAGGGGATGTTTATTAAAAGATTCTATTAAGAGATTGCGTTTAGCAATGCGACTCTGATAGTTTCGCCTGAAAAAGGTAAGCGTGTACAGTTAAGTGGGGGGTGGAAATAAGTACGCTATTGGTCATTTGTAAAAAAATGTAAAAAGATTAATGATAATGATGATGGACTGTTCATATTTATGTTTGCGTACTTGACAATGGCAGCACCGAAGTACATACGGCATAGGCCCGCAAATACTCAGAATCTATTCATGTATTTTCACAATTTGCTCGCAATACTCATGCATCCGTACACACACAGTTCCTTATTTCTATTGGCCTCTTCGCAGGCAACCGCAACTTTGTCCTTCATGACACCTTGGCAAAACGTGTCCACTGGAGTGGGCTTTTCAGGTTGCCAAAGTGATTCACCTGAGCCCAACGTGAACGCCAATTGCCCGTCAAGTGGCCAAAAGCTCATTGCGGAACGTACATATAGTTACGTTGGTGTGGCTCATAAGACACCTGTGTTACGCACATTTTCATCTATCGCACATAGCTTAGGTCTTGTTCCTATTTTGGCTTTAGTTGCTAGCACAGTAGGATACAACAACGCGTATATCAATATTTGACTAAATAGGAATAGATGTATAGGTCCATATTTCCAGCAGCTCCAGAGACCAGAAGTAGTTCAGGGCTCTGAATAATCCTTTAGAAACGCTTGTCCGATAGTACGCATTCTAATAGTTATTATTAGCAGATTTTTCTGCATTTAAATATCTATTTCCACCTCTTTGCTGCCCTTTATCATGTACGATAGTAATTGCATTTAATAATGTTATTAATGGACTTACAATATTCCTTCACATAAAAATGTTCATCATGAGAGTAGCCATTTGCTTTGACGCGTATCGTCCACCGGCCAAGTTGAGGTAACTCGCTCAATGGATACTCGAGCCCTAGCCAGCCTGACACACTGCGCCGGGATGACCAGCGCTTCATTTCGAAACCAGATGGATTGATCATAATGATATCGAGCGCTTCCTGATATGCCGTGAACTCCGTTGTCACAGGAATCACCCGAAATTTTACTTTGTACACACGAGAATAGGCCAAAAAGAAACAATTTTGCAGTCAGCTAATTTTCGTCACATCATCAACGTTTTGGTTGGATAGGGCATTGAGCGGTAACTGCAGGGTACCTATTGTGTTTGTAAGTGTATTACATTATATCAAAGAAAGACGAGCAGCAGCACCTTATAAGAAAGAAGAAGCTCAAGCCTGCGTAATATCTAAATCTATTTTTTAATGTTTTTTTTTTGCCAAAATCTCCTGTATATAATTGATTTAAACGTACTGTGATATCCATGAACTATTACGCGATATATTATAACCTTAGAACGAATGCCGAAAATTCGAATCGGTACTACATACCAGTTTGACCTTGTCTGTAAAGCGGCCGATCAATTTGTACGATGATAGTCAATGATCGCTGAAGAAGACTGAGATTCGTCTCGTTACTAAACGCCACGCCTCCATTGAAGTCGTTTATAGCGCCTTCGACTTGCAGCCGATAGTGGCCAGGCAAGAGGTTTGTGGGTAACTGCTTATGCAGATCGACCGTCGTTCGATGAAATTCATATGAAAACATGGAAAATAAAAATACTGTTAGAAGAAGGCTATGAAAATCTCTGACTTGAACTTTCGTATTAAATTTCTGTTAGCTGGGATGTTGGATAATTTTAAGATATCTGATTCATTTGATCTAGCTAAGCTGACGTAAGGCATGTAAAGTATAATTCGTCGCTTCTATTCATGTTTGATGATGGGTACCGTATCGTAAGGGGTAACACTTTCAACCAGTAGCGATTGCTACAGGTTTAACTGGTGCTACCATTTAGATATGTAGCAGTGGTATTACATATATATATATATATATATATATATATATATATATATATATATGTATGTACAATTCATGGCAGAAATGGATGACGTCAAATGAGAAGGTCAAATGAAACCTCTAATAACCACAAAGATGTGAGACAAGTGGTAGAAACTTGCAACGTAGTACTCCCTCTACCGACTGGTCTAGCTGACACTGATGCCATCACCTATTGAAGTCTGTCTTTGTCTATTGTATGATGCAATAGGTTGGATAAGAACCTTAGTAGTGAAGCGGAGAACTGACTTGTGGCCCATACACTGACACAATTTAGACTGGCAGGTTATCCGGAGTCTCAGAAAAGGCCCGAATAGATTGTGATTTGTTCAGGACAGCATGTCCTTAGTTGAGAAGCACTGTACCTTTTTCTATAGCAATAAGATGCAGTATATTCAGATATTATAGAGTATACGTTCTATATGAAACTCTGTCGTAATTTCTTTACCTCTGTCAATTGCATAGAAGTCGACATAGATGTTTGAAATCATACCCGTTTCCATTTCGTAAGTTAATGCCCGTTCAAATGCGCTAATACTGTTTCTGTTACTGCTTGTAACTGCTTGACGATTAAACATTGGCTTGTATAACTGCAGACAAGCAATGCCACACTGCAACAATGCGTTGATTTAGCACCATTGTGAGGGACAATTAGCTGCAGATTGGCAAGAACAGACACCATTGAATTCAGTGCAATTTTGCCCTCAGTGGGCGACTGACGAACACACATTGACGAATGTAATTAGAAAATTGCGCCTCAGGCGAGTCCGGCCACGGTTTAGAAAGGTTCCGCAATACGACCGGACTCACCGCAGGACCTATCCCTTTTGACTTGCTCCGTACCCCGTTACTGGCTTCCTAGGAAGCTTCTAAAAGGCATTTTCCATTTCACCTCTTCCCATTGCAGCGTCTACACAACATGTTCAAGGACTTGCTGCGGGCAAATCATTGATCTCTGTTCATAGAGAACATTCCTTTCCCGCTTCTAACCGAAGTAACCCGCTTCGGAGCCTGCGCACTTTCTAAACAGCAGGACACAATGCTCCTTTGCTATATGAGGCCACGTAGACTTCGTCGCATAATGGTGCTGCCCCGTTTCTCTCGCTGTTTCTGACGCTTGCAAGATAGTCGGAAATTATTTTGCGCAAGCTTCTTACCTTTGCTGCGGTAAAGAAAACCTCGTTTTGATACGCGTTACGTGCGCAGGTAACGCAATGGCACGGGGATAACCTTCTATGAGCGCAGCAAGAGGACAAGTCGGAGCGAACCAGAACGGCGCGTCAAGCTGTTAGTATCGCTCTATGTGACAGTCGTTGACGGCCTGTTCTTCATCTAAATATAAATGTAACTGTGCCCGCCTTCATCACTAGTTAGCATCTTCTAAGAATATTATGGTGACAGTAAGAGTGATGACCTCACTCGGTTCGTCCGGCGTGTCTCCACTTGCAATAAGGGCTGGAGATCACACAAACATCGGGCTGATTCGAAAAGAGAAGACTATGAAAGATATGAAGAAGGATAGTTCTAGGAATGGAGTACTACGGTTGAATTTTACATTGCCTCGTCTGGTGGTAGTTGATGTCCACTACCTCTGTCCTGAGAAGGAGATACGCACTCAACGAATTGCTGTATTACGGCAACGACAAAATAGGAATTATCATTACTAATCATTGCATCGAACAAGTACCCAATTCGGCCGCTGTGCCGCATGTGGGAGTAATGGCCTCTCAGAGGCTCGATCTTCGTTAACGACGCTTTACCCACAGAAGTAAAAAATTTGCCAATGATCAGCGTCTTGTATAACGATAAAATGATGTTATGTAGCAGAGATGCAGTGATAAGTTCTTTAATTAGATGGATAGGGAACGAAATGTGTTTATAGAGCGTAGAGAGTTTAATGGCTTTGCATGTATATAAACTGTAAAGCGATCTTTCCGTTCGACCGACTATCACGGGGCATATAGCGGTTGATATAATCAATTTCTAATAACAATATGATGGTCAATCGAGTAGAAAAATCGACAAAGGCCACGGAAATTTGGGTCATTAATGCCTTGCGTACGATGTGTATAAGAGAGAATATCGGAAGATTGCCAAAAAGAGATTATGACGCCTTAATTCATGGCTAGAAAATCGACATTTTTATTGGACAGTGACGATGCTGGTGTAATGGTAAGTAAGTACGTATGTGCACACATGTGAACTTTTTTCCATCAATTAGATAAAGTTTAAGTTGTATTATTCACAACGACTGGTTACACTGTACAGATAGCACACACACATATAATACTGCATGCAAAAAGTTACTGTTCTGCTCACGGTGAAGGTGATTAGTTCGGGTACACCTTCGGATGCAACTTCCTTCTCAATTTTGGCAATTTCGACCCCGTCGCGATGAACGGTGGCTGTAACAATGACGGGTCGGGCAAGCTGGAACAGCGACACTAAGAAGCGGTATGGCTGACCTTGTCGGATGTAGCGTGGACAGAGCACAAGATGAGTGCTGAAATAGAACAGCAGCATATCCCTTTTACAATAGTGATACGTAAAATCTCAGCTTAGATTAGCAAATGCTCGTTGAAGACACTGCCTCGGCCCTTCCGATATGCCGTTAGGCAAGGCATTCACTTAATAGATGCTCTGATCTACGTAATCAACAAGTAGTTCGTCGATCTGATCACCCGATAAAGACATACGATCATTGTTAGAAAAGAGTGACTTGAGTAATAAGACGAGTGAGTTATTCTTTAGGTTTCTGTTAACGTAGCAGCCCTACTGATCTACAATGGAGATTTTTTACTGGGGACATGTCTATTTACCAGTCAACGTATTAAATAAAATAGTTATCTACTAGAGTTAAGTCTTATAATAATAGTACCATATAGTTCTGTGATCACCATGAGATATCTTAGCGCCATCTACCGGAAAATCGTTAAATGTAAGCCGATCCGAAAATTTGCTTATCCGCCATGCTTTAGTCCGTGATTGATTGTTTTCGTTTGTCGCCAGTAACATATCTATAGATCATGCTCTTCCCTATTACCAGACGCAGATGTAAATCTCGATTCGCAATTGAAATTGCGAATCACTATCTAAAGTGCATTATCGGCTGTTATCGTTCTCCGTGTGTATCTGCATGCGGTATGCTAGTCAATAGCTATCTCCTCGGTTGTGGAGCCCTCTGGTCCATGTCCGCGTTCAACTGTGGCGCTCTATTGAGCATTCCATCTCATTGATGCCGTTTGAAATTGGCGGGCAGTCGTATCAGCAGAAACAACAGCATTTTGTGCACGTGCCAACATCCGTTTTAGGTGCTTTGAAATAGGCAACGATTGCATTGGTGGTAAAGATCTCCTCGAGTAAGACTCATTCAAAAAGAACTGACAGAATACTTTTTCGGAATGACGCGTAGCGGAGCAGCGAGACTGCTGACGATGTCCACGTGTGCTGGAGAAAGGATGAGTGGAGAAACAGAAGGAGGTTTGAGAGGTACAAGGGAACTTGAAAGGGGAAGACAGGTGCGAGGGGACAAAGGAGGCGGCGGTAATGCTTGCTTTCATGGCCGTCCACATGTCATAAATCCAACCAATTCCTGCTCGCAATAAAGGGACTAATCACTAACAGACAACGAACGGTTTTGTCAGGCTCAATTGAAGTAGGAGGCATCTACTTCTGCCCCTCAAAGGCCTCCAAGTTCTCTTCGATCTTCTACTTTAGGTGAAGTTAACCAGCCAGCGAAAAGTAGTTCGTTTCAGTACCTGTCTTTGAGAAAGACCGACGGCCGCCACTGGCTGGTGAGTCGATAAATAAACACTGAACGTGAGAGAAGCAGCCGCGAAGCGATACCAGAATCACAGCGGAAGCAGAAGGTAAGAAGTCGAAGGCAAAGCAACGGCCGCAACGATGATCTGTCTGAACAGTTCCACACCATGACGCTATTGACTTGGCAGCGCAGATGTGTGTCATTTGCATTAAGTAAAGGTTACGGACCATAGAAGCTGGCTTTGAGCTTTAGGGAACAGCGGACGCGTCTATGAAAGCCTAAACAAGGTCGGGTATTGACATTGCCTTTCATCAACGTGGTAGTCTGTTGACGTGTCTTGTCTCTACAGGAACCAGCAATCTATTGCCATAAGTTACTTGACGCCGGTCGACCAAGCAGATCGACCTATGTTGAGGTTATTATCGAGTGTTATTTTAGATAATAAATAAAATGTGAAATATAAACGCTTTTTAATTTTATCAAACATTTGCTATGACAGTTTAGGTTTAACATAGTTCACATCAAATGGCACAGGACCCGAGGTTCGATAGTATATGAAACATTTATTAGGAGTGATCACTGTATGTCGTTCCTAACCCGATAATAATCGAGGGTCGGTCAATATCAGTTGACTGCTTCCCGTAATCCAAATGAGGAAATATAATTGGAATCGTTTATCGATTTATCTGTAAACAAATTTCTGTTTTTAGCCTGGCGATGCTATTATGGGTGCATCCGTTTTATGGCGCTCATATAAAAAATAATGCCACTTAAAACAAATACCTCATACGAGTGTCAGATGCGTCGACCAGATGAAGTTAACTAAAAGCCGCGGTGCTGAATGCTGACCATTTTGATGTTCTAGCGGTTTCACGATATTGCATATTACATTGATGCATTGCCATATCAAAACCTGAATGTTTACTCTAAGTATTAAGCAGCATAGAGAGTATCTAGTCGTTCGTGTTGAACGTCGAAGTACGCCGGGCGACCTTAGGAGAAGCAACGACCGGAATTTTCGTCCAGGTACAGAGGACGAAATCTTTCTCTTTTCATGCTGTTTACACAAAAGCTGTTCCATCCCTCCGACCCTATCGAGTCCTGAAGTTCGTTTATGATTGTTGTCGACAAATGGCAGTGGGCAAAAGTTCACCTTCTCCGTTTCTTATCTTAAACACCTGGCCCTTCGCCCACAACCGCCGACCAGGTCCCAACTACAGTCTCACAAAATGCATCCGCTGAGTCCTTCAGGGCAATATCTTTGGGGTAACTCTGATAACGCCAGAGTTCTTAGGTGGACAGTGTTTTAAGGAGTTTAATCGCCGTCTTCCTGGTCGAGCTTGCTAGCTGAGAAGTCGACTGGTTAGCTTAGCGGGTGAACTCATTGTAACATTGTGCAGAACCTCCTATCAGCATTCTCGTTTTTATCTCCTATAGGCTGGTACAATAGCAGAAATGACCGTTGTCCCATTACAGCAGTAGTGCACACACTTGTGTATATACTTTACTTATATACTTTAGTTCGTCGTAACACATACAAATACAAACTATATGTTACTAAAAGGTGAGTCAAATTTGGGAAGTAATTTCGGGATTGTCAATTTTACCGCAGGTAAGGAGACCCGTTCTGAGTTAGTCACGTTGAGCAAATGAGTACTTGAGCTAACAACGTCTACTCTGTTCTGAATCGTTTCTCAGTTAGGAGAGTGTTTGTTATATTTGAGAGAAACCAGCAAGAGTTTACTAGTCAGCATACCAAGTAGCAGTAGTGACAACGAGACACCTAGCTAGACAAACTTTTTAATATTCCATTATATGGCGTCCAGTTTCCATTTTAGCATTTGTACTAACAGGCCTAGGATTGGCAAATAAATTATGGCCTCTAGAGTTGACAGATACTTACGGATTGGCATGATAAGGCTGGTAATCGGCGTGTGTGACGGACCAATGCGCGAACGCATTTTGGGATGTCCAGGAGACTGTTAGGAGTATCGTGGTTAACGAGGTTGTGAGGAGGCTGGCGGCGAACAGAAGGAGGATCGGCCGGGCCCGCCCCGGAACCTCGTAGAGTAGGGATATCAGAGGCTGCCGCATCACCCCCAAGGGGAGGAACCCCCGTTAATGGAATTCCTACAGAGAAATAAAAAAGCAAGTTGTGCATCATTTCTGAGTTATATACGCACATGAAAGCACTATTCGAATGTTAGTTTCCTATTACTTCCAGTTTTAGCAATGGCTGTGTAATATTGCTACAAAAAAGCTATAGAATCGAGTAAAATCTCATATTTTAAGGCTGCTGCCGCTGTATTCCAGGCAAAATGGTTCCTTAGAAATGACCAAGCTACACGGATGTTTGAACAATAACAACAGCGCTTGGCTCTTCCAGAACACCTAGAACTTCACTAATATTTATCGTTGGCACGCTTACTGACAATTAAACGCCACGTAAAGTGTATGTGAACTAAACTTCTAGCTATTGCGTGTAACTTAGTTAATAAGGTACACAGGGTATTAGTAGTGACGTCTTCTTATTAAAGACCTGTTAACGCGTAGTTGTTCCGAAGAGAACTTTCTGTAAATATTTTTACTGTAAAGACATATTTTCATAGGAAAGTATTTTTGAATAGAAAGAAATGACGCAACACACTCAGAAAGTAAGGTTTAATCGCAGGTCAAACATTAATTCAGGTCCTATACGGTCAAATGACATTTTGGACTCTCTGTTCCTTTATTGAGTATCTGCATTTCACAAATATTCTTTGGTAACGTTATCCGCATAGGTGTATTTTCACATTTTTAGCGGAGCTGCTTTTCAGTCGAATGACTATATTTTTACCTATTGCATAATTGGGAAGCCCGAAAACATCCTTCACTACTTCGCTGTTTCTTGTCTTAGCACCACCGCGTCTCGACGGCCCTTCATAAAGCCTTTTGCCCTACGTTCCATGCCCTTTCATCGGATGGGCATTATTCATCACATTTTGTATTGATAACTGACTGCAAACCTTTTCTTGTGGCGATCGACTTTTAGAGTTAACGAGCCCACTTTTTTTCAAGACCTATTCTCAAGCTACTGTAGCCTCTTTGCACTTATCTTTATATGCAAAATCAGCACGATGAGGTAGATGCAGAATGCGAACACTGACTCCAAAGCTCCAGCCAGCTGAAACACTAACACAAAAAGGAATGCCTCTAAAGACGAAACGGATGGCAGAGCATTAAGACTGTTTAAGGGACGTACGAAGGCAGACTTAGAAATTCACAATTTTTATCTTGAAGGGCTTGTCAAGTGACGCGCTATTGCACGTCCCGATGTTGCCAGTAGCAGAAACCTATAGCCACCAATCGGCACTAGCAGAACCGTTTCCCGCAAGTCACTAGTCGTTAGTGCAAATAGCTGCCTTCAAGAATAACGGACTTCTCTTCAAACAACCCAGTGGCCTCAAAAACAATCCCACTAATAACCTCTGCGGGTAGCTCGTTGCTGCGGCTTCGATCATTTACGCGAGGAACAATGAGAACTTAACTGCGCAAACGGCCGCGACGAAAACCATAGTCAAAACCGGCAGCCAACGGATGAGGCGGACATGAGCCAGCCAAAAGCCGAACCCGCGCCGTTGCAAGATGGGACAAAAGAGACGAACGTGTTATCGCAATCTCACTTTAATTGCATTAAACATCGTCTGGGCTATGGGCTGCCTTTGCTCTTGCTAGTGGCTGTAGTCGTTATGTTAACGGCAGCGACAGCAGAAGCAGCAGTAGTAGTAGCAATAGTGGTCGTGGATTCCTGGGTCCACTTAGAATCGGAAAAGGGTTGGTAAGACCGTCATACGCGGCGCCACGGATAGGTCTACCACGAGCTGGGTGCGGGACCACAATAGGATTAGAGGCCAGTAGAAATAGGGAGTTGGCGACGCGCAGCGTCGTGCTGTGCAATTTGAATTTCAAACCCGTGCCCTCATCTTGTAGGACCCGAAAACCGGATGAGGAACCAAGATCTCCGAGCCGCGAAGATGACTTCTGCCATTCTCTTGTAAGCCAGCAAACGACTATACCGATGTCTCACTCGCTCCATGTTATCCTCGGCTCACGCTGCTCTCTCCTTCGCCTTTCCTTTTTTTGAAGATGATGGTTGCCTCGAGAATTTTTCACTATTCCACACTTTTTGCCTACGGTTTGTGCAGAGCTGACTGGGGCTTGACTTGCCGCCTGGCTACTGAACGAGAACTTCAAGCTATGGGTGGCAACGGTGCAGTCTACTACCCGCATTTCTGATCTTTTTAGCCGTTGGTAGTATCGTAGTCGAGCCGAGTAGATCAACGAAGCCCGTTCTAAAAGTAGCCCTTTTTTAGCGATAAGCACCGACCAGATATCGTCCAACATCACTCACATAGTGTTGCTTGGCCGTCAAGGATATTTTGTCAGTTTTCGTAGGCAAAAAAAGATGTTCTACCCCGGCAGTCCACCGGGATAGATATGATTTTTTTATACCACTCAGAATGTGCTGTGGTATCTGGATTGCTGAGAAAGACAGACTACGACGGTTGTTCATTAGTCCAAAGGGCAAGTGCAGCAATGTATCTTGCTTAGATTCTATCTGCTTATGAGTCTGAAAGCATTTCGCTTCTAACCGGCTACTACCTGTATGCCCAACCCACCACTAGGCTTGAGGTTGCCACTTAGGTAACGGACTCTTAAAAAGTAGGTGCATTTTATTTTCCTTGATGTCCCTTTCCTTGAAAATTTTGCCGTTCTTTGGTTGAAGAGTGGGCTACCTGAGAGTCCATGCACGATAGATAAATGTGTATTGTAGTATATATATATACCTGTAATAGTGGCTAAAGTATGAGTGAATAGGACATATAGGCTCTTACTATAAGGCATTGCTTAAAGATATACTCACTACTGCAGAACACAAATTAGTGCCTGTAGAGTTGGTTTTTTACACTTCTGATTTCTTTTGAGTTATTAATTCTCCGTTTCTCTCTTGGTTTCCGTTGTTTCTCCGTTTTGTGATCCTAAGGTTTGTCGGCGCTGTGCCTGGATCCCGCTTATGTTCTTTTGCCTAGCCCTCCCCTTTCTATCTGTAGCGCCATTGACGAAGATCCATCTTCATCCATTGAGCATTCCCGATCCCCTCTATAATTCGAACGCGAAGCGGCGCGAGTTCAGAGACGGCGACGTTGGGAGCGACTCAACGGTTGAGGAGTTTGAGGGGAGTAACGTGATTTAATTTTGTTAGAAAGAGAAGTGGGACGTTTGTCTGCAAAGATGAGAACGGAAGAATCACAGCGAGTGGTGACACTTTACGACTACGCCGGTGCCCCGCGATTGCATGTTCTCTTGAATCCCGTCCCTATTCAAGACTCAGACTGGCTGAATTTGGCGGAGTCTCTCGTGGGTGTTACGGGGGTTCGGCCTCTTGAAGCTCGTCACACCCCGGGGATATGATGACGGAGTCGTCACAGTCTCTTCCCATGTGTCTCTACTCAAGTGTGCACGCTTTGCGATGTCGCCCGGTTTCTTTCCAGTCGGTCACTCCTGCACACGATTGCATTTGACGAATAGCGAGCCATATTGTTAACATGGAGACCAGCAGCTGTCGCAACCGTGTCGTGTATAAGGGCGCCAAATATCCACTTCTGTACCTCACTCATCGTAATATTTATTTTTGAAGACGAATAGGTAGCTGTGTCTTGATATGAGTGATTGCTGGTAAATAAACACAACATAAGCTGTTATGACGTATGAGGACACGAGACATCCACTTACGTCAATATACTTTAGTTTGTCTTTGCAGCTGCAATATGATGTCGTCAAGCTAAACAAACTGACAGCTTACAGACCCACCAAATAAGATGTCATTTTACTGTTCTCGCAACGATTCTTTTGTAGTAAGAATATATTTTCATTTTTTGGAAGCCCATCCAAATCGACTCCGTAACGCTTACCTACCGATGCAATGTATGTAGTCTAATATAAAAAATAAGCAGTTATGAAACATATGTAAGACAAACAGGTGTATCTCAATAAAGAAGAAATGACCGGTAATTTTTAAGGGGTCTGCCCTCCAGAAGAGTGGAGGGTAGACTGGAAAGAAGAAGTTCTCGATCGGATGTTACAAGCGCACCAGTAAAAAATTTCGATCATCCTTTAGGGGAGATACGATGACCCTGCCAATGTGCGCATTACCTTTCTAAGCTGTCCTAGGCTTTTCTCCGAAAAACAAACAGGCAAGAGCGAAACATTTGTGAAGAATTATGAATTAATATTGAAATTATCTAGACGTCAAACAAAATAAACGTTGGTCAGGACCTGATAACTGAAACTAGTTGCACGTAAAAGGTCATGACGGTTGAGCATTTGAAACCGAATAACAGTCTTAAGGCGTCGACGCATTGCTTTCGAGGGTTTTGATAACAAAGGGAAGAACAAGCACACCTTTAACTGTTATAAAAAAAAAATACGAACCCCGGAACGATGGGCTACGCATCGAAGTACCTTTGCCAAGATAGTACTTGATCGTTACTTTTCGGTCAGACGAAATATATATTTAAAATCCTGTAATTATTATACAAATAGACCTAGATATTCCACAGGCATTTATCGCAGTCCTTGAACTTTTAATCAGACATAAGGTCCGCTTCACTCTCGATGGATTTACTGCCAGCTCGATCTAGCAGAACTACGTACACACAGTGAGGGCAATAACAGCTATCGTTTGATAATTCCACAGAATGTTTCTAACTAACTGCGCCCCTTACTGCAGGATACACAGCCATCCCGGTGCAACTAAGTTCGAGCTGAACTCTGAACAGAAAAGGCTACCATTTACCACAGGGGCAAGCATACCATGAGTGATGAGCCAGTTGCAGTAGCCTGCAGATGCAGACTGCCAAATGTACCGCTTCCAGAAAAAAGTACCATAATTTCGTTGGTTTTTGAGTAAAGAAAACAGGTATGTCATTGCATTAAAGTCTATCCGTAGGTGACAGTTGTCGTGTCGTCATAAAGTGATATATATTGAAACAGGACAAAATATAAATGAGCCCTTTGTTGAGTATTTTCCTTACATCGCGTTTGAATCGAAGTGACCATTTTAGAACAACCTTCTCGGAATAACCAACAACTAAATCTGAATATTAAATCATAAACGTTATAGCAAACGCAGCTTATGATATGCTGTATAGTATCCCTCCGAAAATCCTCGCTTACTCACTACGTGTCCATCTGTTCAATCGAGGTAACCCCTGAAGTGAGTGAATAGAACAGGCGGTAAATATTGTTGGCGCAGCGTTGCCCGATTCGGCTGAACCAGCACGCTACCTTGTGTAATGGAGGCCTTTCGTGGCAAAAAATGGAAAAATTTCATGTTATTATCAGTTATATCAAATTATACAATGCTTACAAAGAAGAAGAGTGAAATCCATTGACACGTATCGGAGAAACGTAAGATTACTCGCAAGTTGCTTGGACGCTTAGCCATCCCGATCGTCTAGGGTAACTTTCGATACGCGAGTATATCCACAATGCCTTTGACAAGTTGCCCTATAGATTATCGGCTCTTAATCGGAGTAATTGCAGAGAAGATACGATACACACATTTACTTATATGGCTTATTTCCATGCTACGATATGCAAGGCGTATTTTTATACGTTTAGAAAGAAAAGCTAGATAATAGTTGACCTGAATTCGTGCTCATTATTGAAATTCGTTTCTTGACATATTCAGAAATGTTGATTGAGAAATAATGTTTTCAATTTTAATGGTATTATATGTACGCCGCGTCTTTTCCAGATCCTTGCACCCGCCAAGTTTACAATAGTCCTCTCATTTGTAGAAGTCTTTGCGACACTTGCCTTCTACACGATTTTTTCTCCGTCCACCTTTCTGTTCTGTATTTCGACTGCGTTCATTTATTTCCTGATTTGCAATCCAGTTTGTAGCTCCCCATTGCCTGCTGCCCTAAGACCGAATTAAAATCTGGATCATCAGATTAGCACCGGTGGCAACGGTGGCGGCAGCCAACCTTCGGTGTTGCTAATTGCCGTTCGAGGCCGCGTTTGTAGCGCTATTGCTGCTTCCACTTTTAGCACGAGTCTCCGATAAACGATTCTTGGAATCTCTGCAGCAGCTCTAGCGAGCGTAACTGCCGCCGTTAACCCCACGCCTTTTTGTAACATGTGGCCATGTGCGTGGATGTGTTGCGACTCTGTGGAAGTAAAGACGGAATGTCATCATCGAGTCGGCTTAAAAACGACCCAAAGAAAACCAAAACAAGGTCAAATCGATCGGTCAGAGTGGACGAAGCTTGATTTTTGCAGCAACGTGCTTGTTGCCCCGATTAGCAGGGATCGAGTATTTGGCAAATCAATTGTGGTCCGTCGGGCGCTTGTTCTCCCGGCTGTTCTACTGTAAATTCATCTTTGTTCCTTGCCTCCTCACACTGTTCTCCTTTACGCCTCCGTTACTTCTGTCAATATCTGTCCGTTTGATCTTCGGGACACGTGTAGACTTCTTCCAGTTGCACTGACAGGCGTGTTTGTTCATTGGAACCATTATCAAGAGCTGGTGGAGAGATGCGTGAATGAGTGGAGATCTAGCAGACCAACGGATGCGGCCGTTGCTGCCTAAATGATCCCGCCGGCCGTCCATTCACCTTGCATTGAAGACTTTTTGAGAACCCAGACTAAAACTCAATTTTTCTGATCATACCAATAATGGTATGAAGTAATCTGGCTAACGTCAGCAGACCAGCACAATGGTGAGATCTATATCGTGTAAAGAGAAAAAGGGTAACGGCGTTTGTTTTCATCGATTTCAGTCAACATTAAAAATGAATGAATGAAAACATTACAGGTTGACTATACACCCATTCATTATTGTCTAGTCGTCGACTATGGATTTACTTCTAGTAGGGAACAAAGTGCACCTGCTCAGGGTCTGTAGATTATAATATATACTAATTCAGTTCATGTAGTATTAACAGAAACTTGTTCGGATATGATCTTGCTGTTCAACTTCAAATTGGGGTCTATTATTTTCAATAGTTGCAGTTAGTTATCTGATGGATAGACACCATCCGAATATCTATTTATCTGTTACTTGGTGAGTTTAGATCTATCGCAAACACTGCTGGAAGTTACCAGCGCACCATCGGTAATAAATAGATCAGTACACGATTTATTAAATAGGATGGCCTAAACCCTGGATCTTCACATTTAAAATGAGCTGTCGACCCGGAATGTCTTATAACTTTGTTTCTGACTTGCGGCGTTGCAAAAATGCATACGGACGTTGCTGATTGACGCTGTAGAAGTAGGCCGAGTAAGCCTCCTTTAACGGAAAGCTGAACATTTCAGCACAATAAAGGCACTTTTCATTTTGCAAGAGATACTGCCAAGGCATTGGATAAGAGATCAAGCGAATAGATTGAGAACTACCGATCTTGGCAGAAGTACATAAGGGTATTCTCATAAAAAACCATTCGAGGATTTATACCTCCAAAACTATAGAATTCCAGTTGTACCCCAAAGTAGTTGAAGTATTTGTTGTCAATTGCAATATAGCCAGCTAAAGCAATGCTTAGCGAGCAATATCGGATGAAAGACTCTAAACATTTATTTAAATATAGACACTTAAAGACTGGTTTCAAGTCTGTTCTTTTCTATTGAGTGAACTAAAAATCTGTGATATACGTTTCTGCTCGGGTCGTCCAGTCCATAGGTAGCCATATCAACGCCTAACAGGATCATTGTTTCTTGTCATGCTATTAGCAGATATCTGTCTGCAATTATTAGGAATCTAACGTTCGAGCAACCTCATGTCATACTCTTCCTGTTGCCTTCATCGGGCTTCCTGTACTTCGTTTGCGCGCTTCCTGCTGCACATCAAAAACAGTTCTATTATCTTTTACTCGTTGACCTGTTCTGGTTTACGTCACTGCGACGATGAATACCGCAGCCTAGGTAATCGACTTTGCCAAAGATAGTATTTCCATTCCATCACCCACTAACGAACGAACGGACACGGGCTCGTATAATCATACGGATGCAAGCATATAAAGTACAATCTCGGCTTCCAGTGCGTTGAGACCCACTTTCAATTTTTTACTTCTACTTGCTTTGCAGTGGCGTTTTGTTGGCATAGCCGGCATTTGTGTTCCATCCGAGGCGTTAGAACATAAGGAACAGGGGCCATCGAACAAACTGGCATACACAGAGTGTCACTGAGATGCCATCCGACGCAGGGAAGGATACACACACAGACATGTATATGCCGTATGCATAAATCGAAGGAGAAATTCGTGTCAGCCTAAAAGCGATGCGGAGTGCTGCGAATTTTCTCAGTCTCGTAACAACAGTTGGGTTCGCTATGTTGTCCTCTGACGCAAGATAGCGGAAAGGAAATAGCAGTAGGATCGACCTCGGGGGAACTGCAATGCTAAACCATTGCTGCCGTAAGGATGACTCTTCTATTGGCCTTTTGCCTAGAGGCCTCCATACTATGATATTGTTCTCGAGGAGTGTAGGAGTGACGGCAGGAGGAGCAGAAGGAGCCGTTTGAAAAATGACAAAATTGGCTAGGCTTGCCGCCTTCAGTGGGTTCGTCGAAGGATCTGCCAATCAGCCGTCCACAGGTGGCCGGTCGTGTCTCTCGATTTTTTTTCTATGGCACAAGCAGGGCCATCATGACATCATGATACGATGCATTAGTGGGCGTGTGTTTCCAAACGCATCAGGTCTGCGTTCATAACTACGACGACATCTCTGTCGAGCGATATCACAAGCAGAAGCGAACTGCCACCGAGGCTGGACCAAGGCAAGCTAGAGCCGGAGGAAGCCAGACACACAGAAAGCAAGCGATAAAATTTTGATGACGTTGCCAAGTTTTTCGAAATAAATGAACATATCGTGGTTAGTGACCGGGAAGCTATTGTATCGTGCGGGGACAATGGGACCTGGAGACGCCTTATGCATTCCCTAACAGAAAAAACTGTTTACTTCAACTCTTCATCTACAAAACATGTTTAAGAGAGAGAAGAACCTATATAAATCTGGCTCTAATGTAGTTTAAAAGGCGCCCCATATTTGTTTAACATTTGGGCCCATCGCTAACATGCGTATCTTAATAATATGAACATTATGTATCTGGGCATCTGTTATTTGCGAAATAGCTCCTAAATATATCTCTTTGACACGCTTTAATGGACTGGTATATATTAAAAGTAAATATATGCAGAAACGATTAGCAAATTCAACAGGACAACGGGTTAACTCAACCAGCTCTGTGGTATAAGCTGTCCCTCGATCAAAATATATTTTTCAAGTGTGCGTTTAATATTTTGACGTTGCTAATAACAGGCTAACATTCGCAGAGCATTCATATGGATTGAATTGAAGAATTCGTGAGGGACTGTAGGAACATTATACATATATACGTTTCATTGGCTTTATCGTCCTTTCCGTTCGCTCATTTCCGCTCCGCTTCCATTGAAAGACTACCCTCTTCCCCCGTAAGACGCGCGGGCAAGCTACTCGTGACAAACACCAGTGCGGCGTCAAGTGTTGCAGTGATGATGTAATACATTAGCGCCAACACAGCTAAGAGATGGAGTCTCATCTTGTTGTTGAGACGGCTTTCTGCCTTTTGCCGGAAGGCGAGATATCGGAAGGGGAGGTGCTTAATACGGCCGTGACTCGAGCAGGGCAAAGACACTTGACACGCTGGGCGCTGCTTTATATAAGGAAATCCTAGGATTTCTGGAAAAGCCTCACACAGAAGAGCATTGAGCGGAAAATAACGTGTGCCGTCTCGAGACTGCAGGCAACGGTAAAATATGCCTGAAGCCGTTTATCCCGTAGAGTCGAGCCGTTTGTGAATGCGATCTATCCCAGGAGAAACCAAGAGGCGAAATAGCAGAACACAAGTAAGACGAAGAAGTACGTCCACCTTCAGAAAATGTATACAAAGCACCAGACGGACGCTATAAGGGCAGCGAGAAAACAAAAAGTGCTGAAAGGCAAACAAACAAAAGGACGAAGGATCACACTGCACCAGAAAAGAAACGAGGAACAACGGCGATATACAGCTTTGCGGTCACAGCGACAAAGAGGATGTGTACGAATCCATTCATGAGAGTACCCTATTCAATCTTTAACTTCGGTAGACGATAGAAGAGCTGCTTTGCGAGCCAACGGAAGTTCATGGACAGGCGGATTTTTTAGTAGTTACACTTTCGTACACTCGGCAGCTTACCACAGTTCACGAATATGATGTTGAAGTTAAGCTAGCTGATAAAATTTTACTATGAGCTACAGTCAATTTGTCGATATGTATATATATATATATGTATATATATGTATGATTGTATTTTTGTTTTTATCGTTGTGATTAGATTAATCATTTTATGTACATTGCGATTCTGTTTGTTTTCGCTATGGCGTCACCAAAAGATAAAAAAAAAAACACTTTGATAACCTTAGCTGTTTATCTTGTAGCACATTAAGTTTAGCATTAAGTATGATGTGCTGATATTAAGATTCCACAGTGGCTTGTTATGTAGCTCAACATAAATGTACTTAGTATTCTACATGTGAGACAACTCAATATCGCCTATTCACCACCCCACATAGCAGCAGGCCTTGTGAGGAACAATATCACCCATATTCTGTTCAAACATTGATTCTCGTCGTACTTTCGCTGCTACGTAGGGACCGGCCATCTATTTGTTGATTGATTAGTTATAAAGTATAAAACAATAATCTTATCATATTTTCTGTCACACAGCTATTGGTTGAGGAAAAACGTTTTGTAGGCTAGCATTTTCCGGTGGTACCAACGTGTATGCAACGGGGTTGATGAGGTGGGCGGGCTTTCTGCTATTGGAGACACCGTGTGGTTATTAACTGTGTTGATGACTGCGATACGAAACTGATGGTTTTGGCAACGACTGCAGGACTAAAAAGGCTTTGCTCGGCTACAATGTACTATTCGCCATTGATTCGTGTAGAGTAGATGCATCTTAGCCTACAAATTTAAATAAAAGTAAAAATATAAATGTATACAAATGATTTTATTAGGATCGTAACCCATAGAAAAAAAGTATGGAATTAATTTAGGTGCAACCTGAAGCGGGTCCAGCGGAACGATCACCCCGCTTTGTTCAACCTGCTTTAATCCGTTCTCAGTTATTCATTAAGAGACCAACAAGAATCGATAGTTAGCGAGAACGACATGTCTGCGACGAGGAGCATTTGTTCAACTATGAGCAGAAATGAATGCTCCGAAGTGACTCACTACCATGGTGATATAGTATAGTCTATACAGTATAAAGATTATATCACGTTTGAAGGCGAGGTCATTATATCCTAGAAGTGAAAGGTATTTAAGGCAAACAGCTTGATCGGCATAGATGGGTTAATAGCCTTACGCAGGTTTGTCGCGTTAGACGTTGTCATGCCGGTGGTAGTTCGACCCAGGTTGAAGAAAGACTTTCGTTTTGACAAAGAATATTTGGTCGCATAAATTGTGCAATGAATGGAATAATGGTAAAAGAAGTCGCAGTATTAAGAAACTGATAGCTATACTTAGTAAAAGTTATACTCGACCAGTACGCGTTGTGCTACCATTGAAGCGGTACGGCACCTGACAACTGTTCTATTGTTTGTATATATAATATCTATCATATTATAATAGTAATTATTAGATTACAGGAATATTATAGAACCTTTTTTTCTTAGTTTTTATTAACAAGTTGTCGATGCTAACCCAGATTGTTAGCGTCTGGAAACTTTGCTTTTTTGTTGATTTTAATAAGTCAGTCATCGTTTATCTAGACATTTGTCAAATCATATAACATACTCAGATGTTAGTAAGGTAGAGCATGACACACATGAGATGCTTGAAAATGGCGTCGTACGACAAAAAAGCGACATCATAATTACTTCTTGGATATTATGCGATATCAGCGAATTTGACAACTCACTCCCAACTTAAATTCATTTTCATTTCATTGCTAATTTCTTCTTCCTTGACCCGGTTGAATTGGGCCAGTACGTTTGAAGCTACGTCATACCGATCTTAGAGAATGGCACATTTAATCAGAAGGTACTATTGCTCTCGGTTAAATTTACATAAATGATCATCCAGTCGCCAGTTACTAAGCTTGCGTACGATCGTTAACATCTATGGGACAAGGGAACGCTTCGTACGTCAAGGTCGAGCTGCAATTTCTGTGAGTGACCTATGCAAAGTAAACTCTGTCTGAGTCTTGCCGATGAACAGGATGTTAAAAATGATAGGTTTATTAAATCTCACAATTTCAACCTAGTTCTACCTTGGATTCGTGCGCTGGCTGCGTCGTTTTTTCCGTACATCAAGTCACTGCGGTTTCCTCCCCAGTCTTGTTTCACCCAGCAGACCAGTTAGAAGATAGTCGATGTTCTGCGCCTTTTACACATGTACGTACTCCAGCAAGGCGAAAACATACGGGAGCATACGTTAAAAGGCGGGATGGTGCGACGATGTCCTAGTCAAAGATGGCTGGTTTGCTGCCGCTCAGGCTTGAGCCAAGCTAAGCTTTTTTAAAGCAAAAATGGATGAAACAAACGAGGTGAAGCCGATGCCCGCAGAAACTGGTGGTCGCACGGCAGCAGCTGAAGTGTGTAGGATTGTTGAAAGGTACTGGCTCCTATTTAAGCCAAAATTCAATTAATAATTTTCATATTCTAGAATATTACTACCGAAGGAAATATACTGATCGATGACATTCGGTCATTTCTTTGGAAACATCATAATTTCATCATTGTAAAACTTCTGGGGTTTTTGGAACAAAAATTTACATTCTTTCATGGAAACATATTGAGGTGTTCGAAGGTGATAGTTGGATGATGAGGCAAGATCAATTCTATAAAGACCCAAAAAGGATTACAGTCTGATGATGTAGCTTCCGAACTATACGCCTGATGCACTGAAATGTCTCGCTGAAATTCTCTCATCTTCTGCTGGATAGTTAAAGCTGTGTGTGGCTCTAATGTAGTATGGTAGGGGACGACATTTTTACTGTCAATTAGTACTGGTCCGGTTTTTTTCAATGGCTTATTGTAGTTTTGTAGTAGTAGGCGTCCAATCGTTCGTTCTAGTGGTAGCAGCTGATAACGCACAACTCCTGATCAATGCCACCAGACACGTACGATCACTTTCCTTGAGGTTAAGCTGAGCTTTGCCACAGATTTGCTTTACTATTTTTTGTTTATCTATAGACTATTGTAATAGGTGATATTTTTTTTTTTTTTGATCAATCTTGTTTGGCGGATAAAATAACGATACTGAATATTTTTAGCGCCGACTCCTCTGATAACTAAACATCAAGCTTGTTTTATAGTCAACCTGCTTGAGATGATTTAGAGCTGTTTGATAGTGGATGTTTAGTTCCCTGGCGATGTCATGACTGCTGGCTAAACCTCTGCAATGAGTCATCGACTTCTGAGTAATTGGACGACTACTAGACGAATCACCTGTCGCGTCGAAATTTCCAGGATGAAAACGACAGAGCTATGTTTGAGCCGTTTTCATTCATAATGCATTTTGATTATGTATCTTTATCGTAAAAAAATTTGTAAAATATTGTGATTTTTTTTCGGAAATTTCATTCGGCCTTGAGAAATTTAATTTTCAATTTAAATGCGGACATTCTAACCGTTCACTCCTCTTGCCGTACTTCTATCACAAGGCTAATCCGATATAACTCACATAACTTGAAATATGTGACCGAGATATACGAGGCCATCTAGCAAGCGAAAGGTATTGTGTTAACGTATACACTAATACCTAATACGTTAAATATAGTCGGTCTAATAATTTCAACGTGGATAGGGCAACATTTCTGTCTACAGGGAGTACATATGTTTCTTTTAGAGCACTACGTCGGGATGTCGCGTATAGAAACTTGAAGAAAGATATCGAAGCGTTTAAAAGAGGCTATATATATATATATATATATATATATACAGCGTCCTCGTCCCTGCACGTACAGCAGCAGCAGTAGTCGTAACGCAAAAAAGAGTCCATTTAAGCAACGGGTCATTGTTCGTGAAACATCGTGGCAAAAAAAGCGGATAACTGTGTTGACGCTGGCAAATATACCGTAACTATAAAGTAAAAGTAAAAATGAAAAAGTGCAATATAAGATGACTGAATGGAGCCATAACTACGGCAACAGCAGTAGTGGCAGCACGGTTACCGGCCGTAGGTTTGAACCAAATTCAACTCAATTTTTGAACGCGGAGCTAGACCCCCTAGAGCAGTCGGTGAGTTGTTAGTTAGACCCGGGCCGACAAAAATGCTCTTGTTACGTGGGAAGAAGCCTGTCTGCTTTAACTTTAACTAGCTTTCTACGGTGGCACGCTTTTTCATGAAACCGTTCAGCGGTCCACTGGGATCTCTCTTTTTCCAACTAAGTTGGATGTCGGAAATGCCGCGGAGTGGGGAAGGAGGGACGGACAGCGAACGAGCCGAGACGGGGGTGGCGTTGCTGCACCATAGTGGTTAAATGTGAAGAAAAGCAGAATAGTAGTGTAGAACGTCGGGGGCAATGTAAGGACGTACGTATGTGGGAGGAAAAATATGGGCAGGCTGTACAGCATGGAGTTATAAACGAGACAGAAAAACGGCGAAGTTGCCCTTAAATTTGGCCACGAAACGATCTGCTCCTTTCAACGAACTCTTTAAAATGGTATTGCCTGTGTGCCCTGCCCGGTAGTGCTGCTCCTGCTTCCACTATCCGTTAGCTCTCACTAGCTACGATGTGCATACTGTAAAGGCCCTCTTATAAAAAGACCACGGTGGGTGCATCTGAGTGGGCACTGGTGGTCGCCACAGCAATGTCGGGGATTAGGGACCGAGATCCGTCCGTGCGCTCGTTCAGACATCTTTTTCTGTAAGCGGCGTCTTCAATCAATGAAGCGACCTGTTCTAGGCGCATCGCGGAGGTCGAGGCAAGCATCTCTCACATCGATGGGATTCGAGCGGACTTGGCTGGAAGGATTCACGAACTGAGGGCAAAATTGAAGGAAATAGAGGGAGCATGAGGCAAGAAAGGAGGTCAAGATGAACAGAAGGTTTATTGGCAAAATGTGGAATAATCGGGCGTTGTCAAAGACCAAAAAACAGATAGATCGAGTAGAACAACGTAAAGAAGGAGAAAGAGCGCTATGGAAAGCCGACGATGAGATGAAGAGAAAAAAAAAAAGAAAATGATGGCGATGAAAGAAACCGCCGTGGGAAATGGGGAAAGTGATAAAGTACGAGACACAGGAGGAGGTTCGAAAAAGCAGAAGATAAATTTACGACAGACAAAAAATGACACGCAATGAAGGGTTTCCATCGTTTCCCACTTCAGCCCGAGTTCTTGCTCCCGCGGCAGTAGCCTCTCTGCCCGCCAGGCCAATGCCGTGGCATGCCTGTTGGCATGGCGCACGCCGCTCTGTCAGCGTTTTTGCTCTTCGTCTAGCAAAGAGCTACCAACGCTTTTGTACTGAGCGAACAAACCAACGCTCATTGGGTGTGTGTCATTGCGCTCTCAAGTCCTTGCCATCGCTTTTCTCTTTTCCAGAAGGAAGCAAGAGACAGACAGCAGCAGGTAATTTACTGTTGACTTCCACTATGCCACCGTACCGACCAAACATTTACTAGGGAAACAAAACCTCGCCTTCACGTTCTTCCTGCTTTTTCAAATGTGAAGCAACAGCGAAGTGCTTCTCTAAGTCAAATTTGCCCCTCGCCCCCTTTCTATTTTTTTTTACGTTCATTTCTGACCTTGTTCTATTCCCTGACTCTTAAGCAAAGCCTTTTTCGTCTTTTCTTTTTGCGCGACTATACACATACGTTCTTTTCATATAATAAGGACAGAGATGCCACGGGCACTCCGTATAGCATATAGTTTTGCCAGCTGGTGAAACGTTTGATTTTTTGTGACCAAATCGCTTTTGCCTTTAGCAGCCGTGCGTCATTTGTCGTGCAACCTTTTCCCGTATAAATATATATATATTTCTAGCATACTTTCACAAAATTTGTGTTTCATTAATATTTTTTTCGATTACGACATGGCGGTCATATGCAATGATATACTAACGTTTATTAAATTTGTAATTTTTTACTGCCTTGATGCATGTCGTAATAACGGTTAACAGTGAAAAGTATATAAGGATTCCGAAATAAGTTTACGCCGCGTTCGACTAATGTAACACCCTTCGGAAAGCCTCGTAGAATATGTTCTAATAAATAATCCCATCCCATGATAACTATAGCAAAAAAGACTAGTATTTAAGCTTTCCTTCTTGAACTGAGAGGTATCAGACTCCGCTGTGTCCATCTTACTCGAAAGTATTACCTTAGGGTAGTCAATGACCAAAAGGCCATTCAAGGCCGCTACACATCAGGTCCAACGCAGACAGCTAAATTATCTCCATATTTGCTCTAACAAATACCCGCTCACGTCTCATCCATACTTATTGTGTCCCAGTAATCTACAAATAGCGTTACAGTGTGGTAATGTAAGAATTCTTCTCAATGTTTTAAGGTATGTTCATGAGTTTTCGCCAGGCCGATCTTCCACCAAAATTGACAACGTTCTGAGGTCCATTTACACCATCTCCTGCTGTGTTACATATGCGATATGTAAAGCTCATCTAATATGCGATCTTTCGAGGAGTCGACGTAATAGATAAGTACTAAATGGCGTCGTTGTACACAACGCCCGTTTCAATACACCGGTAGTTTCGATGGCGTTGAACTGCTAACTAATAAGCAGTTATGCACTCGTGTGTTTTTCGCACTCGCATATTCGGAGCATGCAGGCAGGCAGACACAAGGATAGGACATTCGACGCCAGATCTGGTTGTTTCTGTACCTGATCATACTTCGCCGCCATTTTAGAGTGCACGACGTAAACAAAATTTTCTACACATTGTCCCATGTGGACATACTAAAAACCACTATAAACCAGCTAAAATGGTTTGTTTGAATCACCTTTTACCTGCATTGGGAAATAATGATGGAAAATAAACGACGACGTGTATTTCCCTTTCAAGTAAATCCACTAGGTAGGAGAACCTCTTGCATCTTTTTATATTGGCTACTATCCACTCGTTTCGATGGCAACTCGCAATTTCGGTAGGACAACCAGGGGAGACTGACCGATACCAGCTCGGACATAATCCATTCAATTAAGTTACGATGTTCCCGTAATAACGTCATAACCCTCTCGCGTGTCGGGCAATAATACTACTGTAATCCGGTATGAAAGCTTCAATTTTATTGCGCGACGCAAAGTGCGAATACTCCTGGCACGAGCCTGAATTAAGTTGAATCAAATTCGAAATAGTGTTAACCATACTTGTTGAAATTAGCCAGTAACTCTGTAAATAATAAAGTATCGTCCGCAGTTTCAAGTTAAGTAAATGCTTGTGAATATTGTTTTCTCTACTGGGCAGTCAAACAGGGCAAAGATGAACATCGTCGATAACAACATGCGATGAACAAACTAAGCGGAAAAGCTGTTCGCAGATGACGGACTTCGAGACCTCTCAATAATGGTTAATAATAATGGTCACTAAGGCTCATCAAGAGCCTTTTTCTGCAGCGTTTAATGTTGTACAATACAGTGGCCTGTGGTAGAAAAAATTCAGTATGGCCACCGTTATTATCTCACTACTGCAATATGTCACCAATATCATACATAGCCACTATCAGCAATAGTTATAATAAAAAACAGCAACAGTAGCAGGAATGATGCGGAAGTTTTTCCTGTTTAGCTAAAAGCTGTGATGGCAGAAGGAACTCGCTGCCTGAACTATTGCTACGGGCCCACAGACCGGGCCTTTCCATGACCCTTTCTAGTACAATTTTTATATCGACAGACCAGTGTGCTTTTTGTACTTCCGCGATATCAGCAATATATACAACGTACGAAATATATATGTGTCTACATTTATGTATGTGCATATTTGTGTGTTGCCCCTTAATTGCCTGTTTTCATCCCATTCGGATAATTCTGGCAACTGCCTCTTACTCTTTTGTTCCACATTAATTGTTCCACTCGCAGTCAGAGTGTGGAGGCAGGCAGTACCAGTCTGCCCCTGCAGTACAACTTTGTAAAGTCCTGAGTTGATAACGGCCGCATGCGCTGCTAGAGGCTAACATTAAGATAACAGGGACCCTGAAGCTCAATACGTAAAAGGGAAAGACCTTCTGTTATTGCTACTAAGTAATTAATGTCGTAATGCTTTGCCAAGGTTTGCAGTTAACAAGACAAAGAATAAGAAGGATCTTCTACGACACAACTACAACAAACCTCCAGACATCGATAACAATAAATGAAAAATATATTCTATGTGTATTTTATACATTTTATATATAGAGAGAAAGTATAAAAGACTACCTCTCCACTACGAGGCAACCGCACAGGAGGTGCTTCCAGTCATTAACCCCCCGAATTTTAGTCGCTTGTAAATCAAGTGGCTTAGTTTTTACATTTCCTGTACTTGTGGTTAAGCGCACTAATCAATGGTAGTGCGCCAATTAAAACGATTATTTTACGATTAATTTATTAAGTTTCCAAGCGAAGTACACGTTTAATGTTTCCGTAATTAAACATCACAAATTTTCACTGAAGGTAAACTTTCACACGCGTTGAACAAACCGAATCGTATGTAATAGCGATAAGTACCTCGACTTTCCCTCTCAATGATCACTTTTCTTCCGACCACTTCAGGACTTCAGCCCGACTTGTAAAGAGCGCATTTGTAAAGAGGTTTCAAGGGTTTCTAAAGTAAAAACGGGGTTAGCTAAAATGCGTACCTAGGTTCACGAACTACATTCATCTCCATCTTCGTTATTTCCATTTGTGTAAAGCCTCAAAGGCAAGCTGGAAAGTATCTGCACGAAGTAACCTTTCTTTAAAACTTATCAACTGGTTAACCGATACTATAAACATTGCCTATGCTGTTGTGCGAATTAAACACGAATAATACGAAGTCATATTATTAAAAAATGACTAATAGGCGGTTCATGTTGGGACAGAGTGCGCAACTTCCTAGAAAAGTTGAATTGTACACGGTGGATAAAAACTTAGAACATAGTTTTTACTCAGTCTTTTGTCATGCTTACATAAAACAAGCGTTTTTGGCAGAATCTTTACTTACTCTTGTTATTAGTATATAAGTTACTCCGTGAAGTCTCAAGCGCCGCTTAATTTCGTAGAAAACTCGCTAATATTACTTTCGCGTTGGATTTTCTCATTATCGCATTGTTCCACTCCATGATACCCCACAGCGCTCCGGAGCTAAGCCGTGGTTTCAAGGTATATACATACATAATTCGGTTAGCATTCTTCATTACAACCCCCTGTATCCTTTACTCGTTTTCACGTCTTTAGATTCGATACCGCGATCCCAGAATCCGCCTTGCTTACGCCGTTCTCTTTGTTTGCCACCTTTTGCGCTGCTGTTGCAATTGTCAATGCTAGAGACGATTCGATCAAAGGATGTTGGACCATAAGACTATTAATACCAGCAACAGCAGCATCACTTTCATTGCCATCACAAGCAGCAGCGGGAAGTGCAAGCGGACGAAGTCGCTTGTTGAGTCTCAGAGCAAGCTATCATTGTGCGAACAGGCAACTGTCTACGTAGATTGGGGAAAAGAAAGGGTCGCCGGTGGTTTTGGCGGCGGGTATTGTCGGAAAGGAACAACGACCAATCGCCTTCACACCCTTCTGTCACCTTATGTCTCTTAACTTGAGCTCTACGTTGCATCTTACACCCATCGTAGCTCACGTCATCTTTTGACTGGGGACAGCAAGGAGGGCAACACGGCTGTACGCAGACGAGCAAGCCTGCCGTTACCTCCGAACCAACGAAAAGGATTCCCCAACCAGTTAGCTCAAGGCGGAGCATCGGGCATTCGCCCGGTTTGCCGCAGCTTCTTCAGTGTCTACAGCGGGGTGCTCCTCTCAAAAAACAAATGCGGACCTCTCTTTCCCACCCGGACACATTGCGACGGTGATGGCGGCTACAAGCGGTCTCTTTCGCAGCAACAAGGACTACCAAAGCCTTTCTCGTTTCTCTTGCATGTAGCTCACGACCCGTCAGGCGATGTTGATTTTAAAAAACGTCAATGGTGTTCCTGTTGTAGTAAGAAGACCGATGAAGGCTGTAAATAGTAAAAAAGAGAAAGGTTTGGAAGTTTGTCGGGCTCAGAGTTCGACCATGGTCAGCAAGAGGATAGGCTCAAGGGAAGGTGTTACGCGTATTTCCTGCGTGCAATGAAGGCCTCGCATGGGCAGAGTCGCTACTCTTTTGGCTGAGGCACGCAAGTGAACCGCCTAAGTCCGGGAGCAGCAAAGAAGAGCAACTATTTCGCTGTTGAAGAGATGGTAGGGCATCTCTGCAGGATTACATTCGTGTCGTCACTTGGCTAAGGTACACACTAACTCTCACCAGAAAAGTACGCAACAGCTACGGGACTAAATAGGCAATAAATGAATATACATTGATAGGAAATAAGAGGTGCTGAGCACTTCTTATTTCCTATCTATCGCGTGAGTAAAACAGAAGCGTACTTTGCCTGCAATCATTCCCCTTGAATGCTTTTCTACAATAATTTTGGGCTTTTTTGAAATGATTTGGAACCACCAAAAAACATCCATTTAGTCATGGTCGTACCAGCAATAGACGGGACAGCAATAGCAACGGCGGGAAAGGAGAGCAATTTAACTTTTTACCTAAACAAAATTTCGGTCCATGCAAAAACAGTACGGAGTTAAAAAGCACAACTTTATGCTCGAGGACAGCAGCGTTATTTCGAAATATGGAAGTTTACAACTCGGTCATGGACAAGTTTGACTTTCACTTAAACTCGGAAGTAAAGCGTTTTCGATAACGCTCAGGGATGTTAAAATTTCAGACCTTTTTTTTGAAAAACATTTGGCTCAGACATGGTTCGACCAACTAACGTGTGTATCATGTTTATTGAAATTTTCAAATTAATTATTGGAAAACGTTTATACCAACTGACATTTATAGCTTTGACGTACTAATATACAGTATAATGTGAATAAGCAAGAAAAACATTATCTTTAGCTGATTTTTATTTGCACATAAAGGATGATCTAGGAACGCTCACCGAATAATCTATGAATATAACTAACAGATACGGTACTATGCGGATATTGAGTAATTCGTTAAACGTTACCCAATGAGTAAACTTGAAAATATCTTTAGATATTATATAAATATAGCTAATAGATATTCCAAAAAAAACTATTCCGAACATTAGCCGTTGTTATGGAACTAATGACAGTTGATGTGATACACAAGCTACTAATTATATGCGAGATGCAGTTTATAGCGCGTAACCACCACGACGTAGTCCTTCAGCTCCGTGCAGCCATCGGTACGGAGGCTTCGATGGACTTACCCCATTACTGAAAATCACCCATTCAATTCCTTTATACGAGATGACATTAGTTAGTCAATAGGCATATTGGAGTGTGTAGGGTTTAGATGCACCTACTTTTTATAAAATAACACAGTTATAGATTCCATGTAACCTTAAATACCTAATAGGATGTTTCAATTAACTAGACTATTATACGACAAATTGCGAAACAAATTGAAAGAAAAAAAATAGCACAATCAACGTATGATATAGGCAAACTACAAATAATATTCTTTTGAACAAATTACTTCAGCGCTTGATTCGTCATAACTTTAAAACTATCTATAAGACCCAAACTTTTCATGAATTTATTATATTCTAACGGGCCTGTTACGAGAGTCGCCGCAGAAGCTACTATCAGTTATGGATACAATGCTGATTGGGACTAAAATACTATCCATGCTTTTAAAATTTTTAGGAAATATTTTTTATATCTATAGTTCTTCGTACACAAAATGCGCTCCTCCTGCTAAGACAAACCACTATGAGTGACTTTTTCATCGCATTGCTATGTTGGCTCACTTACGTACGGTTCTGAAACGTCGCAGTAAAAATGGCTTAATGTCCTGCATTTAGAGAGCCTCCGTTGCGAAAACTATTGTAGGCTTTGGCTGGCCTACTAAAACGGTGCTTTAATGGAACGACACGGCAATGCGATTCATTCGTCGATCGGATCTTAGAATATATCGCCCAGGGGTTTTGTGTGTAACTAACGGGATGCTGTTAAGTTGTATATGTGTTTGTGTATGTGTGTTCAGCCCTGTGCCAAGATCTTGGAACGGATTGAAGTGCCTGTGGTTTCAACTTGTCTGCAGAGACAGCCCAATAATAGTCGTCGTCGTCGTCGTTGTTGTTGACAAACCCCTCACTGTTCTCGCTGAGGTGAGACTGTCGATGTGCGATTGAGGCATCGATAGAACGCCGGAGAGGGCATACTGACCGACGTCGGAGACCAAACTCATGAGCACTGACCGATTGAGACCTCTGACTGGAGACGGTAAATCGAGAGTCCACGGGGAGGAAAAGTGAACTCCTAGGCAAAAGCATGCTGCACCCTGAAGATGATCCCTTGCACCTATAGCCAAGATTTGTATTGAGGAAGGGCAATGTCGGGCACGGTTATTCATGAAGGAAGTAAAAGCGTAAAGTTGTAGTAACATAACAGTCAATATGGCGATTTCCTCTAAACTTGAGCTATGCATGCCAAGCAAAAATATTTATGTAGTTAAGCTGCATCGATGTTTACAAAAATCATAGAATAGATACCAACCTATGCTCAATTCGATAGGTTCATGCCTGTTTATCTAATAGTTATTTCTTTACTGTATTGCTGGTATCAAGCAATGTTATGACTGATAGATTTGAATCAATATTCTTTTTTTGTTTACACAGGCTGCGTTGTATGTGTCGTTGGCGGGATTTGAGACAGTGACCTCTAATGTTTGTCAACCCAGGGACTTGGCCGTTTAAGGCTAAACCTTCTGAATATGGTGCTCTATTTCCACATGAACCCCCCCCTGATGTTCAATAAAATTAGTATTTTAGATGCGGTTAGTCACGTTTGAATACAATTTGCTGCAACTGACAAAAATAAAGTCCACAAACAAAGGCCTCCGACAGCTGCATCACTGCCTACATTAATTACTAATGGAAGCTACCTATGAGGCCGTCAGAGCATTGTAATATGAATTACGTCGCAGCACTCAGGGCCATGTTATTCCATTTTGCAAAAGTTGCTCTCCTGAAAAAATACACATGAAACTTGTATTTTTTCAAAAACCACATTGGTTGTACAAAGCAACTGGAGCTACATGGTTATACTAAAAATTATACTAAGCTACCATTAAATTTTGAATACCGATAACTTGGCGATTGCAACATTTAAACAGTAGATTAAAAATATTAAGGCCACTTAGCGTAATGTCCTTCTACCTAACAGCTCAATACCGCATTTCCACAGTGTGAATCTATAACACTGATTCGTCAATTCCAAAATTAGGATGTACGAAGACGCTAAACATCCTTCCATTGAAGAACCTCAAACAAAATCAGCTAGATCTTTTCCATTCTTTAATTCGATCTCATCTATTGAGTTTACTGATGGGACTTATACCGAGCACTGAGAAAGGGTTGCTTATCGGTAATATGCTTAGTTTATACCAGCTCTTGTTGTAGTAGCAGTGAGTCTGCATATCTCAGGTATACTCTAAAATAGTATAGCAAAGACTTGAATCTCTGTTATTGAGGATATCGAATATGAATGTCGTCTATTTTATACTGTGAAATTGCCGAAAAGTTGATAAATCTCTCGCGTGTTAGAGGTTTCCGTGGGGAAAAGTAATACACTTCTGCGACTTTTTTTTTTTATGTACTTAAGGCTCAAACTAGGACCAGTCTCAGTTGGGCTTTTTCTAAGTGAATCGAGTGGCATGTCTTGCACGTTTCGACAACAACCAATCGAAACGCACGCAACATCAACTGCAAATATCCTGCGTCGACGGATGCTATATGCAGTTGCAACATCCTGGTTAGCAAATGGAAGCGATAAGAACCAGTCATCCAACCCGTATTACCTTAGAAGTAGAAGTCACCCGGTTTTCCATCCACTTTGCATAGTTGCAGAGCGCAAACGCGCACAAATAGCGATAATCAACAGCTCCTTCCCCTGTATGCGACTCGCTCCCGATTCGAAAAGGACCAACCAGTGACCAGTTTCAAGTCACCGAGAAATCATCGAAGCCGCCTGCCATTTGTCCCTCATGAAAAATAAAGTTACTGGCCCAAAATAAGCGCGCGAAAACGAGAGGTAACTACGGAACTAGCAGAAAAATCCTAGTAAGTAACAAATGTATCCACCCGTATACTATTCACCCATCTTCTGCTGCTCCCCATACGTACCTTCACCACTTCCGTCCGTGAGTTCAGCAAGTTGTCGTCCTTGAAAACTTTCAGATTTCCTAGATGTGGATTGAAGCGCTGCTTGGATGGTTGGTCGATGTCGTACATCACGCAGGGCGCTTCCACAACCTCGTGCTGCACTTAGTTCGTGCTACCATTTTTCCTCGCTGCGCTTCTCTAAAGTGTCCCAGCGCTCTGTAAATGCGGTGTTTCGGTTGACGGAGTGAGCGAGAACAAGATTCGCGAGATAGTTTGTGTTCGGACGGTGACAATTAACATGGCGCCGTTACCAAGTCAGCTCGAACCGTGGTTGGAGGGCAGAGTCAACCACGTTAACCATCCAGCCCCTCGTGGAAAGATCCAGGGAGGCATCGTTGCATTTGGGGGATACCGGTCGTTGCCGCATTGCCTTTTCGATCGACAAACCAAGGCCATTCGGTCATCTACCATCACCGGGACTAAACCCATTCGAATTGCTGCAGAAACTTTCTACCGTCTGAAGCCTCCTTTTTGCCCAATACAACAAATCGCTAAATAGTACCTCCTTGAGTTGAATAACCACCTCTGACACTACCACTTCGAATGTGTTTAAGCAGAAGTATTGACAATTATGGTGGCACAATTGTACTATATACATGCACGTGCTATAATTATCGGGGGCTTATCGCTGCTCAACAACTCATAGTGAACATTTGGAAGCGATATGGCTGTTAAACAAACGAACAATGTCGTCTCGTCACTACCTCCAGTAAACTGACGACGTCATTAGCTCTAAACGCCGCGATGACTAGCTATGGAAGGACTAAAAATGGCTAAAACGTCGTCCACTAAGCCACTACAATTGCTGCCTGAGAGCACCAAAGAAAAGTCAAATTTGTTGGCGGCCGGCTGTATGGCCCAGAGAGCGTCGTTTCATAGTCCACTTTCTTCTAGCTAACATCCTTCAAGGCTTTACTTTCAAGCCTCAGAGCGGAAGTCCTTTCCTTTGAAGAACACTAGAAAAAGAGAGATGAAACGAAACAGGAGGCTGACGAACAACGTGGAGCGACAGCACACATAGCCAGAGATAGCGCAAAAACGCTCACATTGTGCTCATAAGTTGCTCCAAAAGGCGTCTCAGTGATTGTGCAGGCGGAACGAGAAAATGAATGAGAAATTGCGTCAACCACTGGGAAATGGCAGGGAGCGGATATGGGGCTAGGTGGCAAAAGCAGGCGGCTCAAAGACGGCTGGAGAGAAAAGGTGACAAAGATATTCCGTATGGGATAATTTGTGGACGACATTCTCGACACTTCCTTTTTCATTCTCCTTTTTTCTAACTCTAAGTTGGTCTCTGCCTAAATCAAGTCACCATGGGCTGTGGGCTCCTTGCTAGTTGGTCGTTCGATATGGGCCAACCGATCAATCTGTTTGAAGAACCACAGCTGCAACAATAACAGAAGTCGGCCGGATTACGGGCCACGATGATAGCGACAACGGCCGCCCTTTAGAAAACCACTGAGAGGTTCTCGGTCCTAACTATCATGAGCCAGATATTTCGAGATAGTTGAACAAGACAGAGAGACAGGGAAATAATGAGCCAGGAGGAAAACTTGAAGGCCGAGAGAATTTGGCCGGCAGATTCTCCGCTAAAAAAGGTAAGACCGAGTGCCTCGTGGCGCGCTTTTCTTATTGCCTTGTCTGCTGCTACATCGCTAAGGGTGCGCGGATGTACGTATGTGGTACTCTGCTGGAGGCGTTCTCATTTCTACTCTGTTCGTCCACGCCCCCTCTTATTCTTTTTCGTTATCTTTTACCCTCTTACAGTCAGAGCAGTACAATGCTACAATAGCGTGTCAGTGATGCGAGATGAATGGTAGCGCAACACGTGAATGCGCAATTGTATGGTAAAGTGTGCTCGGTTGCAAAAATATGAAGGAGAGTATAGATGCGTTTATACAGTGACGCGAGAGTCCAAAGAGAAGTTTTTATGAGAATTCCACATACAAATAGATATGCAGGCTCCCACATACAAGCGCAGCATGCACAGAAACGTTGGGCTAGATCCATTAAAATCCACCGCACATCAGAAGAAACAAAATTAAATTTGCGGCCCTTCATGGCCCTAACACGTTTGATTCAAGCGGCCTACCGGTTAAAGGCCAACCAATACGCTAACGGAAATCTCGGTGAGCTCCATTTTGAGTCTAACCTAGGCTTGGCCGAACTAGACCCGTTTCTCTTCGAACGGCTGATTCGCTGGTTTAATACTGAACAAGGACCAAAGGAAGCCACTAGCGGCGTTCCCTTTCGGCGGCAATAGCAAGGAGTATGGAAAGCTATCGACAAAGTCGATTAACGCTGTCACTAAATTATCCACGTCGAAGGCAGCCCTGGGGCCGCGGCGACCGATCTTTGACGAAACTAGCTCCCTTGCGGACACAAGCGTTCAACGGGCAGATAGACTCTGCTTGCAATGGCCCGGTAGGGTCGTACTCGTGTGAACCAAAGCCCAACTCGCAAGAGAGGATAAAGGCGTATAAGTTACACGGGAAACATAGCGTTGTGACTTCGGAGTACCACAGCATAACGCAATGTTGCGCCCAAACATCGAGTCACCCATATTCCGCGGACAATCTGACAGCAGGGGCTGACACCGAATCACTTTGACTGGCATTAGTGAAAATGATTTTACCAGAAGGCGGAAGAAATTCCCTGTGGGACAACGTCGTGCACAAACTTAATGCTTCCTCTGTAGCGCTTCCTACTCATTGTCATCGCTTTCGTCGTTGTCGCTGTTTGCCTGTTCCATGGGAGAGCCACAGATTAAATACCAACAGACATACCTACCATGCCTTAACTCTGTTATGCATCATTGCTTCGGAAGCAACCACTAGGCACTGCGCCAAAGCTTCGGGCATTTCTTGTCGCCCCCCCAGCACCGATGAAGGCGCTTTTGCAACGAGATCCGCCGTCGAAAATCTTTGCTATGATAACCCGCGGTACTATAGCGGCAGAGGTGGCACACGCATCTATACATGTAGCTGCAATACTTCCACTACCCCTTTTCGTTTCCTTTTGCCTGATCATTCTTCTTGCCACGAATATGGGATTGCATATAAAGTGTACCTATATCAGAGGAAACAACGCTATTTTCTAGGTGGTACTAGTTCTCGAAAATATATAGACGAACCAAAAGGCGCCTCGCCGCCCCAAAGCTGTGGCTCAGCTGCCATTTTGGCAATGCGTAACGCACGGTCACTAGCACCAACGAGTCCGGAAACGGAAGTGGTTGGAACACCCACGAGCGCGGTGTTCGCCGCGCTCACGCGGCCACCTTTCAATTTACTTTTTCATTACTGCTATTATGTTTAAATCACAGAAGAATAGCACGGTGGGGGGTGAGAGTAGGGAAGGCGTGCTCAATATAAAGCAGAGTGAAGCCTCTGTATAACGGCTAACAATTGGCTGAGTGCCTACCCCTGGTCAAACCTTAATCCAACTCGACCAATATCTACAACTACTACATGTGATCCTAGAGAGACATCTTGTTTTTTATGAAGTCACCATCAATGCCCGAAGGATGGCGTCATTGTTGTTTAAACGATTTGAAAGGATGACTAGTTTATTAGTCGATCAAAACGGGTAGAATAGGGAGACGACAAACATCAAAGGATCGCACTATCCGGTATCAAGGGCCAGCAAATCACAAGTGGTGAAGGTTTCGGCAAAAGTTCTCGAAGAGGTTAGGGTGTTGAAAACTGGCGGCCAGGCCGGGTGGTGAGTGGGAGACCTCCTCCGCTCTTCCCCCAACCCCCGCGACCGCTGTTGTGTTGATGATGAACAAAGGGCTAGGCCTAGCGACGCCGGCCGCAATAAAAAATGCGAAAGAACAGAGACTCACCGATGTGGATCTCCACTGCCAACAAGTGGATAAGCCCAAAGCTCCGTCAGGCATTGAAGCGGAACAGCACTTAGCGTGTCTGGCTGGCGTGCGTGTGTTGAGCTCTGGACCATCGAAGAAGGTTTCCGGGTCTTTCCATCAGGGTAACTGTTTCGTTTTGGCACGCTCTGAAAGGCCCGAAGTCGTCATAGGCTGGGAGGCAAGTTACCGAAGGCGAAGAAACGCAGTCGAAATCCGAAATGTACAGAGAAAAAATGATAGAGACACAAGATTTCAGTGATACGACCAAGCGTTCGAGATGAAAAATATGAACGACGGCCCACGGCTGTTAGGGACATTATTACAAAAGCTTTGCTTGGCTCTCTGGTGGCTGAAGCACCAGCAACGGGTAGCAGCGACACAGCAACTAGCAGCAAGCCAGGACGCCACAAGAGCGTCGCTAAAGGCCATGGTCGGTGCCGAAGGGGGGAGACGGGTGCTGGTAAAAATGGAATAAAGGCGTCAACAGCGTGAAATATATATCTTCAACGAACGCGGCCTCTGCTTGGAAGCATCCCCGTGTGTTGCTATCTCGAAGGAATATGCGATGGTGGAAAACATATCTGCAACGTTTCCGTCTGACTGGCAATTCTGATGATAAACAGGCCCGGGGACAAGGGGCAAAAATGGAAAAATTGATTCATCGAATTAGTAACTATAAACTGCGCTCCTAGGGGCGCATCATGCCCTCTGGGACGGTGCGTTGCAACAAAACGGTAACGATGGGGGTTTTGATGAGGAAAGAAAGGAAAAGTTTATGAAGAAAAAAAAAAAGAAGAAAAAGCCGTGCAGCAGAAAAGAGCCATTATGCGATACTGATCCTGTTCCGATGAATCCACAATATATAGACAACTCCTGTAACTAACTTGCTCTTCTGTAACTTCTGTAACTAAGCTGTACTACATCTATAACAAGAATATTTAGTGCAAAAAGTAGCGACTTCTGAGAATAAAATTTTGAACACTAAGAGTCGATGCACTTCTCACCATCCTACAATTTTTCATCGTCAGAATTAAAAATCATTCCAGCAGATTAAAACGTAATTTACCCTCATTGGTTCACATCTTTGATGTGTGGCCTTTACGAACCACTTATCAGTTGACCTTCAATTTTGCTATTCAGAAATATGAGAAAAAGTGTTTCTAGCGGAAAAAATAAATGCTTTTCTAAAGTTATGTCAGTTCAGCCAACCGAACACAACATGTCCCCATCATACGTAGCTGGTATTAACAACAAGCGTGATCGCTGAAAAATTTGATTTCACCTGCCAAACAAGATACGTAGACGTCTAAACAACGGTAACATTAGTGACCGTTCCCGGCGGCGGGTACACACATCACGAAAAATACGCGGGCTGCGTTGAATCTAATATGTGTTTGCCTGTCCTGCAACACCTTACGCTTCGTAAACAGTGAGGATCTTGAACGCCTAACGCTCTATCAGGCCCACAATGTGGCAGTGTTTGGTGACAAATGAAATGACCAAAACTGTGTTTCTGTCACCTTTATTCTGCACCAAAGATATTTTTCAGACGCAGTATTATTCGTACCGAATCCTTCCTGTTTACTGTTTTTCTTGTCTGTACCAATTAGGTCGAAGGAAATGCTTTTACACTGTAGGCACGAGGAATCTATTCGCACAGCAACAAATAATAAACAAGCAATAATTGGATCTCTGACAGAAAAAAGGTCCGAATATATATACTTTTTATTGTAAACATATGGAACGTTGAATAACACTTATAAAGACGAATTTTACCATATGTATGACATATTTTTCATTTACTAATTACCTACACCTTGATATAAACCTTATATAATGTAAAGGTATCAAGGGAATGAAGTATGTGACTTCTTGCGTTCGTATCCCGCCGCCGTAGCACGATTCTCACTGTCAAAGAACTTGAATTCTGCTTTGGCGAGGATGTAGGAGCTTTTTTTTAACAGCATAAAATTTACCGTACTAGACAAATCTCAATTATGTCACCACGCTTACTAGAGCGTTGTGTTATATCAATTCTTAAAATCTGTTTCGGAAAAAAGATGGGACATGTTTGAAGTGAATCATTATTACATTTGCCAACATCTGCTCGACAAGTATACACAGTAGAACGGTCCGGCGAAAACGTTTTAGAGGGCAGCAACAGCAGAAATGGTCTGCTTGGCCTAAATAATATCTGAATTTTGCACGCAACTTCATCAACCCGGCAGCGATCTGCTGTCTGAAACTATGATGATCTCTGAGAGACGCTGTCCATATTTCTCTGAGAAACGTCATGTCATGGTAACTAAATAGCTATTTCTGCATCTATAAAACTGAAATGAATAGCAAACTATATAGAGTAAAGTAACCAACAGAAACGTTTATTCGAAAATACTTCCAGAGCAAATGTTACATCTATAAATGTTCACCATCAAGATAATGAATATATATACGCATAATTTAATTCAAGAAAACCGAAACGTGGATTCTGTGTGCCCCGCTGTCATCAAAATACTGAAGTTATTGATAGAGAAAGACCCCGGGGGCTGTCAGGGGGACGCAGCTTCCCATGAGTTTCATCTTTATGAATATTTAGCACTCTTTTAATATGAACACAGGAAGGAGACTTTTATAGCTGACCTTGCCATTATCTTTGTAAGCATAAAAACATATAATTAATAGAGTTAGCTCGAGCATGTTCTGCACCTAGCAGTGTTGGACCTGATGTTCGTGTGACCTTGCCAGGCTCGATTACATGATGCGTACAGGATTATAAAATAGACATACTGTAAATAGGCATGCATTGCAAATATGAGTAAGTATACATTCGAATCATCCGTGACCTATTGTTGACGTTTCAGTCTTAGAGACATTTACGTATCTGCCCAACCGCTTTTCACTTTGTTGATACGTAGTTGACAAAGTAATAGTATTCTCAGCACATACAAGCCAGTCCAGCGCCTTTCTCACGCCTGGAAAAATGCAAAATAAAGAAGAGAAGAACACCGAGGGGGTGGGGGGATCCTAAGATGGCTCGGCAAAACAGCGCAAAAAATAACAGAAGCAGCATAAGAACAACCCCCCCCCCCTCCTCACGGACAGCATCCCTGAAATGATCATCGGAAAGCGCAGTGTATTTCGGTCTCGAAACAGTATTCGAAGGTGAAAGACCAGAATAGCAGTTTATCTAGAAGACTATTTGCAGCGGGGGCATGGCTAGCACTCGTGACATCGACGCCTTCACGACGTCGTCTTTACATTGTGTTTTCTGTCCCGCCTCCAGTTTCACTGATGAAGCACGATACAACCTCTTACAGTACTTGAAATCTTTCTTCGCGTCTGTTTTCCTTCTGATGTTGCGTTTCCTTTGCACCATACACTGTCGTCACGACGAAGACTTTTTGCACTGATAAAACGAGTCAAATAGAGAGATACCTTCCGCCACCCAGCTCCGCGTCCCATTTTCCGTTCATCTGATGCTGGAGAAGGCAAATGATGCTAAACATGGAAGAAGTCACTTACCCACGCACAGCACATAAATGGCCGAACTTCTGCAAATAAGCAGCGTCATATCAGCTGATGCTGCGATCATTACCAAGATCGTTGCTACCTATCTGTTGCTGCTATTTATCTATTTACTTACTAATATTCATATGCTGTACTATGCTGTTTTCCTTTGCCACAAGTCCCTACACAAATAAACCTACTATTCAGTTCTATGCAAGCCATGAGTTTGAGGCTCAGTTCTCATTTCCTAAAATCATAAGTCACAGGTTGGAAGAGGCCAGAGGAAAGGAAGGTGGCCTGTGCTCGCCGGCGTTTCTTCTCCTTCGGCGGCCTTTCTCCAGGCCTTTGGCAGATTCCTTCCAACTAGTGAAGAGGGAAGGAACGAGTCCGAATGTGTTTCGTTGGATCGGGTGGCATTTGAGAGTCGTCTTGAGCTGGACGAAGTCAATGAAATATTCACAAACAGTTTGAAGTTCTGCCACCATTTGAAAGCAAGCTGGATAGAAGACACATGGAAGCAGCAGTTAAACGGGAATAACACGCGTAAAAGGGACAGATAGCAGCCAGAGAAAACGCTCAAACAGAGAAATGCAGGGTTGAGTTTATCGAAGGCCGTCGCCATAAGGATACATCCATCAGCGCGACCAGACATCTACCACACGTTCGTTTCTTGCACTATTTTCCGCTTCGAAGTTACTAGTATTACAGCTATTTTTTCAGAATGGCAACATTTAAATTTATAACTACCACGACTAGCGCAAACTGTAACATCCAACCGATATGTTGCACGTAGCCAACGTATGGATATATGTATTATCAGAGATTTATACGTACGCGGTTTATGTAATGCTATTGCTTCGTGCAAAATGGGAATTTATTAGATTTTGGTAGCTGACTTTTAAAGGTTCTTGTAGTAGGTCAGGTGAACAGGACACTACATTACGCATCTGCCATATAATACACCTACAATGTAGTAGTCGATTTCTATTGGATTCTTTTTTCTATAAATGGTAGATTAGACGATACAGCTAACCTATTGTATGTTCCAGACAGACAACGCTATTGATAGGCGTTGATCTAGCACCTATTCTCTTACAGAGACGTGCCTTCTTAAACCTTCCCTGTTCTATGGCTTCGAAAGCCGATAATTGTTGGGTCACGACATGACAAAAGCCCATAGCATCCGCTACATTATCTGGAGCAACTTACTAAGACACGATTAGCTTACCAAGCAACAAACATGTCGTGTCAAGATCGTGCCTTGAATTGTTATGAGATCTCATATAACAGAAGTTGACTTTTGTCTGTACTATGGATGTGGGTCAGGATCGTTGTTAAATATATATTAGACACATTGTCGTAATGAATCACATCGTAGGATCACTCACCTGCACACGACGACAACGACGATGACGACAGAACTTCAACTAAACTTCATTCAAATACCTGAAAATACAATCACAAGCACATGCTCTATAAGATTTCATGATATATAGTTTAATATTAATAATCAAGACAGCTTTCGACAATGTTAGCTTCTAATTCCTAAGCAGTGCGTACTAAGTTCAACAAAAAGCCCAGTCATTTTGCACGACTCGTTCCGGAGATCTAAAATGATCCAGGTATGTAAAATTTTGCAATACATAATTATTTTTGTCTGTTTCCATTTATGTAAGATCCTCTTTACTCCGCCAAGTGAATTATCCAACAATGTTGAGTATGGCTATTATACTACTTTGGGTCAAATGTTATTTTATAATTCATTATCAGGCACCATTGGTTCTAATGATGGGATGCAATCGATGATTTCACAACATATAAACATGATATTAAAAAGCCCTTTACTACCGAAGTAAACAACAGCGTTGTCCTAAATATCTGTTAATTCTATTATCCCATTCCTTCTTGGGAATCTTTTAACTGTTTTTCCCCAATTTTTATATAATATACAATGTTCTAAGTTAGTATTGACATGTGAATTTTGATCCGTAAACGGTCATAGACAGACATGGCCAACTTCTACATCTAATTAAACTAAAAGTTCCCATGTACAACAACTGTAATACGCATACATATCTTCAATGGCTCATCATAGGAGTATGTTATAATAGAAAACGAAATCCCATGTTCGTGTCTTACGATTGAACTTAATAGATTTTAGTAGGAGCTAACCCTATTAAATAGCAATAGGTAACGCTATGATAATGCCGCGCTGGCCTACCGTAGCTACATGATCAGCTGGCTTGAATCTAAATGTTTTTAGTTGTACGTCCAGTGTCGACGTTCAGCATTCCATCAGACGACCCGGATTCAAATCCGGATCACCACACGTTCCTCAGGTTCAGCTCACGGGCTCTAATCGAAATGTCAGGCACAATCTTCTCCTAGGCCCTTGTTTTTATATTAGTCGAGTTCGTCTTCCTTTAGGACGTGTTAAGTAGTATATATCATAATTATTCTCAATAAATGATATTGCTAAATTTTAAACTGCGAATAGTTTTTAGATGTCTTTTCATCTGTTTTCATACTCTACATAATTCGGCTTCGCCCTGTTTTATATTTTAGCTTCTTCAGCGGTCTGCATTTTTACCCTGAGCAATCCGCCCAATTTAATGCTCTGTAGCTTTAGTTTTTTTTTTTTTTTTTTTTGGGAAAGCTGTCGCTGATTATTATCCTGTGCAAAAATGGGTCAACATCGTCTCCAAACTACAATTTATTTTTACCCTATGTCACGACTAGTCTCAACACTACAGGTAGTACTATAACGAATTGTACCTGTATCAGCACGCGAAACGTACACGGATTCTGTGCTGCACGTTATGAACGGCAACGAACGTGTCAATCGGTGAATAGAACAAGAAAAGCAAACGAATGAAAATGGCTGATTTTCCCTCGGCGAGCATTTATAGCTAAGCGTTGGTATTGGGGTTTTGCTGTGATCAGCAGGGATCAGCATACGATGATTCAACACTGCATAGGTTCATTTACTGTTTGATTCTCATTTTTATTAAGGAGCTTTCGACACTTTCGGCGACCTTTTGCTCGTATAATCTGCGATCAATGCTGCAGCCAATGGTCGATATTTTACTGCAAATTGAGTTTAAGTTTGCATAGATAGTAACAGTTAGCATTCACAAGGAGATATCAGTGTGCATAAGAAACACGAAAGACTCATGGCTATCGTGCAAAAGGAAGATCAACTTCAACACAATGTGAAAGTTAGAGAACAAGTACAATGGTTGAACATCATGTAGTTTGCTCCATAGGTTGCTCGTAGGCCACACATGTTTGATGCAGTTTTTTTTTGGTAGAGCGTTTTTTTTTTCATTCAGAGTAATACCTTGGTCAAACGTGTATTAAAAAATTTGTATACATAAGTAACAAAATTCTTTACGTGTCCACATTGTCATGCGGGGCCTTCCCTTTTTCCACTTGCTAATAACTAGCGTAGATACGCAAGCTTGCGCATAGACAATTTAAAAAATTAGGGTTCCATACGTATGCTGAATACCATACAAATGTGTCGAATCTTTGACTCTAAATCAGATGGTCTCCTCCACACAAAGGATCAACAGCAATTTTTGTCACATATCCGTCCTTCACAATAGCCAATTAGCATGACACGTCACCGCCCTGATGGTCTTCTAGGTCGGCACCAACCTTAGGCTTGGACCAAGCTGGCTGTCTGGTTGACCTTCAACATCCGACTAGTCAGCGGGTCAGGCGGATGTCTTCTGACGAAGCCAGCTTTAATAGGTGTGCCTTCGTTTCTCCTGTCTGCTAGGACAATGCTTGCCTAATCATGTGAGCCCACTGTTAGAAGGCAGTGCGACCGGGAGCCTATCGCCTCTGTCCGCTGAATACCCTCTTTTAATATCTGAGTGCTTTCTAGTAGAACTGGCTTCGCTAACATTGGTGACGACGAGCAAGTTTATTATGCGAACGATCCTCAGGTTTGACTGTCTGATCAGTAAATTGGCACGAGAGTAAGTCGTTGTTGAATAACACTAGATTCAAATCATTCGATACGATTGTAGCCAGATGGCACCGACTCTGAAAACTGAACGTTGCTCATAGCGAGTATCGCTTCCCTTTCTGATGGCCAGGGCTTCATCACAAAGAAGGGCTACAATTCTAGATCTAAATGCGCCATCAGCATTAGTGTCCATTGCTGTTGTTGTCGGTTGCTAAAGGATAAAAGGACAAATTCAAATTGCGGGATGTCACATCGGAACCAATGCCTTAGCCTTGCCAATGACCTTAGCAATCAGCAATTAACCAGCTACACCAAGTTACGGTAACAAGCCTTCTCTTTCCCGTGGTAGAAACGTACGTTTGTACATTGTTCTATGATGTTACGAACGATATGTCACACACAGATCCAGTCAAATCAACCTAGTGGTTCCAGTGGTTCAACAGCGGCTCCTTTCAGTTTCTTCTTTTGCCTTTGGCGACGATCTTGATCACTTGGGCGGTGGCACACGAGATAAAAAAAAAGGGAGGTAGAAATTGGCCATTCCGTATTATGTCCTCTAGGCAAATCTGCGTCGGTTTTATGGATTTGAGCTCATATGAGCCGAACCATCTTATCATGTGCCCCCCATTCTTTTAGTATAGCCGATAGCTTATTTCCTGTCTACAGCACGAACTGTCTATACGGGCCAGAGGAAAATAACGAGACGACATTTGCTTGTAGGTCTGAAATTGGCTTAGTATCTAGATCAAACGAAGCTAAGAATTTTACAACGTTGTCGGGTTTAGATGGTTCCGAGTGAGTGGCAGGTCAGGTCAGCGTAAATCTACTAGAGTATTAAGAGGCAGCATAAAGCAGACAAAAGCCTGTGAGGGAACTGGGTAGAGGGCAGGTTATTAATACTCATTACCTGTATGTCGCCACCCAGGCCGACGATGTGGCACCTAGAATAAAGCGCAGGAACCCGAATCTGAAAGGTGACCTTCTGAATTGGTCATGGACCCACTCGGACGCACGATGGCAAGGGATTCACAAAGCGTGAAGTAGTAATTTCGACAGTATTAACAGAAACATTTGCATGATGCTATAATACGTGTCAAGGCGGCAATAGGGGGTGGACTGTGCCTCAAATTCCGGTTGCCAATAAGGTCGTCTAGAAATTCTAATACAACACATCTCTGCCTAATTCGTCAGTCCGCCAGATTTATGTGCCCGTGCCAATTGACAGAGGAGTCAGAGAAAAACAAATCAATAAACTAAATACTGAATTTAAATTGCTATGTATGAAAACAGGAAGTCAGTCAGACAATGTGCAATGGATCAGCCGCTGTTGCAAACAAATTGACCTTTAAATTGTAATCATTAATGAGGCCTGCGTTTTTCGCGATCTTTGCGCGGGATTGTGCAAAATGTCATTGCGACATTGTAAGAGTAGATTATCAATAATGCTACAACAACAGTATATCTTATCCAGTTCTTACTCTAAAATCTTAAGATCCTGTACACGTAATTGTCACGATCTTATCATGATGATTTAGGCCATAAACATGATGTGTGGATATAATTATTATCAGATGAGTTATCGGTTACTGTTTTCTGCAGAAAGAAAACCTGAAATGCGCGGCAGAAGCGATTCTTTACGTATGCATTCTGTTTGCGCAGTTTGATTAATGGTGCATACCCCAATAATAACAATATTGTAAGGATTCGTTTTGAGTAAAATAATGAATTTCCGTAAAGTATCTATCTAAAGAATTTGTTTGTGCGTCATGTTTTTTTCGTGTGTATCTTTTTCAAATCAAGCATATGCATGTACATACAGCAGATGTTGTTCCCTGTATGCCCGTTTATCCCTCCAGAAAACTAACCTCTATAAATTTTCCCGTGACATACGATGAGGATTAAGCTGTCATTAGAAAAGTTCTTCAAAAAGGAAGTTATCGGGTGATTTCGATGACATCAATCAGGGTTGGCGGCTGTCTCATAAGCACACTAACTTCTCGAAGCATGAACATATGAAGTTTCGCTTTTTCCTTCAGCGATGCCGGTGGACGCCACTATATTCAGCCTTCTCGCTCTGTCACCCCTGCTTCACTATTTTCTTCATCAATACGAGTGTCGAAGTTTATGGGGGAAGCAGGAAGGTTTCAGATTAAAAATGGATTCAAATTGAGACTTAAAACGTTTTTGACACTTCACACACGCGCTTCTAGCACTGCATTGTCTCTACGGTCATGGGCTGATAGCATTATGTTTTTGTCAATGTCACAGCCATGGCTGCCAGCTCTACACAAACCGCCAGAGTTTTCAACCCCGTAGTGCACTTCTGGAGAACTCCGCGAAGTTCTCTTGAAGAGCGAAGCTAGCATCCAGTTACATGCACATGTATATATATCGAGGGTTTGAAGAAAAGCGGGTTACAAGATTCTCGCTTTCGTTATTGATAGGCGGTCGAGACAGACGGTTGCGGTGTGAAACAACGGCGATGAATCTACTCTTTCGTCGGTGAGAGGTAAAAAGCTGTCGTGGGGGGCTAGCTAATGGTCGGGTGACGCCCACGGTGACGTTGATTGACCAAGTGATAATAATCATTTAATTTCAGGCCGTCCGTAAGATCGTTTTAAAGCCACGGATCTTAAAAAACAAACAAAACAAGAGAGGGCACACTGGACAACGGTGAAGTGTTGCCACATGGCAAATGATATGAAGTACACTCTTAAGAGTTCTTGTGTGTTTATTATAACATTTGGAGAAATACATCAAATTTTAAGGGTAATTCTAAGGAAAAACAAAAGATCGTTTCAAGAATATTTGCAGACCTAGTGTTAACGACATCCACTTATACCTACGGTCTGTATTTTAATACTTTATACATTATATCAATCCTGATTGAATTTATTGTTTAATTAGCGTTCTGAATTGATTCAAAGTCACTGGAGAAACATTTGTAAATGCATTATAGCTTTTAGTGCAAAGAAATAATAATATTTAAATTTGTTTTTAGCTGTATTTAGCCGCCCTTTACTGAATAATAGAACAAAAGGATATCCATTTGTATATTATATTTGCGATGGTAAACTGGATCAGACGAGTCAGCACTACACACAGCAGTCGGCAACTGGAAAAGACAGTTGACAATCATTATGTCATGGGTGTCTAAATGTTTATACATTATACACCCGACCAAATATATCGCTAACCTTGCCCACATGTAGAAATGTCTACTATATATATATATATATATATATATATATATATATATATAAATCTATTATGTGCGTGAATTCAATCTCCGTAGCCACGTGGCGCATCAGCGATTCCTAAGTACTCGCAGTCACTGACGCTCTACGTGCTTGCTTGTCTTGCCGCTATGAAACGCGGCGAAACAGCGCCGATCTTTGGACAGAGGCTTAACCGCTTCATACCTTAGTCTATGTTGCTTTACAATCGAGTTTATTCTTCATAATAATACTGCATGCAACAACATACGTATCTGGTTTTCGTGATGGCCTTGCACGCTTATCGAATTGCACGAGCAGCCTTTTTTTGTCCTTTGTCTTAAATTGTTCGCCCGTTGGCATAGGCAACGCCATTGTTGTACGGGCCTGTGCCGCGCAAGGTCCGGCTAACTGTTGTTACAGAAGGTGGACGTGGGGAGTCACTTTAAGATTTTTCAGAACGGACCAGTCGATTTGCTGCCGCTTTTGTTGCAATGGAGGGAAGAAGGCGCCATGTTGCACGGATCGCCTAAAGTCGCCTAGTCAGCCTTCCACCAACCGCCAAGCACAGCCCGTTTTTGCTCGTCTCTGTACCGTGCGCCTTCATACTGTCCCTCTAGAGCGCATTCGCGCTTTTCTTCTTTCTTCTCGCTGTCCTATTTTACCCTCGCTACAACTATAAAGTCCGACAAACGAGCTTACACACTGCGAGGTCTGCTCCGATCGCTATAGCTGCTCTTTCGACTGGAGTTACCGTAACGGTTCAGAGTGCACCACAGTTAGTCGTAACTCCTCGTTCGTGGCAGGCGCTCCTGAGTTCGAAAAGGGCGCAAGCCACAAAATAGGCCTCGAGCGACATTCGTCGTTGAGTCCTCTCCATGGCAATGATGATGAGTAGCGACGGCTGCCAGTGCTGTTGCTCTGCTACCAGAAGTCGAATCTTTCTATCGCATGTTCGTGAACTTGTTTCGTTTTTGGCTTGTGGAAAGCGGCCGTCGCTATCACTGCTCTTCGTTCTGTAGTACTCCCGCTGCTACTTTAGCATCTGTTGGAGCTTTTCGTTCAACTACACTTCTGCTACTACAACTTGGACTACGACTATCCTTGAACTATGGGTGGATGCCACTAGCCGCGATGACTTGTGAACGGAAGCGGCCAGTGGGTATCTGTAGGACACGTTAACCGCCTGTTTGTTTTCTGCTCCCTTTCGTGGTGGGACTTGAAAAAAAAACTACCACTTGCTGAAGCCACTAGCATGGCCTATAGAAAGTTTTGGCGATATTAGAGGGTCGATCTGCCACGCCATCTCACGGGTGGTGCTGGCAGCAATAACAATGCCCAACTAGCGCAACATGAGCGGCTGCGGGAAAAAAATTGTCTGTTCTACGATTTGCTGGTAGCGAAGCTGGAATGACATTTTAAGTAGCGACCAATAGTAAACTGCATATAGTAGACTTATCGTTGCCCCTGCCACTATTCGCTGTGCGAGCATTGCATGGCCATTGTTTGGCCGCATTGCTGCAAAAAAGAAGCAGAAAAGAGGAAGACATTGCTGATTTTTTTTTATGAGAACCTATTTCTATTTCATTGCCCGCATTAGAGCGACTGTGTGGAGGATCCATAATTTACTGCCGCCATCTTTTTAGACTCGTCCTTATGCGATCATTTGTTTGTAACTTATTATAGTACACACGTCGTGCACAGGAGATGTCTAAGTTTGTCTATGTGTGTATACAACCGCTTTCATTCAAAGTAAACAGGGTTATTTGAAGTTGATCACTAACTTTCTTCTACGAGCTGCCATGTCTCGAGACGACATGTATGCTATTTTCGTCAAATTTGCCTTAAAAGCAAGTACTATGATGTGTGATTGTGCGAGCTCGTTTTTAAAAAATCAAATATGCTACAGTAATATCGATGATAATTAATATCTGTGAATAATCATATATTGATCATCTCTTGTTTTATATACGTATACATGTATATGTATCTGTTTGTTTCTTGTAGATTCTACCAAGATCCAGAATGCCTCCGCATTAATAAAAATAGAAAAAAATTAGCAAACGGATTAAAGGCAGCCACATGATTTTGTTAGATTTTTATTTGATTTGACCCATTTTTGTATGGTCATATCTGTCCAGTACCAGCCTAGAACAACTAATAGCATATACATTTCACGGGCCAATTGACCGAAGTGACCTGGTCCTAACGACAAGTTCCCTAATTTTCTTAACGTGTGTTTATAGGACTAGAAACTAAAAAGCTTGAAAGCAGATTTAATCATATTTGAGAAAATGTAAAAAATAAAGCACTGGAATAATTTAGGAACGTTATCAAAGAATAGCGCAAGTATCTACCTTTATTCCAACTTACAGCAAATGGAAGAAGTCATTTAGTTGTGGCGAAAAACAAACGATACAACGTCTATGCCTTTTTGAAGTTTTCTACTTATTTAGCTCCCCGAAAATTGTCTTCTAATTAATAATTGCCACCTAATTAATTAATAGTTACTTTTATTTACAGCAATATTTGCCAGGTAGAAGGTCAGGTATGACTGACTGACTGACTTGCTTAGCGCTTCGGACCGACAAAAACGATCCACCTCAAAACCTAAAGATACGAAGTTTTGTATTCTTCTAATCTCTTTAGTTTCTTAGGTTGGCGGTCTAAACAGAGAGGGATAGGGTATATGTTGGAAACTTCAGCCCTCAGAAAGTATATCGACCTAAATTGTCAACGAAATTCAAAAATATGTGCTGTATTCCTTTGTAACGTATTAGCGCGCTCTGTGTCGACTTCCCAGTTAAATATGTCTGTTATTTGTTTATAGTCTATGAAATACTTCTGACTACCCAAATATAGAGTTACTCCTTATTTAATTCAGTGAACTATTAGGCTTATAGCAAAAACCTCACATGCTACTGTCAGATGTACATTGTAAACTCCAGAAAAATGATCAGCGCTCACACGAATAAACATATTTTCATTGACGTCCACATTCAATTTCTGACAGCCCTCGAAAAACAAACGATTCATTTCGAATCTGTCAGAAACTTGCCTATGTTGTTGCTACTTTTCATTCGCTGGGCGAAATCTTAGACAAGACCACTGATCCTTTTTGATGACCTTCACTAGGCCGTTCGGCCTGCGTTTACCCGTATCAGACCTAGACGTACTCAGACTAGCCCAGACAATAGAAGCCTCGCCCTTATTCAATCCGCTTCTCTGACCATTTACTTGCGTGACAGTCCGTGCTAACTCCTACTCATCGGTGATTCGTTTGCTGCCAATCTCTTTATTCCTTTCTTCATCCAAGGAACCAACCCGCTCGCCGGAGCGACAGTTCTGACAGAAAAGCATCTCGGCCTGTGAGGCCTGCTATCCCAAGCCCATTGTCTTTTTTCACGTGGTTTCTACCTTACTTTTTTCTCTCCTTCGTATCGTCCAATGTGTTCCTCATTTCGTTTCCCATTTCTGGAACAGCTCGATTCTCTTTTTTGTGGCACGCGCTATCCTCGCGCGTTCGCTTTCTCTCCGCGTCTCTGTCCGGCATTTTCTTGGACATCTGTTTTTGTGAATACCCTGGCCTGTCTTCGTGGACATGTCCAATAGCTGTTTCCTCTTGGGGCGGAGCTCGATCGATTCAGGAAGCCAATGCATATATATGGGAACACTGTTCACGGCGTTTTCGTATATGTAGATAATTGGTCGTATCACAAGCGCGGAACATCGCAAAATCATTTGGCCTTGTTTAGTGAGAAGCAATCCTGCTTTGTTTGGGGATTTTGACATGCACGTGTTATGCGACCAAGACACGATTTCGAATCTGGCCGCTTACGCTCTTTGCAGGTTGTCGATCTTAAGCTTTAATCTCATCTAGCTATAGCTGTTTCCATCCTTCCGTGAGTCTTCGGTATTTTCTGTGCTTCTGATCAGTGTATGCGTGGTATCATCTATAGATCAGCAGCATCAGCAATCATGACTCAGTGGCTCATTGCTGCCTTTTTTTGATCTTGCCGTTACGACAAGCACTGGTCAACAGTTCTTTTTGGTTCCTTTATTACTGCAGCTATTCGCCGTGTCGATCTGTTGATCTAGTAGTGCTCGTAGTAGTACTACCTCATGGTACATATCTGTGTATGCGACTGCATGATAAAGACCTTGTAGTTATTGAGAATCGCAGAAAAAACGAGCGTACATAGCAGCGAGTACCATTGTGCTCGACTATGATGCACTTACAGCATCCTTCGTATTGGCCTCGTTGAAATCTTAGATGTCAATTCTACAGTATTCGTAAGTTTGTTTACATGGCGCTTTGTAATTTTCTTACGCCCATCTGTTAGGACGACAACCAAAAGCGATGATGCATCTTCCCTTATCTGCGGCCGTCGCATAAGTGGACCTTTTAATAGAGGTTCTTATATTCTGTTACTGCTGTTGCTGTATGCCAATATTGCTAGTGTTGCTCATTGCCACCACAATGAACAATGCTGGTCGACCGGGCCCCATAAACTGTGACCTTTATAATCCACTGTCTGAATAGCGCATTCACGCTTTCTGCTATTCAAGTGAGTGATGATGACTGTCCAGTTGACCCATCCTTCATTTTTCGCAGCTTTTTTCATCCGTTATTAATTCGTCATTACTAGGTTTTCCATCGCGGGTTGATATGGTATTGATTTGTTGTTGCGGTCGCTGTGGCCGGTAGCGATTCCGCCATCTTCTCTCGTTTCCCTAAGGATTCTAACGGTGATTACTGATGCCACGATCACCCCCTCAACAACATTAAGCTGTGACGCCCGTCTCGAGCCGCGTCAGCGAAGGCATTATATTCAGTAGGAAAGTCTACCACCAAGTCAAGATAAATTGTTGAAACGGACGAGAGAAAGATCCAGACAGAGGTAAACCGGCTGACACGCGCCCATTTGGGTAGGGCAATCTAGCTGGGACGACGCCGATGATGATGATGATGATGATTTTGGTTATAGTGCTGGTCGTAACAATGGGCTCGGCCTCACAAGAAAATAGAGCGACAGTAACATGCTACGACCAAGTAGGAATAACGCGGGTCTTGAAATGCAGCAACAAAAGCTCATGCGCTTAGGACTGGCGTGAACACACAAAGAAACGTACAGATCAGGTATGCCTTTAGACATGATGGCGGAGAAAGGTAATGTTATGGATGTGGGGTCCTTAAGTTTGTCTTCTCGGTAAGCCCAAGAACAGGAAGTCATCGCACATGCCATAGCTATTCTCGCACGTATCGTGTGCAGCATATACGAGTCTGTTTTCGCATATTATGTTGTATATTGGTGCACAAAGAAAGCGAGGGTGGTAAGCTATATTTAGCGGAAATGGTTGGAGACATTCGGGTGATTTTGCCAGCTCCAACAGGTTTGTTGATGGCGATGTAGCCTCCTCTATGTCCTTTCTGTTTCTTGGACAATCGAAGATATTGTCATTGGACCGACGGTCATGAAATCGAATTTTTTTGAGGATTATGCCATATTTGCTTGAACGCCCGTCATTCATGTATAGTGAGAATTTATTTGGATGGGAGGTCACTCGGTCTAAACAGGTGCCGCCGCTATTACAGGCTGTGGACCCTGTGTATTCTTTTGCATACAGCCACATCAGTTCTTGTGTTACGATGCAAGACTCGATCGGTTCTAACATAGACGATGGCAAGTGATCGAATATCGCTTTCAGAAGTTTTCGTTGATGCTGAGCGTTGTTGATAAGATAGCTCAAGCCACTTGAGTGTGTGATCTAAAGCTTTGCCAAAAATACAAACAAGCGTACACAGGAAAACTTAGACTGTGTATAGAGATGGTACATTTTCCTTTTTGTTGATTTATATATTGCGCAAAGTCAGGAAAATTTTCATCTGCATATAGCCATCTGTCTATTTCTAGTAGTTGAGTAATACAAGGACGGAGATAGAGACTTATAAATCGCCGAACACAATCAACGTAATGTGCGAATGAAACAGGCTTGCCTCATAAAGCGTTGTATTATCTACAACACCATATGTCCTTTGTTTACATGCCCCTTGATTTAGTGCTATTTCGGTTTGTCTCGTTTTTCTATCACAGCCACTCATATTTGTTTCTATTTGTCCGAACCATTTGATGCTTAAAAGTGGCACAGTTCTTATGATCGAAGAAAGATTTACTTACCTTTTTGGAGACGACCATAGTAGAATAACCCTCGGTGTGTTTATGTTCAATCTAGCTGCGTGTTCCGTCCACCTCCCACTTAGTTAATGCTCATGACAAAGGCGCAATGGGGCAAGCATTGCCAGGTTATCAAGCCATGATATAACGAAGTCTGTTGGCGGCATTCGGCCTTTTGTGGAGCAATTTTTACGCTGTAAATATACAATCGCACATGCTATGTATTCATTAATAAGCTCAAGATACAGCGGCGATTCGGGGAAGTTGAATCGTTCTAAAAGAAAAGAGTTTATCACTGTTAATTTAACACTATGCGATAGAAGCATAGGGATGATACTCGGTCGGCTTAGCTCACTAATGACAATCAGGTACAGGGAAATGGCCCAAAAAGGCTAGAATAATGTGCTTGATGTCTAAAACTTAATGTTTTGTGTTCAGAAGAACGGAAATACGCCGTCCCCGGTCGATTTCTGCAGGAGTGGGGAAGGAGGCTTGGTTAGTTGGCAGGAGCGGGTCGCCAATAATCCCTGGTCATTGACAAGGAAATATTCTGCTCGTAAAAAATTACATAACGACATGGCTAAATGGTTTCTGTGAAATTTCGGTTTTTAAAATCCTATATCATATTTCGTTGAAGTAACAAAAAAATTATGACAAATAACTGATGACTTCCAGTGAAACCAAGCGCATTTAGAATAGCTATCATATAATAAACTGGCTTCCGTCTGTCCTTTATCCTAAATGGTCAGATAAAAAACAGTTAGCAGACAATCAAATAGCCTTTTTTAAGGTAGATAATTTTTTAGCAAGGCGCTTTCTCTACAGGCTTTTGCCTCACCGTCAAGGGTCTTCGGAGGACGAAAACGCACATCCGTCTATCTGTTTCTAAGTACAACGTTTATTTATTATGTTTCTTTTTACTGTTATGTATATATTGAACAATGTATAGCAAGGAACTTTCTCGTTGCTAAGATCACATCGTGGCACTTAACGTAAAAAACAAGTGTTGTTTGGTAAGTCATCAACACAAGCTAGCATTTTCTAGTACCTTTCGTCTCAAAAATAAATTATTTCCGATTAATATTAATTTTTTTACCGATATATAATAGTAGTCGATAATCGACTGGTAGCATGGTTTAAGCAATCCAGTTGATAGAAGAATTAAACACGAAGTAATGAAATCAGTCATTGTTATCGTAGTCGCCTCGGCTCACTAAAAGGCTATGAGTTCCACAAGGATTATCCGCTGAAGTGAAGAGTACTTCTTGGATTCATACGTAACATTCTACTTCCATATACGTCGAAACTTTTCTTCTGAAGATCAAATGCAGTATTTCTTAGCACTGGTCCAATGTTTTCTTCCTTTCTTGTCCCAATGTTAAAAGAAATGTCACTTGTTTCATGCAAATACTCCACGTGATCCTTCTACATATATAAGTTAAGGATACTCACTCAGACGCACAATGTTTTATCAACATTCACATGCCATCATTGAATTTTCGGTCTAGGCTTTTGAAAGCCGAGCCGAAACATATCTTCAAACATTAGGTTCTGACCATCACTGCGACAAAGCCTTTTTTTCCTAGCGCAAAAAAACCTAACTTGTTCTCCTCGAATACATCCGCCTAGCACCAGTACAAGATCTCTGACGTTGTAACGCAATAACATCCCAAAGGCCACAGGTCAAACTAGCAACCTGATACGCATTTGTGAAGACATAATACACGGCCTTCTACGATGTTTCAGTAAATCGTCGTTCAGAGCAGTTTAACATCGGCCTTAACTAAGGATATCATAGCACTAAACGGTAGCAAACGTAAATTGTGGCTCGAAAGAAAAGACGCTATAGACGATATTTGTGTAATAGCTCAAGTGCCTTGTGAGTGGCGCTGTAACACGGAAGAGCCATAATCATAAACATAAAACAATGATCAGTTATCAGCCTCAGAGTCGATGAACGTAGCCTGATCGGTGTTAGATGCTATGGATGCACACCTTTGCGTCTTTATGATACCAACACGTCAGCTTGATCGATCACGGCTGTCGTAAAACGATATGCGGTTTAGATTCAAATGGCTTTGGCAAACGGTGAGAAATGCCTCAAGTGAAAAATAGTGAGGAAGATATATTGGTATACGGCATATTGTACTGTGATGTCCAGTCTGTAAACATTAAAGGTCAACGAAGATTCGCATAGTTATTTTAACTTAGGCATAAAAAAAAACTTTAACGCTCCGCGATAGTTCTGACAACAGTAAAACTATTCCGGATAATCACCTAGTCTCAAGTTCAGTTTTCTCAACGGCTTTCTAAGGTTTAATCAATCTTAAGTTAGTGTTGTCCTCTTCACGTCATATGAGGTTCGACAGTCTCTTAGCTGATTGAGTGCAGAGGTAGTATAGGTTTCGATGACCTCCAGACAATACGGGAACGGCTGGATTCGATCGAACAGACTGTCACCAGCCAGAAAACTAAGCAGTAAGAGGAAACTGCATAGATTCTGTATGGTGTTTTTTCGCCAATACAGGTTCCCTTGTCTCCGTTAACAACAACAAGTGCCTGGCTGCGCGTCGAGCAGTGCCTATACAAGAGACCATAATTAGCTTGTACGCGTACACATATCATGTTTGAAGATAGGCTTGATATAACGGTGATGCAAACTAAACACTTCTACGAACTATTCTATAGTAAAACCTATTTATATATCACAAATAGGTTTTACTAAAATTAACTCATGCCGATACTCCTATGTATTTGAGCTGCCTCAAACATGACTAACAGTTATGTACTATATGTATTGTAATACTGTATTATATATGAAGGTCAGGTAGCCTGAAAGATCAGATGATGTACAGCGATAATTTTTGTACCACCGAAGGGGCATTAATAGTCCCTTAACGGCAACTTTGGTTGCCCCTCGTTACCGTTCACCGTATGTAACCACCCTTGGCAGTTAGTTTCAGTATTCAAAAGATGATAAACACTGCTTCCGATAATTAACCTCGACCGCTATAGTTCCTTTTCACTTTCTTCATCCGTCTCTGTCTACGGTTTTCAGGTGATATGTTCTAATCGTGTTTGCCACATCTTTTCATGCTACTTAGCTCTGGTCGTTGTTTTTTTTTTGTTGATTTTCTAAATAAATCTCCCGCGTCGTTTTCACTCTTATATTTGACCGACTGTTTAGGCTCGTGCATTGCTAAGACCATGGAGAGACGAAACAGCCAGCCAGTCTGTAGAGTCGGATGTTATGGCGCCGCTTTTCGTAGCGCGAAGGTGAGCATGACATTTCCTCCCCAACGGACGCCCCGAAGATCGTGGCACCAGTGTGGTGGTAGTACTGATGTTGCGGCTGATTCGGACAAAACGTGTATAGCAGCTATTAGTAAAGCAGCAGTAGACCGCCTTGGTGCCACTATTAGCCACGGCGTGGCAGCGACGCAATTGATGAGACACAGTACCAAAAACAGAGCACATCAGAAACAAACGGGCAGAGGGCGGGGTAGACTTAGCCGATACAATCACCCCCCAGCGACACAAGCGAACAATACATTCTCATAGGGCAGTAATAACCGCAATAACGCCAGTCAAGGTAGTAACTGTGTTGTATGGAAAGGGTGTACAGATAAATCAGCTATACAGTGGATGGTAAGCGGGGGAGAAATGGCAGACGATGGTAAGTTCCACGATGGTAAGTTGGCAGAGGATGGGAAAACTAAAGGAATTGCTCAGCGATCGTTTAGCAAGCTTCTGCCAATCTCTTGGCAGAAAATGTTCTTACGGTAGATATTAAAGTGCTCGTTGGGTTGGACCCAAATTTAACAGGCGCAATAGCTAACTGACCACGGCGGCTCATGTTCTACGTCTCACACGCGAACAGACGCATTCACTTCGGAGCCGGCAGCAGCTCGTGGCTTCGTTGCTGGACGGACCCTGACCAATGAACGAGCGACAGGTAAAAAGCTTCATTTCAAAGGTTACCACTTTTACCTGCTTTGTAACTCTCCTTGACTTGCTTTCCCTGTTTGATGGTAAAGTCTTGTTTTCCACAGTCGCTCCTTTGCTCACTTTAGAATAGATATTATACTAAATTTTACTGTTGCGGATAACTTCAGCGGCACCTAGTGAAACCTTAGTTAAAAACTCAAAATTAGACCGTGACATTATCGAGGTGACGATGACGCTGATTAACCTAATCATAACTCACTAGCGATTTGGTGACTGGACCGGAAGGTTAAGGGTTCAGATCCAGAATTTGACCCCGGTTGGTAGATGCTGAAAAAGATATTTCGATCTCAAATGCTGCCGACAGCAGACTCAATCAAGCGGTAGCTCATCGTTGACAGACATCCAGCTACAAAGATAAGCCTTCAGGTCTTTTTCTTGAAAAAGGGTGCCTTTCGGTGATGACAAGAATGTGTTATTTAAAGGTGCGATGTCGTTCTGTCTTTCTATCCGACGCTATGCCGCGACAGCACTGGACGTTTTGTAGATACTAGAATCAATAACCCGTCTGTCTCGGCAGCATGAACACAAAGTATGAGAAAAGAGCGCGACTCCCCTGCGCTCAGAAAGCGGAGACAAGACAAAAGAAATAGGTTCTAGAAGGTGACCTACGCAAGTGGTCAGCAAAATTCGCCTGTAAGCCATATGCCTGTTAACATTTCGACTCGTGTACATCTACATACCTTTCTTGTGTTAATAAAATCTCCATTGATTTTTTAGGCACGTGAGTATCGAGCAGAACTCTCGTCTTTGTTGGATTCACATGGAACAGATAACTGTCTTATTTAGGGCAATACTAAACTCTAAATTGAAAATGTATAGCGAACGTAAATGTTATGCCAAAATGGAGCCAGAAAAAGACAGTTGCAGACAATTCTCATAAAAGTAAGACTAGCCACCGAGTACGCAAGCCAATTTTAGGTATATTAAGTAACAGTACAATTTGAAACGATACGATAGGGATAATTGTTTAGATTTGATTGTTCATTAATTCCTGTTCCTGAAAAAGGCTCCAATAAACTTATGCTACGAACTTCCGTATTACGTGGAAATTTTACATGAAAATACGCGCTCGTTGTAGGACATAAATACATAGATACGCAGCAAGAAGGCACCATAGCAACAAGCGGCTGCAGTTTTGCGTTTCTGCTAACGGATTCACTGTTAAGATACTTCCGCAGTTCGTAACTTACCACTCGTTTTTTGCGTTTCGTAGCTCGCGGAGACAATGGCGGAGTGCACCGACTGAAGGAAACGTTCAGTCCGCAAAGAGGGCGATTCATTATGGCTGTTGCCCTTATAAATTGAGGGGAGCACTCCTTCTGTTCTCCACTTGTCCTGATCAGAGCTGCCCGTCTAGCCAAGTTTCAGAAGCAGTAATTATACAAAGGAGAGAGAGACACCAGTTCAGTTTCAGTCCGAATTTAATATCCTTCCGACCTGCTTCGCTCTAATCGGCTGATGACAACGGTAAATATCGCTCTAAAGACTTCATTGCGAGCTCCAGTTGCCTGTGCTGCCTCTCGATAGCTTGAGGGCAGAAGACTACCTTTTACGAAACGTCTTATTGTCCGTTAACCGGACATGAGAAGTAGAGGAAACAATCAACAAGACAAGGTGCGAATGCCACAGTCTCGTACTTTTACAATTTTACAACAGAACCGGGGCGCAAATGGTGGCAGAAAAAACGCTGTAACACAGCGTCAGAAACATGTTCAGTGCTCTCCTTTTGTGGCTACGCGTGAACTAGCGTGCCTCCGTAACATATGTTTAACTGTAAGTGGAAGGCCTAGAGGACTCTAACGAGTTCCAGTTGCTTCCTACATAATAACAAAGAGACGAACGTTAATATCTGATTTCGGCTCAATGATGGCCACCACCAGTGAAAAAGACAAGAAGAAAGAGAATGCGTTGCTGTCGGCTGACGTCGCTCGTGACGTGGCTCGAAAATGCCTAAAACTTTGCTGCTCATCTCAAGGTAAGCCAGCCCAACCCAGGCCAGGCCAGCGTCGCGTTCCATCAACGCAAACCATCAAATTGGCGTGCCACGTTCAGACGACGGGAACTTCGGACGATCTGAGTCATTCTCTTTATGTCTCACGATTCGCTCCTTGTCTATTTTTTTTTTCTTTTCCTGTCTCTTTCGTCTTTGCCCCTTTTTTCGTTGTTGTGCGGAAATAAAAGAGAAGGGCTAGAAGGAAAAGGACAGAAATCTAGAAGCGGGGCAAGAGATAAAGATGCGAATGAAAAACAAAAAACAAGGCACGTTCTTACGCAATATTATTTTTATCTATTTGTAGCACGATTTTTCACTGCTTTATGCCACTTTTCTTCCACCACGTAGCCGTAATGCGAAAAATGGAAAAGCGTATGGTTCTTGGAACAAGAACCCTGGATAGAATGAATGGTAAAATAGTATAGAGGTCAAAATCAACGTACTAACGTTCGGCTTTTTATTGTAGCAGACAGGTACTAACGCAGAGAATCAATTTAACCCTTAATGTATTAACGCGAGACACCTTGAATCATTCCAGCCTTAATCCAAAGACCTGATAATGTTTCCGGTTATCGGCGTACCACCTAATTTGTTTCCATCGTTCCCTAAATGACTTTATTTGCCGAAGTAAATTATCCACAGCATTTAAAATCGTCTGCCCAATCTCTAATGTACTTCTGTATTGCATTGTTTATTAGAAAAATGAATTTTATTCCAAGCTGGTTCAGCCAGCGAAACGCCTATGAATGGCACAATGTTGTTTTCAGACCGCTACATAACCAAGCACATGCATTATCATCTCCTGGGTGACACATCTTTTTGTTGTACCAAACTCAGAAGGTGAAGGCTGAGAGCTTGTTCATATGTGTGTCTATGGCACGGCGTACGGCTTCGTGTGTACCGTCTTCCTAAAAAACGAAAGACCTTCGGTTGCCGTGAAGACACACTAGTAGATAGCAATTATTCGAAAGCCAGTTCCGGCTTCGATTTTCAGTACAGTGTATGGGAACAGCGGAGGGTGACGACGCATGCTGGATTCAACTTTGAACTACTTAACACACTCGTCCCTCGTCGCCTTCACTCTAGCAACCACCACGTCAGGCCAAACGTCGCATTTTTCCAAAGAGATTCCAGAATGTATTCTATAGCTATTCGTTCTACTCAGGAATGAAGTTGTCATAGACGGCCAGCGGGTGGTTGGTGACACTGCATAAGGTAAACTAACCCGTTTGTCTGGAACGATCTCGTCGTTGCAACTTGGGCCCACGAATTTTGCTGGAGTCGCTGGACCGCTGTCTGAAACACCAACTGAAATCGGGGCTCTCGAGCTACAGTAAGAGGAAATCGACAAGCGAAAATGGGGGAAAGATGAGGAGTTCGCATCAAACGTGACTCGCATAGCGCCTGTACGCCAGTGTCGCAAGAAGGAGGAGCCAGTAGTAGTAGTAGTAGCAGTAGTAATGCCAACGGCTGCCGTTCTCGGTACATTATTCGCCCTGTCAACTCTGAAATGCTACATCGTGACTTCACTACTAGCTAGTACTATTACTGATAGCGCGTGCTGCACGACGTGTTAGATGTTGGCCATTTAACAAATGGGGTTCAGCGCGCTTGGACGAACGGGCAGAGCAGCAAACTAGTAAATTGGTCCTGGTGGAAGCCGACCGAGGGCTGGCAGCAGGCCCATCGGCTAGTTACTCGGTGTAGTCCCTCGGCTGGCGAATAGTAAGTGGTCCGTAACTAAACAGAATAGAGTGGAACCCATTTAAATTCATAACTGCTGCCGGGCACCGTGGCGCGGCAGATGTGCACTAAGTGAACGACGTACGGACAGAGAATCGAGCCATAGGACGGTGACCAAAGCAGCGGCGGTACTAACGCGGCGGGTGAATTATTATCGCAGAACCATCGTTCATACTAGACAGCTAATTAAAATCAAATACTTTTATCGATAACAAACTTTTGCTATTCATAGGGTACATATAGCTGGCCGTATGAAGGCGACACTCCTTCTCGATGAATATATACTAACAAATACTGTTTTTCTCTATCACATACTTACTTTGTGTAAATAAAGACGTTGTTCGATTCAAATTAAATTCAGCATACTGAATGCATAACGAGGATCAGACAACTATATTGAGACTTTTACACTTATTATATCGAAAACAATACTATCCCGCAGTCATGGTGCAGGAAACAGCAGCTCGCTGTACCTTCCGGGTGGCATTGGGCATTGACGAACTCTAACTCTGAGCAATCACAAATGGATTTCTTTTCTATTTTCAGACAGAAGGTCGATCACCTTCGACATTCTCACGTAAAATTATTACTGTTAGCGCTAAATGTATGTATTTTTCCCTTGCGCTCCCAATGCGTCCTACGTGCATTCGAATCGTGGCAAACTTTATCACACACACACCGTATATCCTTTATTTTCCACATTTCGATATCTCCAGAGGCTCCGACCGTATTTTATTTTAAGTAGACTCTGCAGCATCGGTGTCCAGCGTTCGCACAACAACAACAGGCAAATGACTATGCCGTTGTAAACGATTTCTTGAGCACATAACGTACCAGACCCAATACGCCACAGTCAATGTGTAGTAAGGCACTCGACAATGGAACGAACCTGCACGTGTGTAGCCTCCGATAAGAAACAGGGAAATCAGCGAAAAGTTTACGTTTTTCAAGCGAGACCGTTAGGTACATTATGCTGTGTCTGTAGTCGTGGGCACTATTCTAGAGCATTTTTCGTCTTCTTTATCATCGCTATAGCGGTTGTAGACGTTGCCATAATCATCAAATAGTCGCTTGTGAGGATCGCTTTAGTCTGTGCGAATGATCTTCATTTCAGATTTTCTATGCGACGCCGGTGGTGAATATCAGTTCACTGGTAATAGTCGTACAAAAGAAGAGCAAATCACCATTTTCAGAAGATGATCGTCAAGAATAGTGATGTCGTTGTCGTTGATTTCCTTCGTGTGCTCGCCGCCGTCGGCCTCTCGCAACTGACGCTTCACTAGCTGACTCGTGACAACCTAACGTGGTCTGAAGCATCTTTAAGCTCAATTTGGAAGCTACGCATTGTTGCTCATATGGTCTATAAGCACGTTTTATATTTTCTAACGTGCAAGAGCTATTTGACGGTCACCTCGAAAAGTGGGTGTGACTTCATCGCCCAATGGCCATTTGTGGTTAGCGAGATGTGAAACTGCAATAAAAATGGAACGAGAAAGTCAAGATTTAGTAGATCTTAGTAGATTTATCCTATTATGACCTATTGAGCAGTCTGTAGCAGTAAGACCGCAAGCGCGATTGTTATACGTGATAACAACATATAGTAGATAACGGTCGACTCTTAATAAGTCCATCATTGATTAAAAAATACTGTAAGTTAAGCCTGCATAAAAATATTTATAGCGATCCTTCCCTTTAATCAACCAACCTGCGCCTTCCTGACAGTGGAACAGAAGAGAATAATTTTTTAAATAGATGTCATCTGCCATCTTCGCGCAAGGTGCCGTGCGCATTCATACCGTTGTTGTGATGTTTTATTTCCCTTATTTTATAATGGGACGCACGCGACGTAGCGATGTAGTACTACAATCGCTGACAATTTCATCCGATCGAGCTACAGGCCACTCTCTCTGTCTGCCGAAGTTCTCTCCAAAACTGGTAAGTTGCTAGCTAAAAATCAAGCGAGAAGAAGGCCTCTTTCTGACCAGCTGTTTGTTTCCTTTACCCGTTTTAAGGCCCAATCGGCCCATTACGTCAAACACGCAATTCTCATACTCGAAAATTGTAAAAGTCAAGCCAGCAGTGGTGGCCGCGACACCAGCAAGGAAGTATTTCACCGGGAGAGACAGCAGCAAAAAGAAGCCCTCATAGGGCAAGAATTGAAAGCGACTGTGAGTCCTCGAGAAGTAGAGGCAGGCGACTGTGACCCTTTCATAATGGGAACATTTTTCTTTATTTGTAGGAGTCAAAGCTTTTCAGCCCCGATATTCTCGAAATTGGCGATAACGCTTGTGGTACACTGAGTTTCAGGGCAAACACGACGCTGGTAGCGATGTTAATATTAACACGTTGCGCTGATTACACCGAGTCACAACTGAATAACTAACATAGCATCGAACAATAACCGACGACATGAGAAATACAAATAACAATGACAATACGTTCAACAACTGAAAGAAATCAATGCTTTTGTACACCACAACACCAAGTAGATAGGGCTAATGCTTTCTCGTCCAAATCGTTGGCTCAAAACGATGCCAAGAACCTAAACGACCTAGGTTTATCCTCTGATAAACGTTTACTTTTCGCTGGCCGAACGCTTTTTCACCAAAAGCTAGCCACAACCCTAGCCGACTAAATATGCCAAGCACTTTGACCTGTTTCTAGAGGGATTATGCTATTTGCGCCTATAATCGCACAAGGCGAGATGGTTTCTGCTTGACTAAGTGTGGCACTTTTTTTAAACATACTCATATTTTTGTATGCGTATTAGTGCTAACAACAGAAGTCGCTTTGACAGCCATCCGCCTCTTTCTTCGATTGAATCAATTCAGCTAAACAAATCTGTTGATCTCAGGCCTGCAGCAGTCCAAGCACAATAATCAGGCTTATATTAGGTATCCGAGCCCGGATCATAATCGATTGTTACGCCATGGTACAAAAGCATTTTCGAATACGTTTCTTTCTCCTTTTTGTCTCAGTCGAGGAGATTCTGCGTCCGCCGAAGGCGGAATCCTGCCATAAAGCTTCAGCATAGAGATACAGCTGTAACTTAAAGCCAAACAGATATCCCTTCGCCTATCGCTGAGTCCAAACGGGTGGGGAAGAGGAAAAAGAAATTTGCCCGAATCGCTGTTCTCTGCGACCGTGTGTTAGCTAGCAATTAAAACTTTAAATACTAACAGATGAGAGGGCGGGTTCGCGTTACGATGTCTCGTTAACGAAGGACTTTTAGCGCAATACGATTACTGCCTAAACATTTCGCTGGCCATATAACGTAAATACACACGTAGAGCGGCGAGAATATCTAATGCTGGTACTAGCTAGCGGTAGTATCGGCATACAGAGACGTCATAAACTTAGTTACGTTAAACCCATATATTTTACGTTATTTAACGCTTATCAGATGATTGTACCACGACATGCACACAAAAGTAATGCGCGTCATAGATTTACCCAGCAAACCCAATCTATACGAAACTAGACAATGCATTAGAGAAAAATCGAAAAAAGGGTTCATCTTCTTTGTTCGCTTGAATCCTTCATTGAAAGCGCTATCTGCTAACCATATTCTTAATCGTTACCGGGCCTTTCAAGATAGCGTCGTGCCGTACTATCGTCCAGCGTTGATGCGCCGCACGTGGTAAACCGCGCTGAGATAAATAATTACGTTAGAGAAAATTGACTCCAGATTAAAAATTATTGGTTGAAGTGATGTCGGACTTGTCAAAGTCCGTAATAATTATGGCCTGAGTAAACTAACTTGAATAAAAAAGCTATTAGTTTCGTAGTAGCGATATTTCAGTAAACCATTATCAGTTGAAAATGCCACCGCAATAAATTCGTGTATCATTACATCATTGTTGCACATAATCAGTCGCGTTTTTCTCCGACTTGATGAGTAATGGGTAGTTTTTGAACAGTAAATATATTTAAGAATGTCACAAAATTCAGCTGGCATAATTTTTTTGAGTTGATCTGAAGTTTTGCCTCACCCGAGCACAAATTTACTTTTGCTGCTGCAGCCCTTGTCTTTCTCAGAGTTCGTTGCTCTATATTGTTATGTAGCGAGCTTAAAATGCTGCCAGAACAAACACACTTTATACCTATACACTGTCGTACATTATAGGTTGAGCTTCCATAACAGCTAATGCAGTGATGTGACGCAAATGAGCGCCTTTTGACTGCAGGGCGAAGCTGTTATAAAGGTGTTGGCTTTGTCAAGATCTCCAAAATGGTGCTGATGCTGCTACCGATAACCCGAAATAAACCAAAGTAAAATCCGCTAAACCACGAGCTGTTTGCCCATCGTCGTGATATGAATGTCGAATATGTTCTGCATATGGAAAGTGGCCGTTGGGCGAAGGCCCAGACCGTCTGTCCTTTTCGGATTGTAAAAACAAAGGACACACCCGCACCCGAACACCGACTCGCACCGTGTTACGTAACCATGTACGCACCTACACAAACACAAACAGATGCTCAGGCAGCTGGACGAGCTGATAGAAAAATATTTTTTATTGCCGGCACTATTCGCAGCTTGTTCGTTTGGTAAACTATTACTACATAAAACGGACCGTGTCACATATGTTGCTACCACTGACAACAGTCATGATAATTGTTAGTACCGTAATCATTATATGATTGTTAGCAGTTATATTTGTCCGTACGTCACGATGAAATCAATTTTAAAACACCATAATAATGGTTCTATTTTTGAGTGCCATCTTTCTTGCTCGGCGACACCACCATACTAGCTATGATTTTTGCATGAAAAAGATTCAATTTATTCATCCCATGTTCAACATACTGCCACAAAATTGTCGATAGAAGCCCGTTTATTCAGCGTCTTAGCATTACATCTTACCTCCATGACTATAGCTTTATTTGGTTTGGGTGGCTACTATTCAGTAGATGGCTGAGTGTAACTGGGCCCCGTTACAGCTGTACGAATGAAGCCTTCCAGCGGTTAGATTGTGCTTCTCTTCTTGTAAAAGTTGATAGTTGCTGAGATTAGCATAGCTCTATTCAGTATAGAAGTAAGACTAACGGCGGCATTTATTTCATCCGCGGTGCCGACGGGGACCCTCAGCACCTCCCAGCTGGTGAGCCAGTCAAATGGCTTGCAGCATATGGCAACTAAAGTTACTTCACTTTTCACTGGACGCACCCCCATGTATTATCGTTACGATCAGCAAAAGCAACGGCACAGATGTCAGCACCAACGTTAACAGCATCTTTTTCTTAGTTAGAATATGGCCTGACGGGAGTACCTGCACGAACAATTGTTAAGAAGCGTAACAGGCAATATTCAATGAGGGCCTACAGGTAGCTTGCTACTGCTTCTCAAAGTACGTGATGGTGATACATTTGACGTCGGTCGGGTTTGCTAGCTCCAGTAATCATATACATGCATATAGGTCTACACGTTAATCTGTTAGATGATAAACAGGTACGTACGTTGAATAGTCTGCCGACACGGTGACGACAGGCAATAGAACCCTTCTCACGTATGGAAAACAATCCACGCAAGTGTGATACACGTCATCTGCATTTCAGTGTAGCCCCAAGACGTTCACTGGGATGTGTCTCTTGCGAAAAGCAACATTATTAGACATGGCTTTCAACTAACGAACACATCCCTACGAGGTACACGCATAGCTTGTCAGCTATGCAGGCGCGGAGTGATTGCGGTCACGTGAAGGGAGGAATAGATATTGTGTGGAGGCAAAAAATATACGTAGGCGGGCCGAAGAAGGGGCGTGTGATGAGTGATCTTACGCGCGAAAAAGCGGCGTCATCGATGACAGATGAAGGTCAATCCTTTACCCCCTTGCGCCAGTCCTTCGACACAACGTGGCTGAATGAATCCACCCCGAAGAGCGAAAACCAGCCACATTTTTCACGATAAGGATCATCTACGAAAGGCATTTCTCATGACACCAAATGCACCACCGTATAGCTGTGCGTCTTTCAATCAGTTGCCCCTGCTGGCCTTAACACGCTGGAACGTCCACCTGGTGTGCAGCAAAACGGGCTTTCTGTCGACCACTGTACAGCCTTTGATTGATTCCACGCTTCGAATGGCAAGTATATTTTTCATGGCTGTAGTCAAGTTAGTGGTCGATTAGAAGTCGGAGAACCTAACGAAGAATGTTGCGTACGAGTTGTCGCAATCCTATAGTCGAGCTATCGCGCAGTGGGTCGGGAGCAAATTTCAGAACCGTTTTTCAAATAACTTTTAAAGTTGTACCAGGCGTCAGTGAACATGTTGCAGCTCGCATGTAAGATAGTAATTAGCGAACGTGTTCTAAGTTCCTCACGCAAAATGGATTATCTTTTTTTCGTTGATTAACTTCAGTTCGCTAGTAAACGCTGGGACCTATCCGTATAGCACAATCGATCGACAATAGTTAAAGAGTGTTTGCACTGCTTGCTTACAGATTCCTTATCTTAGGCCGCAGATTTCCAGTAGGACATGCACTACTTATTACAAGCTACGAAACGTTATTCTTTCCGGTTGTCAAAGTAACTACAACATGCTTGTCTAATATCGATAACATTTAGTTATTTCCAGCCCGCACTCAAAACATGTACTTACTTCAGCAGCCTACATCGGTATCGTACGTGACTTCGTACGTTTGTCTCGATTTACGGATGAGCGGCAGGTAAAAGTAATTCCTGTCACGAGCATGTAAAATGTATGTTCTTTTCGTTACATAAAACATCGAGTCCTCGTTGTTAACTGACGGTACTTGAACGTTCGGCTTGCGTAGCAGCATCAACGGGCGGTATCTTCATATACCCATAATGGCTGTCTTAAAGTGAGCAAACAAACGTAGAAAGTCAAGCGGGAGCCTGATCAAAATGAAAAAGAAGAACTCTAGCTAAAACTTATAGCCTGTGTTTCGCCTGCAACGAAAATCACTTAGTCAGAACAACCAATTTCTATGGCTGATCGCGCGTAGCTACCTTTACAATAACCGCTAAACAGAATATGTCAGCATACTCTTCAAAGTCACTTTACAGTAACAGTTTGCCGAACGGACCTGGAAATCGATGGAGCGTTTCAAAGTCCCCGGTAGTAGGCAACTTTTTCCCCATATGCATTGCTCTATCTAGATGCCTATAGCAAATCATCATATATCATTCATTAATCGTTTCCTAGTAGTATTAGGTAAATATTAGATAGGCTACCTTTGATCGTATAAAGCTTTACAACAATGCTGATTTAGACTGTAATGATGAGATTATCAGACCTGTAGTAGACAATCCAGCCAGATTCAATTGTGTATGTTCAGACTAATAGATTTTCATGTGTACAGCAACACGGCTGTTCTACGAAGCTTTCCGATCGCCGAGCCTTTAATAACGAATATCGCCGAAGCAATGGGAACGATCACAATTCTCAATGCAGCTCTACCACCCTTATAGCGGAGGGAAGAGTGTTCACGGAATTCTTCACAAGTCATACATGCAGACACGCAAATATACATAGTTAAAGGCGAAACTTAGATAAGTTATGGACGCATCTGGTGCAAAAACAATCAGAACGACAATGATCCGACAACATACTGGTGAGAATTCTACGCGAAAAACGTTTCGTTACAAGATCAAGTACTCTGGGATGGTGACGCTAAGGTCGGGTCGGAAAACGCCTGTTCTTTTCCTATTTCGAAAACTAAAGATGAAGACGCACTATTTCTTATATCCCTGAATAGTTTAAATACATACGCAATCGTGTGAAAAAGGCAGCGGGAATTACGCCTCATAAGAGTAAAGCGTGGGCAAGTAACTTGCATCACTGTCGTTATAATCATCACAATGTCATCGAAGAAAATGAATTGAATTCAGGCCTGAAAACAACTAGTTTTTCAACTTTAGAGTTAACTTATTATTCTCATAGAAAAATGATAATTATCCAGCTTTTCCACCTTAGCACCAATATACTAAGAGAGCTCCCTTCCACACCTTCGATAACGACGTGCATTCTTGTGCATTTACTAGGGCTGTTCCAAGCCATACACAAACCGACAAGGGTAAGTAAGCGACAAAGCAAACAAAGACGACTCCAGGCTCAATGGATGGCTAACACTTCAATCGAGGGTAGATGGATGGGTGTTTAGCTCAGCCAGGAGGCTCTGCATACTCCAGAGAGTAGCGCCCTCGTCTACGTAACCTCTATTATACAACAATGCTGATCTATGGTACGGTGTTCAGAATGTGGAGAACCTGCATGCTGCATTGGTCGGAGAGCACAACAAGCAGGACTAAGGAATATAGCTGGTGTCAGTGGGCGTCACACGACCAACTTGGGGTCAGATCCAGGCCCACTTACTATTAGTACTTAAACTTGCATACAATGTTCGAGAGAAGGGAAACCTCGGTCGTCTATATCGTGTCGAAAGCCAACCAACGTAGCACGCTACTCTTCCAAGAAGACTTTTGTACAGGCAGACGGACACAAGAAAATCAACGGAGCGAGTCGCCAGTGCTGCCAGTATTTGGATAGCATCGCCGACATCGATTCGTTCGCCTGGTACAGGCCGAAGGTGATATCTCAATAAAAGAAAGGAAATGCACCATTACGATTACGGCCTGCAGCAGGCACACCAGGAGGTCGGTCTATCAACGCACAGACAAACGGGCCATCTTTCCTTCGTTGGCTTCTGGGCGAAGCGAGACGGAGAGCAGTCATTCATTTGAAAAATTGCCAATACAATAGAAACCGAAGCGAATAAGGAAGGGGGAGTAGACTCAGTAAAAAAGAAAAAGCTAATGCGAAGCGAGCACACTACCGAAGTAAAATGGCGAAGGATAGCACAGGAAAAACGAAGCTAGGTAAAGAGAAACAAAATAACAAATATACCGAGCGACAGCTCCCATTTTGATGCAAAATGCATAGCCAGTCTCGCCCTTTTGCTCTCGCTTTGTCTCTTCATATTTACCGATGCTTATGACCGCCTTCGCCACTGGTTCCTTTTTACTCAGATTACACCTGGCGCCAGTTCAACTAACACTGAAGAACGTATTAGCCAAAATGTATACTCTGGGGATAGTACGACTGATACGGGTACTATTGGAGGAAAGCTTTGGAGAGAGAACGATGGAAAACCAAGTCGCTCAGAATGAGAACTATGTGCTAAGCATTGAATTGGATCAGTGGAATTGGTATTTGACGTAGCGTTGATGAAACGTGGCCAACCACTATAGAGATGGTACTAAAGGAAACTCGATGGGAAGGTCGGAATATGTACCTATAATATATTGTAATCAGCAACTGCACAGTATAGTATTGTATCAGGCTTCTATTATCTGTCTGAAATTGTATTTGTTAACTATTTAATTAATTACGTAAAAATAGAATGGCTATGAAGCGTGTTCATTGATGTAAAAGTCTCGCCTCTCTCAGCGCTTTATAAGACCATTTAGCGATACAGTAGAAAATGCAATTGATACTTAGGAAGATCGATTGACGACATGACAAACTGTAGGTGGCTATCCGTCTATTATTACCAAGGCACTGATTTGTTTCGAACGTGTGTTACGGCCTGTTCGTTGTACGGAAGATAATCAGCTATAACTGCACAGCGTCTCCTCAATCGGGGTCACCACAAACAGATTTCTGCAGTCGGAAAGCACCCGCGCTAACTTCACAACATGGTTCAATGTTCGGTATCGTTGCAATGTATCGTACGCGAATTAAAAGCTTTTTTCATCAATACAAGTCAAAATATTGCAACAACAATATATCAGAGTCTTCAGATACCAAAAGCAGGCGTTTTTAGATCCTACCGGCGCGCCTCTACACCTTTCCCGTCTGCGTATCGGAGCAGTGGCTCGAACACTTATGATTACCTAGGAGGCGACACTATCCGTGCTTGTCCGATATTCAGTCGTCATGTCTTCGTTGCAGTGGATGCCGCAGCGCAGGATTTCTAGTGACATGCTCCTTTCACCGTTTTCTCTACGTTCCAGGGCCTAAGTGTCTTGTTTTACCCGTATCCATTAATTCTTCCGTTTCTCTTAATGTCCTCCACGGCTTCAAGCGTCCTGTCTTGCCGCTTTTATCCTTCTCTCCATGTGCAACATGGGAACTCTAGCGCGTGCCAAAAGCGTGGAGGCGTTCCTCAATAGTCACCCCGTTCTCGGATTTGGAATATGCCGCGGCTCCTGTTGAACACGCTGTTGTAGCTGCCAGCATAGCTGGATTACAGTTCGTATTTCTGTTGCTACGAATAATGCTTCTCATGTCTATTAGGAAGCTATTTAGCGCGGCGTGCGACCAGCGTCTCGTGCAGTCTGCGTGAGTAAGTCGCGTCTACTGGCCGGATTGAGGCGAAATGTCCCTGCTGCTTGAATCGACTGCTGGCAGCAGTGACAATGGCAGTAACGATGGCAAAAGGTTTTTGTTGATTACCTTTTGACAGTAACAAACGTTCTCAAGTCGCTTAACAGTTGTTTCACTACGTACCGATCTGTTAGCTTGCGTCAACCTGGTGTCTGTGCTTAGACGCCCGCGTGTGCGTCGCACTCAGCGATGCTGCCTCGATGTTCAGCCGCAGCAGCACCAGCAGTAGACGATGGTGGCCAAAGCGAAGAAGAAGCCATAGTAAATAACCCAGACCAAAGAAGGCGAGCGTTAAGCGCTCCCCCACTAACCCAAGCTTCGAGAGCAGCGGCAGCATCACCAGACAGGCAGGCAGGCAGGAAAACAACGTTGAGAACGCTCACATAAATGGTATCCTTTATGCCTGTTAACTAATGCAACAAGAAAAATGAGAAAGAGAAAAGTCGTGTCTATTAAAACTAAAAGCTAGTAGAGACGATAGGCCACCATTGCTGCAACTACGTGGCACTCTGCACACGGACGCAACTGTGGCCGACGCACGCTGGTTTTTTACTACCTGGCATTTTGACACATCGCCGTGCTCCCTGACGATAACAGTGAGACTAGTAGTAACGTAGTATTAGTACTCTGCCGTTGCCTATACAAGTAATACTGAGTCAGTGTGCGGTGATTGGCTAACAAGGACGATACACATCATCAGTAGAACAAAGATGCCCGGGGCATCAATGGATAAAGAAGCATAAATGACGCACATCGCACAATAATAGGAGAAAAAAACAAATAGAGACCGAAAATCGATGACGAACCCCTGGATCGGGTCGTCGTCTTTGAGTGTTGCCATCTGAAACAGTTAACGGGGCAAAACGCAGTAACGCTACTGGCGCCATAGTTCAGTGCGGACGTATTAACGACCACCTTGCATCTTTCTCACGCAGTTCCATCGTATTCTGTTCGGTTTGGTAGACGGTTCTAGGCATATGAAACGAGGTTTTCCGAATCTGGTAAGTGTCAATACTGTGATATGGTTCAGAATACAAAACAGATCAATGCTTTTTGTATTATTATAGTGCGTAAACGATATCATATGGCTTTGTAACCGCTCTTAACTAGTAAACCAGACAAGATCTTTCAGCACTCCAGTAGCTGTTTCCATGTATGGCTGATGTAATATCAGCAGCTTGTTGTCAGTGCTTTCAGAATTTCCTCATTAAAACCCTTATGATATTTTACCCACTGAACCTCGAAACGTGCTTCGAACTAGATGTGCGACGCCGTTATAAAATTGTCATGTTTATGAAATAAATCTGTAATGAAATACGTATAGAACTATTGTAGATTAATTCAATACAGTTATATATATATATATATATATATATATATATATATATATATATATATATACGTATCTATTCACGTGCTCCGTATGCATATGCATAACAATGGAGCACAATATCTTTGTAGCCAATCTCTTAAATTGCATGAACTTTCCACTCTACTGTTGGTGGTACGTACAGCACAGCCAACGGGGACGAACCCCCGAGTCGCACCAGCTCGTACATTGGTAGTGTAAAATCAAAAGTACGCCAACACAAGCGCCAGCTCACACAAAGAACTTTTAAACAAAAGACGCACCGTTTTCCCGCCGGCATCGACCGTTAATGTCACAAGATCAGTAAACTACTCGAATACGCCTGGCCGTCGTACCTCGTATCTATTCTGCCGATCGAGCGGCATGTCAGGAGACGCATACATAATAAGATCAAACACGATACATCTACGTAGCATGACCAGCGTTCCTATGCATATCTGCGCTAGTCCCTATGTGCCTACGTGGGACAATTGTTGTTGTCTCCATGCAACGACCTCGTTTGTTTTGTCGCCGGATGAGAATTACAGACAACAAAATTTACGAGAGTCTTTCCAGGACATCAACGTTCCCACTGCTCGTAGAATGCCCTGACTTTAATCTATTACGACATGTGTCGACTTTTGCCCATCTAGGAGCGCATAGATCATCGATCATATATCTATGTAGCTGTGTCCTGACTAAACAACCCTTTGTCCCTATAATAGACTAACATCCACAGGTTCGTATTTAGCCGTCCCTCTGATTAACAAGTATTTCACAGAGAATAACTACTAGGCAAGATGATTCAAATCACTCACTCGAGTCAAAATCTAAGATGGATGAGTCCGCCTCTCCAGTAGAAATACAAGTGGAAACCCGGGAGCGAAATGTGGTTCATTGAGAAACTAATACCGTATTTATACCAAAAGCAGAACGGCATAGTAAGAGGACGCGGAAAAATTGTTTGAGACGTTCGCTAATTTCGGCGTCAACGCCGCTTTCTCAGTTTATCGTACACTTACATTGATGATTGCGGATACGACCCACGTACAGTAAATGCTTGTTAACTTACACTGCTATAGCACGGCCTTGGGGTTATAGGCGGCATAGCTCTATCGGCTAACAGAATGAAGCGCGGTCTGTAATGCTGTGTATTCAAAGATGAGCGCGAATCACCAACTCAGAAAACGAGGGTTTTGCAAACCTTCCGTGACCTCTGGGTATTTTTGTATTGCGGATTGCCTTATATGGCAATAGTTTAGTCCAGTGCCGATTCCAGTCCGATTTGCTATAGTAATAACTGTATTATTTCGTACATTAACTCTACTAATGGCAAAATAATATAAGCGCTCCTTAGCCAACATGTAGAGGTCGTGTACTAAACGACAGACGTTGAATGATAACATTTCCGTGGGTAATGAAGGAGTTATTGGTTTACTACTGGTAGTACTAGATCATAGTTAAATCATAGCGCATAGTCGTTCAATTGCCAACCAGCGATTGTGTCACCTTATCAGATATTACCTAATACGCATCAATAACATTGCGCACCTAACTGTGGTTCTGTTTCTGTTCGATTTCTATCCTCTGTAGTAGGCTAAGTTCATATCTAGGCTTGCAGCTAAATAAATACAGATAGGTCAAGGAACTTCATTTAAGTTATTCTTGGCTATAATGGTTGTTTGAGGTAACCATCGTTTTTGACAATTACATTTTCAGTTAGGGTTTAACCTTAGCTATCAACTAGTAATCCGCAAATCACTCTTTAAACGCAATCGTGCGTCAAGTAATAATGAAAATAATGTTTTTTTGGACCACTGTAGTAAATTTGCAAGCTTTTTAAACTGAAACTCTGTTGAAGACTAGCCTTTTCAAGATTTTCCGATCATCGATTTCAGCTATGGGTCGTCTCAGTTGAACACACTAAGTAGTGGTTGTCCAAATTCTAAAAATGACGCACCGTTTCCTCATCACAATAAATTTACCGATTAACTAAGCTTTTTTTTCTGGAAGCAAAAACAGTAAGTGGATACGTGTCGGCTCCAAGAAACAACCCCCCAAACTTTGCTCGAGTTTAAATGTTCCACCTCGATATTGAAACATTTATCGAGTTTTAACACATTCTTCATGAAAGCGATTAAATTGCAGAAGATCAGGCGTTCATTAATCCTATATCTAAAGAGGATAGTTTCTGTATATAAGAACATATATGCATGTGGATCCAACGAATATTAAAAAGAACGAATCCGGATTTTGAGTGCCTTTGCGAAGTTCTCTCGCACAAAGTAATCTTAGTGAATATCTTGCTCTCACTTGTATGTTTAAATATACAAAAATCTCAATGAAAAAAATGAATTTAAATTTACGCGCGCTAATAGGCAACGCTGCCTAGTTTGGTTTATATAGGCGTCACTTCGTAGCACAAGGTTCGTTCGGCACATTTACTTACCGTTAAAGTTATTAGTACGCTCTGTAGATATGCTACATCTAGGACGGCTCGGTGCGGATCGCACGATAGACCTAGGATCAAATAGGCTCGTGCTAAAACAATTGCATATCGAGTACCAACAGCTATTTGGTTTCTATATAAACTATATAACATAGAATTTCGTTAAAAAAAAAGCAACAGATGTTTTATCAATCAGTGATATAGGTTTAAGGCATATATGACCATTAGCGCTAGCTATAGATACTATTTATCTTGTTCCGCTACACATAGATGGGTGTCATACGACAGTATCGTCATTTGAAAGCACCTCTAATTAGGCTTTCACAGAGATACACCGATGGAGTGGTATCGGTATTGCCATCGAGACTGATGTCCATTCGAATGATGAATCGGCTATAACCTAAAATCATTTGAGGATAACACTGATAGAGTTTTCTAATTTTAAGTTTAAGTTTAATTTAAGTTCTCTATTTTTGTCTAGTTGTGCAATACCGTAGCCAAAACGAATTTTCTTTTTATAGCAAACTATAAAACAAAGTTTTCAGACGCAAATTATGTTGAGTTTAATAGGGTTTATTGTTTTATATACCTAATTACATCATGTAGCACGCTACAGTTGGGTGTGATAATCCATTTTCACGTTATTTTTTACGAAACTTTTTTTTAGATGTTGAATATTTGCTCTAGAGTATTGCAGGACAAGGTAGGCTGCAACACTTCATATTCCCTGAGAAGAGTAATTACTTATAGTCTATATAATCATTTTTACTTTATTTTTAATAATTTTTTATTCACTGCATTCTAGCACGTAATAATAAGAGTTATGGCTAAGGTCCCAATGACTGTTTAGGCCTGATCTATAAATATCCAGTGATACGGTTGTTCATTTGAACACGTCCTTATGAATCTTGATTGCCATTTAAACAATATGTTACCAATCAATATCAGCCTCCATGATACGTAGTCCCATGTGAAAAGGCAAATACTGAGTGATCAATATAAAGATTATATGCACCATAGATATATACACCTCTAATCAGTATTGTTAATTTTACGATGCACGCGTTTGGAAAAACTGAAAAAACTGACCTAGGCCGCTTCGAGCGCTCTCCTTCGTGATCTGGGCCACCGATCTCCTGTGTAAATAACTCGCTCCGCCCAATTATATTTGACTGCACAGATATTGGTATAGCGTTCTGTAGCAAAATAATAGTTGGAAGTGTGTGGGAACAACAGTTCGTAGGGAGCAGCTTATCTCCTCCGGCCAGTGTTTACTCCCGATTCCCTACTGTTAATCTATTCAATGGTCGCAGAATGAAAGGCAACGAAAAGAAAGCGATAGGAAGGGTCTATACGAGATCTATGTTGTGGACACCTTATAGACATCATAGCAGTCTACGGCCTTCGAAGGATAGAAACCTTGAACTGGCCGCCCGATTGGACGCAAGCCATACCCTAACTCGCTGCTGTTTCTCTTTGACGATGTTGGCCCATGTACCCGTACATACATAAGCATGAAGCATCAGCAGCAACGGAAGAGAAGCCAGTGAATATGATAGCAATGCTAATGCTAGCCCATAGCAAACCAAAGAATTAGCTATAGGGATGACTTGGCATCAAGGAGGATCAGCACTCAGAGCAAGATCTCCCTTGCGTTTCTACTCTAAGTAACAGTGCCAGTTGTAGAGGTACTGTTGTCGTAACGAGAAGATAAGCCCGAAGCATAGGTGCAAAATGCGCAACTATCAGGCACATTACATAGCACGGTTGAGCCTAGCATTACTAGGTTATGGCTCGCATTCGAGGAGCCACCACAAGGCTCGTGCTGAGCAACTCGAACTCTTCGGTACCTGTCCCGTGTGAGGCACGAGGAAGATTGAGGTAAGCGCTGGCAGCTTCTGCGGCTGTCGATCTTCTCAGCAACGACGATACTGGCATGCCATGGCTGCAAGGCCGAACGCGCTTCTGATACTACAAAGAACCATTAATCTCACTTAAACATACACTAATTTCGGCAAACGAAGACACTTAGTTTGCTGCCTACGTTTATGTTTGAGGACACGAAATGAATCAGTTTCCAGAAGGTGTAGGATTGATGACTCCTGTTCAACGTGAAATGCCCCCTACTCCATCGCTGTGTTCTGTTCGTCGTGAGCGGCGTCGATTTAGCATTGTTACTCTTATAAGGACGGACCAGCGCGGTGAGAGGAATGATGGAGGAAAGTTGCCACGGCGTCGAGCTATCTGCAAAACTCGCCAAGTACATATAGACCATACGGAAGTGAACCGGACACTACAGTCGTAGCTATTTGGACGGACGCGCACGAAGAGGGTGGGGTTACTGGCGCTATGCGTCTCTCGCAAACTATCGACTTCTCAACTATCATGTTCTTTCGATTCAGCTTCGTTCAAAACCTCTCCTGGCTGCCGCCTTCGTATTGGCCTAATGAACAAGTACCTCACGCCTCGTGATCGACTTATCATTATGATTATACGACAAACGCACTGGAGGATATGGAGATGCGCAAGAAAACAATCCATCTGCCAGGTACGTAAGCCAGCTTCTTACAAGCAGAGAAGCGAGGCTGATCTTGTTGCGACGGCTGCTGTTTCCTGCCCGGCCTAACTTTACAAGATCGGTCATTGCAGGAGTTTGGAACTATCAGCTAGAAGAGATACGATGAGAGAATCAGTTATTTCCTTAATAACAGCAGTAGAAGTAGACGCTGTAGTTATATATCTGGTAGCGGAGTTAGCTGAAGTCGTAGGCGAACATGTAGCACCTGCCGTATTCTCGTATTAACCCATGGACCGACCAATCGACTGACCACCAAACCGACCCACAGTGGACCTGTACGAGCCGCTGCTTATGAAGAGATATAGAGCGGAAGTGTAAAAGAGCAATTAGTTAGGTATTTGCGATGGCGTTCCCCATACAAATCGTCTGCTTTGCTGGCTCAGCACTATCCTTCTTCAGGTCTCTTTCACACTTACCTCTTCTTTTCGTTTTTCAAACTTTTCTCCCGTTCATCCTGTGCTTCGTATAAGCAAGTTTCAGAAGCACGCCGAGTAGAGGCCTAGCGAAGGAACATGATAGAACGTGGGTTAGGTAGTGGCAACCGCTCGACGTCGCGTGTATATAAATATCTCCATTCTCTTATTCATTCTTATTGTTCATATGTGTTTTCGCGTATAAGGGAAAGAAGCTGATGCGGAGAAGTTGACTAAATTTACCTCTAATTATGTCAACATTGCGCCCGCAGTTAAAAGCCCGGTCAATACGTTACGTAAACTTTGTGGATGAGGAGAAGACCTACAAAATGCTAGGTAGTTCGTGTTATGAAAAACATTTTTAAACTTACTCGCAGGACTCAATTTATTATCTTTTCGCGCACTGCAAAGGTCAAGCGTAGACCGTGCGATAGAGAAGCGTTTATATCGAAGATACGAACACGTACTGAAAACTACCACGGAATAGAGACCATGACAACAACAGCAACGCATCTGCGGTAGGCGAGAGAAAGAAGTTGGTCGTGTTTATTGTAAATGTCTATGGATCAGTAGGTACATAAATATACAGACGCATGGATTAACAAAGAGTTATGCAGAAAGTTTGTCAGGCGTGACATACCAATGGTCGGTGAATCAATCCCGCCAGATATGACAAATCTGTGTATAAGTTTGTTTGCATCCAACGCTAATAACGGCAAATAGCTACCTTACCCCGCAATAACTAAAAATAACAAAGATATTTTATTTAGGATACTATCTATTATACTCTATTATACAAAAATGTTTGGTCAAAGAAAAAGCTCTAATGCAAGAAACAGTGCTCTACATGGTATTAAAACATGCCATCAAATAATGCTTAAATATCGCACCGTAAAAGAACTAGGATGATCTTGCTATTTGATATAGTCTAGCTCAGAAATAATCATCAACCTCATTCCGTGTGTCGTGAATATATAAGATAAATATCATCGGATAATCAGAAAAACACCCCTAAAAGAAAAACAGGAAACAGGAAGAAACGAAATTATCCTGAAGCAGCTAAACTTGATCCCTGCTTCAACACAGATTGCAGGACGGACGGCTCTCCAATGCTGCTCAGTCACATGTTATTATCACGATGGGAAGGAAGTAAAGTTTGAAAGCGACCTTTAAAAGCTGTTTGTTAATAAGAAGCTTTTGTTTTCCAACGCGTCTTGCCGCGGGAAGAGAGCAAGCATTGGTATATATATATATCAGAAAGAGTTGGTCACCAGTTGGCATTACGAAGTCAGCTTTTGACTCGTTGAGAATTGATCATACGAACATGAACGTTGACGAGACACTAACTTGTTTAAAGGGCCTGTACATGTAGTTTGTAGTGAACCCGCCTATTTGTCGTCTCCCACCTCAGCCACCTTTGTATGTAGATATAGATAAGGGCAGCTTTTCTGCTTCGTCATTGAAAGTAGCGTCATGGCGGAAGGCAATGACAACTACAGCATTATAATAAATGTATGGAGATTCTGGACATCAAGGGAGAGGGGAATCTTGTGCAAAACACAAGTTACAACTGGCCATCACCAGCATCGTTTTGCTAAGTCAGTCTGCTGGTGCTAAAAACGACGTTTAGCAGGTGTGTACAACCTCCAGAGAGTAGGTACGTTTCATCATATAGCTATCATTGGCGACATGTTAGATTGTAAAGTGAGTACGGTTGACTGCGTAATGTTAGGCGTATTGGTAGCGACGGCTAGAACGAATTTAGCGAATGTATCAGGCGACATAGATCAGCGAAAGAGTGGCGCACTATAGGACAAAAATATATGCTCACCGAGGTGATGAAATAACGTAATGTGGAATCACTGCATTGACCAAAACAATTAGAATTGTTCAATTGTGCTTAATACAACACATGCACTTACGTCAGGCAAACTATAGTTCTTTAAATTTCCGTACTGTTTTGTTAATCTAAATGCTTGATATAATACGAGCCGGTGTGACTTTTCATGTTACTAATAGTAAATCAGCGATCTTCGATTCACTCTATGAGACGTCTTCTATCCATTGAATTCTGAACTAAGGGTTACCAGCTTCGAAGTTCGAAGCCTGGTGATATGCTGTGTTCGGATACAATTTGGATCACGGTGGAAGGCAGCCACGAGCTGATTTTCGTGTGCCATTCGCTAGCCTGAAAGGAAAAAAAAACGTATCCAAACTTATCCGGAATGACACGAACATTTTCGGTTAGACCCCGCATTTTATCATACAAGATCGAGCGTCAGCAAATATCGTCGACCCGTTTAGTATATCTGTTGTTTTTGTTATGTCTGTTATTGTCTACGATCTCTCGACATAAGCGGTCTAGAAACTTTATGGAAAGCTAAGCATCCTTACATTCAACGGAGGCACGTGAACGACGTTACACCTCTATGAGACAGGCGCTTTATGATCTGGCGGCAAACGGATATCGACACCACCTTAGTCAAAACACTGTTTAAGTTCGTACCCAGGAACTGGATCAATGATACGACAGGAGCCAGTAAAAGGACTGAGGATTTATTTTTGTAATCTGAAATATTTCGCCAATAGAAGTGAATGAACAGTTGCTATGGGTTGTTAGGTCGTTTCGTCGGTCCACCGATAATGCTTAGTTTAACGTTAGCCCCATGGCCGGTCGTAGTATTTGCAGGGCTAAATTGGCAAGATATGATCTATATGGCCTAGTTATTGTCACTTTCTTTATGTCGCCTTCGAAAATAGGGCAACGTTGTTTATAAACAGTGCCCGTCCACACGTAGCTACACCCTTGTCTCTATTTAAAGACTATTCCAGCTAGAGCTCTAGTCACATTCAGTTGCGGAGTCATCTTTATAAACATTAGCGATTCGCCGAGGATAAAATTCGAGCACGAAATACCCAAAGACCCTGCCTAAATATGGTCCCATCATCTAGGGTCCAATGAAACTGAAAAAACACTGTCTCTCAGGATAGATATGTAATAATAATAATAAAACCAAGTATAAATAAAATAGTATATTAACGCATTCGAATAAAGTAGATTTTACATTGAAACTATGCAGTAACCACAACACCGTATTATCTGTACAATCATATATTTAGTCGATAAGATACTCAAGTTGCTCACACTCACAGATATATGGACTGAATTCTCATAAGTGTTCTCTTTCTGAACTCAGACAGGGCAGAATCCTTTCTAGAAATAGACGTCCTGTAAAATGCATGTAGAAGCGTAAACCGACACGCACTCTTCAAGCCGTCCAAATACTGGACTTTTCAAAGGAGCTCTAGCCAGTGAGTCAGTCTTTCTGTAGAAAGCATTGACACGATACTCATAACCAGAGCAGAAACAACAACATCGTGGGTCAACTAAAAGCACTAATGTGCCAACATCCTATTGGCATAAGGCGCTATGTCCTGTAATGTGGAAGGACGAGCACTTTTCTCTAGTTAACTCTAGACAATTTCCCAGTGCACCCTTCAGCGTAGTGCCGCTGTTTTGTGTCAAGTTTTCTGGCCAGTAGCTTTTTTGCTGATGATGAGTTTAGTGGAGTGATCTATTGTCACTCTTCGACGTGTCAGTGGGCATAGCTACGCAAGAAGGAGCGAACGGCGATACGCTTTGAGAACAGATTGCCTGTTTCCTTTTCCGCTGCTGCTGTTGTAGCTTCTTCGCCTCCTTCTTCATCTTCTTCTGCAACTCACATTGAATTCAGCGCGCGCCGAATCGCGTGCTTGCACAATTGTGGCTAGCATGACAATTTTCGACAATGCGCTACTTCATGGCCTGGTGTCTCGATGTTTGATCCCCGTTGACCCCTTTTATGGCCTCTTGCTTTCGTCTGCAGTGGTTGAGGGATGGCTTGTCGCGGCGACGCTACTACTTTATCTTATGACTTAAGTTCGTTGCGTTTCGCTCGTCATCTTCGTTGCTGATCGGCAACTGGCAAGTCGTGCTTTTCCTGTTCCTTTATCATATTTCGTTCTTTTTGGACAAGGCTGTCTAGAATAAGGGAAAACAGAGAGCCCTATAAGGCTGTTTTCGTTTGTCTCGTTCAGAAGCCTTCTGTTTGGCACCTCCAGTTCGTTGTCATCGAATGATGACATCGACTTCATTTCAATGCTAAGCATGGGCGGACAAAAATGGCCGGTAGTAGCAGGAAGCCACAGTCGACGACGACAATTTTTAGTTTCGTGTTTTTCTTCTTTACTGGGCTTTCACCTTTTGAAAAAGCCTGGCCTAGACAGAATAAGAAAGGAAAGGACGCGTTACGCGATAGGATACAAAAAGAAACGAAGGAGGAGAGAAAAGGGAAAATTTTTGTGATTCGCCGCCGTTGTTATGCTGAAGTTTGAAGGCCCTACTGAATCTGAAAACACCCCTGCGTACGTACATCGCTGCCCTCTGCTTATCGGTAGGCCTTCTGGTCTGACTGCCCTGGTGCCTCGGCCGCAATCGTGCTCTTTGCCGAATTTCGCTTTAAAAAATCTAACGCAGCTTTTTAATTTTTTTTGGTATGGTTGTTCGGCCACCCATGGGCATTACATACAACCAGTACCATTTTTTCTAGAAGCGTTCATAGTCAGTCATACATGCAGTATCCTGAACCTCTCCCAAGCCGGTGAAACTACTCAAAGCAGCGTCATAGGAGCTCGCCTATTGAAAATAGCCAGCCTAGCCGCTCTGACGAGTACGTTAACCCTAAAACTGCCGTTTGAAATACTCGAGAAAGATCTGCATATCCCTTTCACTCCTATAGAACGAAAACCTATGCTATTCACTTAGGCGCACACCCGATTTTCTGTTAGAAACTAGCGCTTACGCACAGTTCTTATATCTCTCATGGATCACTATAAGTTACGATAAAATTTTCGAGGGGCATTTCGAATCGAAATCGCGAGCACATCGAGTCGTTTGACTAATCAAGAACAGGTTCGATTAAGTACACACACACACAAAAGAAGCCTCGTTCCTTTAATGTAGCTAGCGACATACGGTCAACTCTGCTTTTTCATTCAATGGAGTCGTCTGCATTTCAGAAGCTTTTCCATATTCGATACGAGTGTCCCTGTCTAGTAGGAATCGGAGTCGACGTTGGACATTTGTTCTACTAATGGAACGGGTGTTTTCTCGACCAGAAAACATCGTGCGTTGGCGGGGTGCGCAGTAGGCGTTTCATGTTGAAGTGATGAAAAGCGCTACATAAAAACTTTTGTCTTTTGGTATAATCAGTATTTGGCTCGCCTATACTCAATAGGTAATTCGCATCCTATATAAACAATGAGTTGCTAATTTCTCACAGAAATACAGATGGCAGACTCAGTCCAAGCTACTTACAGCTTTGGTTATTTTAAGAATTTCAGCATTTAAAATGAACGCACATTATCTACGAGTGTGCTAATTGTCTATAATAATCCTAACAGCTTTAGTACCGCTACCGTTTAGTATGTATTGTCTGAAGACTATCTTCTCCAGTCTTATCATTTAGTTTTTTATCATTAGCCACTTGTAGCTTGATATTGTTATGTTTGCTATACTCCCTATGATCTGGGACTATCCGTTCATACTCGCTAGGCAGCAAATATGACCAAATACTCGTTTTCAATACGCAGCATCTAAACACTCCCCTAATTATCTACTTGCTACTTGATTATTGAACTTGGTTAACAGACCAGTCGAGCTGCGTATTGGTAACCCTCTCCGTCGATGGCTTTACCTGTAGAGTCTCGCTCGTAGCCATACTTCAATATTACGCTAAGTTCGCTTTATCGGACCTTGTTGAATCCATCCGAAGTCAGGCCGGAACAACATGGTTTGATCCTAGCTAGCTGGTATTCGTGCATTCTCTCTTCGTGTATTCGTGTTTACGTTTTTGAACTTAGCAGAGACCGGTCTTGCTTTCCTAGGCACCACCCGGCAAGGTTTTTACGGCGTCGTTTTCCATTCATTGGCAGGCGGCGTTCGAGGTACAGCGTACCCTCAATATACACTGTATCGTACTGAGCTATACTCTACACACAAAAATTCTGTCTCATCAAATTATATTTTATATGAACAGCTGCCATAGCAGTAGGACGACAGGCACGACTAGACGAAGGATAAAGACAGACGCACGTCAACAACTACAATCGGGATAACTTAGCAGGTTGCTGATATAGGCGGGAATAGCTGTGGCGTTGAGATCCTAGACAGCAAGGAGGCAAGAAACGCGAATCAAAGCCATTGGGCAGCTGAGCCTATCAGCCCAAACAGCCCATAGATAATAGCACCAATTGGCTTATATCCACATGCTTATTGAAACTCTCCCTTGGTGTGCAAGTCGCGCCCGTATATCGGGATGGCCGCTGCAGGTGCATGATCAACTGATTCACGATCAGGCCCGGCTGTTGGCTTGCCAGATGGCTGTATCAGTGGAGATTTGAAAAAATACTGTTATTGATCTAAATAATCGTAGTCGTACTGCTGCTATCCTAAAAAACGACAACCGCCTCGAAGGAGTCATAAACGGGTGCATATCCGATCAAGGTCAACTGAGACCCTAAATGCCTTTCGAGGTCGTATATGAAATTTGCTTAAAAAACAACACAACCAACAAAAGTCTTTGGTAATCAGACATAATAGGATTCATGCAATGCTTGCACAGGGTATAATGTTAGGACAAACTTCATCTACATTGTCTAATCAACAGGACCTACTTGTAATAAAATTGGCTGTAGAAGGAAGCGTTTTATACACGCCAATTTATTTGCTTGAAATCAGATTGCAGGGGGCGCTAATAATAATACAACTAGACCACTTTCAGAATTTAGCAACGACCATTATGCTACTGGGAAATATGAAGTGTGAAGAAGAAAGAATTTTAAAAATAATTTTCATGTGAAAGCAACTTCTGATTCCAACAAGAAGTTCTGACAAGATGTACCGGAATAACTTCTGTCGGAGAAGTGGCATCGCTGTAACCTTACATTTCTGTCTGGCTTTGAATACTGTTCTTACGAACATGGTGAACATACAGGATACGAATATGTCCTACTCATTACCGAGTGTATATTGAAAAAAATAACAGCCGCGTCAATAAAAGCATCGGCATTTAGACAGATATGATACTCCTGCTGATATATAATAGCTTAGTGGCTCCTCGGCAGGTAGTCGGCAATGCCAGCGTAGCAAGCCCAGAAATTAAGTTTCACATTCTCACTTCAAATTGAATTGTCTATTTTGATATATTATTATTATTATTATACGAAGAACTATTTTAAACGTAACTACTAAGAATAGATTTTATTTTGGCTAAATCCACAGGTTGGCAACTGTTTTCTCATAGAATTCGTAGCATCGTAGCTCTTTGCGTACTGAACATATTTGTTTTGCTTCCTTCCAGCCGTTTGTCAGTCAGATGCTTTACGTTGCAAGTGAACATTTCATAATAATCGTAAAGGATCTATTGCTTCGATTAAAGCCTGTGATAACGACGGGATGCACAAATAATTAATGCTTCCTGTAAATCTAGTTATCCTTAATAATTCCGCCGAAAGCACGCTCTGAAGCGACTTAACTGTTTTGAGTTGCCTTAGGATATCCTAGTGTATGTCGAAACTGAGCTCATATTCTACCTTTACATGTCGAGCTTCGTACAACCGAACAACGATAGACCTTGCAGTGGACCATGCGGGGAATGGGTTCTCCTCGCTAATTCGTGAGGTGCCAGATGTCCCAAGAGAGCACTGATAGTTACCTTAAACCTTGCATTTCGCAGTCGGAACCCAGTACAAGCATAACCCACATCGGAATATGGGTCTAATTTAAAGTGCCTTCTCAAGTGGCCTTACCTTATACCTTGTTGAAGGCTTTCTTTATACGTACTTTTAAAATTGATTGCCATCGGCACCTACGGTAGAGTAATATAGTACGTCTACATGTGTAATGATGGAAATTTACGCGAGACTAACTAGACCATCTGGCGTACGTTACACGCACAACGACATGTGGTATAACAGGGTACCGGCTTCCTGATCATTACAGTGTGTGTGGATGTGACGTCTGTTTATACGTTATACGTCCACCCTTCACGCCCACTTGTATCACTATACGGACTCACTAGTGACCAAATCTATCGTTGTGCGCGCTCCTTCCTTCCGTTTGTATTCGTTAAGTGTTAGTGAATAACAGAATTACGGCGAAGCCAGAGTTTACTTTTCTCGTTCTGCATTTTGGAGACCGTAGACGTTTTCTTTTGGCTTCGGCGTCCGATCGGTTACGGCACGAAAAGTTTGTTGCCGATACTATTCAACTACTTCCTGTAATCGAATACCGTTCAGAACACAAAGGACACGCAAGACAGCCAGCTACTGGCAGCCAACACAGGCGAATGCATGATTCCACGCATGAAGCACAGTCATGCTTACATACGCAGACGCAAAAGGAACACATAATACCCCTCGATCCTGTTAGTCTTTCCGCAAAGGTGCCAGTGCGGATGTAGCAATAATTTATGCTAAATGCAACAAAATGCCTTCTTCTTACATGGATTGGCAAACAGCCCCCGAATAGCCAGCAAGCAGATAGTAGCAGCAACGCCCGCTCTCGGGGTAAAGTTTGTTCGGCCCAATTTAGTCTCTATGCCTGCATGGGTGCCACCGGCCTGCATGTCCGCCCCGGTCAATTCGGCCCGCCAAAATCGTCGCTTCCTGGGTGTTGTGTCGTAGAGGTAGCTACTGCGACGACACTTTAGCTGTTCGTTGCTGTTTTCGCGTCCTCTCTCTACCCCCACCAGCCCAAGGTATGCGCGCGTTTAGTAATCGAGTCTATCGGACAGTCAAGGAAATTGGGAGAAGGTGAGCTATTTTATAGGAACTAGATTACTTAAATCCACCTTCTCTGATCCTAAAAATGTGGGTCTATATATATATTTGGGTAAGCGTAAAGCCATAAGTTGATCTTTTCGCTGCTGCGCAGTCATTTATGCAATTCAACCCAAGTGTAACCCTTGCTAAGCGAAGCTCTCATTTAGTTTTCATGATACAAGATGGAAGCAGAGGAACGACTATTTCTATGTAAGCTGTGAACTTTTAGTACCAGGGAGGAAAGTGGTTCTGGGGTTAAGAAAATCGCTTAACGTAAGTTATGTGTCAATGCATAGAGATATTGGAATTCCCAAAGTGCGCTCGATCTCTTCCGTCGTCTCACACCCAGCACAACAAGCAGCGAATGGATATGGGATTCCTTGAACGACTTCTTCGTCCATAACTGGAGACTCGTATTAAACTACGTTTACATGTGAAAGATGATTTTTTTGATTGACATATATAAAAATACAGTTAAACTCATCTTAGTTATGATGTTTGAGTCGCAATTGATGGAAGAGTATTAGTCGGAAGGTTTGACAATAGCTGAGTTTACAAACAAGCAGTGCGTGGATACCTTACAACATGTCCGGAAGCGCTTTATTATTTAAGCGGTCTCTACCTAAAAGCTAGCACCCTTGCGGTATTGATTGCCATATTTTTTGTTTCAATTCTCTCAGAATAAAGACAACGAAAGGTCCATAACTGAAATCGCTAGAGATTACCCAGCCATCTGATACTCTTTGATCAGTCTCGATATTTTTTTTTATTTTATTTAATTTCTACTCCAACTTCAAAAAATATCCCATTGACCGCATTCATCGACGCTGTAAGTTCATGGAAAAAGTTAATAATTTCAATCAAGTTGCTTTTCATCGAATCATCGGGCCGAACCTCCTGTGGCGTTCTACGTTGCGTCGACGTCCGGCTCCCTATTCTTAGCAGGCACACTCTATCTGGCCTAATTTAATTAGACATGCCTGGACACATTTGATATTTGTGCATTGTTACTTGGTTGTTTTCGCTTATGCTATCCATCTACGTCTAATCTTTATCAAGCCTGTGTGTACCGGCTATCTGTGCCAGCCTGTTTCTCTATGCGAGCCCCTTCTCGACACTGCAAGCGTTGCTGACATAGTCGCTGCTGTTTTGTATTATACCGCTTTCATTGATGACCTGTCGGAGCTGTCGCTTGTGCCGTTTGAATCGAGGAGAGTCGGCGAAGTGGCGACACTTATACAGAACAGGAGCTACGAATCTGCAAATGATATGTTTGCAATCATCGTTGCACCTAATTCGACTATAAAATCTCAGCCGGACTCCCTGATACATTTAGCCACTGGCTGCTGTTACTAGAATTACCGCTGGCTAACGTTTGTGGAAGAACGACAGGAAAGAGAGCGATGTTTGCAGCTTAACCTATTCTTTAATGAAGAGTGAGAGGGTTAAGGACAAACTGCACGGGTTAAGCTTGAGCTGAACGTACCCAGCGAGACAGAGAGAAAGAATGATCTGATATATATATATATACATATATATATATATGGAGCTGATGATAGAGCTGAAGGCTGAAGAGTCCGGAAACGAACGTGCGCTTCCTGCTCTCTAGCAAAGTTCGGAGCTAGCCGAACATGCCGACCCAATTATTTATACAAATTTACTTTAGTTTAAAATGTAAATTCTAACCCAATAAACTGTTCCACCAAATATTGAAGCAAAAGCAAAATTGCGGAGGATTGGTGAGATAGGGCGATAGCTTAGAATAAAAAGAAGTCTTTATCAAACGTATTAAGCTACCAATGGAAATTGCTGGTAGTGTGTGTTTTTCTTGCCGTATAAGTTGGTTGCCGTTGTTGGTTGCGGGCCACCGCGGGCAAATAATTCATTAATGTTCCTAATTTCTCTTATCTAAGTGACTCGATTACTGCATTCTATCCAGTTGTGACTGATAGCTTGTTGTAAGAATATTTGTACTAAAAGATTACTATATCATATTTGATTGCCTGTATGTACAGGTCATCAGCTGACTGCAGAGATGATATAGGCATCAGCTGACTGCAGAGAGATGTAGAGCTTGAATATCCTTGTCTTCCAATCATACATACTGTCACAACTATTTGTCTATAAACATGACTTAATCACTTAACCTTCGCATAGCTTTCAGCTTTATCTGCCTCTATTTCTATAGGGCCCTGGAATTTAGAACAACTTTACAGGTCACTCTTACTCTGCCTTGAGTTTATAGTAGGCCGAAAGTCATGACCCCCAGTCGTAACTTTCTAGTCTTAAGGAACTCATGAAATGTTGCTTTAAAGTAAACTCTGAAACTTGCCATCTTCTTTAAACCCGCGTGTCGTTATTACCGTTGCCATGTGGGATCCGGTAATTTCAACACTAACACTGTAGTTGCTTACTAAAGCAAAGACAGAGAAAATGATTGTTCGCAGGTTTCGTAATTGTACTCGATGCTTATGTCACTTAATACATCGAAATGTGTCATCGCAAAACCCACACAATATAGGTATAATGGACTTCACTATTAATATTTATTGTATCGGTTTCTCAGTATGTCGTCCGATTCATCGTTGATTTACTTCTGTTTCTCTGTCGTTGCATTTTCGTCTCATTTCATCACCAGTTGTAACACCTCCCCCAGAGAGTCGGCCTGATTGTGCGGCTCTTCGAGGTATGATCGTATCGCTACACCACTTACTTAAGTTATTCCTTTCAGATCTAGGTCTAATCATAATTACAGGCTTTAACTTCTGCGAAATGCAAGCCTAAAGTATAAACACATATCGGCTCAAAGAAAGACAATTCAGTGTCCCTTTTGTGAGCTGAGGTGCAGGAGTGCCGAGATACTGCCATCCTCGACGGTCCTCAGCCCATCCACACGTTCCTTCCAATCCCCGTTCATCTTTTTTAAAAATACATCCAAACATACACTCACACACAAACGTTTGTAACTTGTCGTCAAATCTCAACCCCATCTTCATCTAACCTCGGGCATTCGGAAAGAGGATAAACCCTCCGTTCACCCCATCGTCTTGTTCTCTCTCTCTCTCTCTATATATATATATATATATACACTGATAGACACGATGTAACACCCTTCCACCTTTCGCATGCATATACCCGCCCATCTCTCGATGGCGATTGTCGTCTTGTCGTTATTGTCGTAGTTTCCGCCAGTCACCTCCCTCGAACGCGTCCTCATCATCTCTTTTGTCCCTTTCTTTAGCTCGCCCTTTAAAACAAAATGTCCCATAGAACTTCCCCGAACCCTTGCATCAACACCGGCACAGCGCGACCACCCCAGCAGCTTACCATCATCGTCTGTTCTTGGTCCTCCCTTCAGTGTACCTACACCATAGGCTACTTCTGCATAGGCAATCTGTGTGTGCGTGCCTTCGCCTGACTGTCTGCACCCTCAGCAGTAGTCAGCTCAACCGCCGACGCCCCGAGCAAGCCGTGTATGCTGGTACCTCGAATATACAACCGTTGTGCTTAAGAGAGCGTAGCGCCGGCTGCGCAGTGCTATGGGTAACTTTGGTGTAACATCGACCCGTGCAGGCGTCGAGTCACAAGGCTGAGCGAGCTGCTTCTACATCGTACAAATAGGTGTATGTGTGAGTAAGCGGAGCGCAAGGACTGCGAATAAGTTAGCAAAAAGGAGGAGGAGCTACAAATAAAGGAAAATTCCCAAAGCAAGGACTGCCTCGTCGCGGTAACAGTCCTGGTGCGGGTGGTGCTCGAAATTGTCTGAGTCATGGTTTAGTTTATAATTGCAACACTGAGCGAAAAATAAAGCAAGACAGATTGTCGCAAGCCGATAGCTATGACGGACGCATGAGCTGCTATTCCTTCTAGTTGTCCAACGGCCCTTCATTTTAGAGAGAAACGACAGTAGCAGAAGTAGTGTTGCAGCAGCCGGTACGGTGACATACATAGTGCATACAGATCGTGCGCATAGTCCCCATTATCCTAGTCGAACTTGCGCATATTCTATACGCTTTTATTGCTCAATTGTTTAAATAATGCGGCACAAAGGTATACGATGGTTTATAAAAATGAGGACACTCAATACAGTTGATCTAAGCTACATACCGGGCTTTGGTGCCGATGATGCAGACGATTATCAACGCCAATGAGCCTATTACTCATCGTAGGATGTCTTAAATAAGATGCATTCAAACGTGTCAATAGTGTGCTTGCTTTTTTGTGTTCACATAATAGTAGAAGTAGTTATATTAATGATTGTCTTTTAGTTAGTAGATAATAATTTGCAAAAATAGCTGTTTTTGGCATTATATATTCAATCGTTTTGTTGAATAACTTTGAGCCATGCCAACCGTCTGATCGAAAACCTTCAATTTTTGTTTCATATAAAAAACAAAAAAAAAAAAAAAAAAAGAATCGGTCGGGACTTTTCGAACCATGCGTTTTCATTTCAAAACACGTCACCCATTAATGTGTACTTCATCGATCGGATCGAAATTGCAATTATCTCAAAAAGGTCATTGAGGTCACCGGTACTAAATCGCCGTAAATTCAGCCACATGCAGAAAATACACTTCGCAGGTCGCATTGTTATGAGAAACCTCGTGTGGCCTGATCAGTGCCGTGAAATGTGGCATACCTCTTGTCCTCAGGTTACGACGTAGGTCACGTTTAAGTTCGTATAAGGTGGACAGTCTATGCAGTGGGGGATACAAGAGTTGGTCATTGGTCGGTTACTACAATCCCTGAACGTCTGTGCTTAATAATAGATGATTCTCTAGGTATATTCTATACACCTGTCATTATTTACTACGATTATGGTATTGGTCGAATTATTATGCGAAGATTAATTAGCCCTAGTGGTACACCCAAACATTTCTCTGTAAGTACCCGATTATATTTTAATAGTTGTTTTGGGTATATGCACTCCAGTGCATTCTCGCATCGATTTATTAGACATCAATGCGACAGCAGATATAATTGTAAACCTGAATTTGAATGAAATACCCCTGTCAGCTAGGGTGTAAGGTTTGGAAATTAGTACCCTTGTATTAAGGAAAATTAGCAGAGTATGACATTACACAATAATTTTAAATAGTCAGATATTTTGCAGCTTTATAGGCTCTGTAATCGACTACACGTCCAAGAATACCAAAGCGCAACGCTAAAAACAAATTACCCTTGACATTTTTAAGGCTTGTTTTACATCGGTGTAAATGGACCAGCAGAAAGATTTCTTTGTCCATAAAAGACTACGCAAGTAGCTCTCCGATCGAAATGAATGATCGAAGACTAACCCTTTTTGGCTCGGGCAGTCTTGGCCCTTCCATTAATTCTTCCAATGGTACGAAGGTCGACTCGTAGGCACATCCCGATGAAATGACATATTTTCGATTGGACGATAGTCTACCTTATATTTAAAGAACACAAATAGATTCGCTGGAGGCAGTTTGTTAGCCGAACAAAGTATTCTATCCATACTGATAAATCAAAAACTCCAGAACTTCAATAGTTAGTATCTTTGATAACTCCAGCTGACTCCAAATCGGAAATCTCGCTATGCAGCGTTTTTCTGCTTTAGGTTGGGTGGTAGCACGTAAGCCTCAAAGTTGTCATCTTTTTAGTTTTCAATTCATCATTTGTTAAATTAATATTTCTTGATTACTACCAAATAATGCAGCATTTTCATAACCTATTAAAAAAATACAAACTCATTTTTTTCATTCTTCCTCAAGGGGTTTCATAAGCACCTTGTGCTTATCCTACCAGAAAGTCATGACCCTTCGCTAGCTGAAAAAATCCGACGTTCAAGGGGCCCCTATTGCGTCGATCCTTTCTGGGAACGATCACGCGCTTTATCGGCATCGCTACTGAGGCTTGAGTTTCTTCTTCATACATTTCACATTCCCATATCGAAGTATATATATTCTTCTCAATTCGATGTCTTGCGGCGAATTGCGTCAGAAGTTAGGGAGGCTGTCGGAAAGCCAAGCCGGCTAAGTAGTGCACACTCAGTACTACGTAGACCTGATGATATGAACGAAAATTGTTGAAGTAGTAGCATACGGTACCGGCCAGATTCACCTGACTTCCTCAGTGTATAACAACCATATCAACGGTGAAGTAAATTTTTAGTCGCAGTATTTTCATGTTACTTCATTTACGAGGGGCACCATCGAACGTGGCGATGAAAGCTATCGGGGGTTTTATGGATAAAAACTGAAATATTTCTTATTTCGGCTACACTCAATCTATTCTGTTCTACTACTGGCTATTTTTAAGCTACAAGGAAAGGACATAGTCCACGAACCTAACGAGAACTACAATCACTAGAGGATATATTCGTCACACTGAGCGCAAAATCAGTGAACCTGCACATTGTAACTGCCTACATTTTAAATAATAGTCTCAAGCCCGTACTAAGTCAACTGTACTATGTATTATTTATGTACAGCTTGAATGTACTTAACTCTGATGGTAAAAACTTTCAAAGTGCTCATTTCCTTAATTGAGTTCATCATTATTTCACCTTTCCTGTACATATTCGCGCAGTTGTTTATTACTGGCAGCCGTTTATCACCGTAGATGTCCGCTCTGGTTGACTACATTTCTTGCAGTGGGTAGCTTAAGTAGAAAGCAGGCTAAATTTTCTATTTGACGTGTGTTCGGTGTCGGCGCTTCCCCGCGTAAATGTGCCTCTATCAAATGAAAAAGTAGTTTTTCGATTTACCGTCCTGACAGGCGCGGCCGCCAAATTTCCATCTAAGCGGTAGAAGAACAAAGTACGGCTAGTATAAAGGTAAGCGGGTTATTTTGATGCATTCGCTTCGCTGTTTTTCTTTTACATTGGGATTCAATACGGTCTTGTTTCGTGAACGGACAGTGAACGATCATTGCCATTGTAGTGAGTAATGTTCGAGCCATTATGTTGGGATGGGATTGCGTAAACAGGACTAGAGCAATGGCTGGAGTGGTGGGGCTGGAGATGAACAGAAGCCATCATAAAAGTAAAACTTGTCTATCTATAACTAGTGAGCGATTAAAATAGTGCTAGTTATTTCGATATAGTTCGATCTATTTGGTGCTCGGAGTTGTGTTGAACATCGACTGCATAAGCGCTCGAATGGAGCTCAGGCTACTCGATCCATTCAAGCGGTGGATTTAATGATCGTTTGGTGTCAATGTTCGAACCATTCTGTTTATGGCACCATGCAACCGTCGTTGTTGATTGATCTCGTGCGATTTGATTAAATGAGATTTAATTAAGCCTACTGAGTAGATATTGACCGAGTAGCTTTCGTTGAGAAACACTTAGATTTAGTACATTTTCCAAATGTAATTTACGAGCGAAATTTTTACTGATATAGTTTCTTTTTCCAGTTAGATCAACTGTCGTTTATATATATCTATTAACCGTTGGTTAATATAATAGCTGCATGGTAGGCAACAAAAATGTAAAGCTTAAACCAGCAGGGTTCTGGAAAAGCCAACTTATTTGTCGTGTCACAGTGAAAATGGCTACTGATCAACTAACTGGGTTGAATTTTGTCCGACAAGAAACGTCCGATTGGAATAAGCTGATTTCGAAATTCTCCATAAGTAGCAAGCAATGGCCAAAATAAGCGTTCGTAGCACTGAAATTTATCGCGAAATTGGTTTCACCGCAGGAAGGAAGACCCAATTGTTAGAGGGAAGTACGGTAGGAAACCTGTGTTAAGTCGGTGCGCGCGTTGTCGCTGCCACAGCAGGTCCTGTCGCTAATCGAGCGTCAAATTGGCCTTGGTCAAACGTAGCAACAATAAAAACATGTCATTACCTTGGTAACGATAGAAATAAGAACAAACATATAATTGATCGTGCTTTTCACGGGAGAATCAAGTAATGGAATAACTATTATACTGTATCTATATATATATTAGAAGCAAATTCGGCGGGCTTTGAAATTTCTTAACTGATTCAGCTATAATTATGATTTTTTTATTATGTGGTAGAAGTTCTTTGCTTCAATTTTTATATACCTGTCGCGGGGCTCCAGTCGCTTCTGAATAATGACATACTCGTCACATGAACGTTCCTATATGTAATTTCTTTAGCCATAATATGATCTACGATTTCTTGGAGTAAATCGATAGCTTGCCGGCCAGTACTGCTGTTTAGGGCATTGAAAGCTCCGTAATCACATCGATTTAATCAATGAAAGTGGATGTTCCATTGCTCAGTTTAGAAAATAAAGTGTGGCGGTGAGGCCCTGCGTTGTCATCGAGTAACCAGACGGCATGCTTGTCACTGAAACGGCCCATAAATGTCTTGAGGAGCTCAAGGTAACGGACTGCATTCGTCTTTTTTCGGTGAGATGTTTTTGACGTTCATTCAAGCACTGCTATCACCTAACGTTCTACATGACATTGTCACCGAACTCGATTTGTTCCCAGGCCGACGCCATTTTTGCGTTTCTTCTCCGTCTGACTGGCGGCAAGAATTGAACCATGCCTTATGTAAGGCGATTCGCGCTTTTTTTTATTAAAGTATTGTAAAATATTTCCAACTAGCTCTCAGTCAATTCACGGCACAACCATTTTTTTTAAACAGTTCATTTCAGTATTCCACCTATAATTTGCATGTGAGATACGGGTTTTGGCCGACAGAGCCCTCGGATTCCAGCTCTACTTTCGAAAAACGGCCCCCCAAGTGTGGCAGTGCGCTCTTGTCCTTCAAATTTTGATATCTGGCTACACTATAATTTCCATTATTGAAACACTTCCATCATTTTCGTACTATGCTTCTGCTTAGGGCCTCCTTGCCTAATACCTTCACCAACCTTCGATGAATTTGCAACATTTCTGACCTTTAAAAACAAAAACTTGAGCACTGAGCGTCGATTCTAAAGACTAAAATTTGTCTGTTTTCGCTAAACTTATTTCTCCTGTAGTAACCCGGTTTTCAGTCGCAAGCTTTCAAAGCACTGAAGTGTTTACCAGCCAGCTTTAATCTGCTAAGGGTGCGCAGTTCTGAAGGTTTCAATTTCCAAGTCAACTGGGTTCACTTAAAGTAGTTTGATGAAAAAACACAGTTAATATTCAAGAGAGGCTAACAAGAAGGCTTAATACGACAGCGGAGAAGATACTCTGATTCTATGAAAGGCCGGAGGGTCATTCCAGAATAAGTTCCTCCAAATATTCCGCACAAGAGCACTGAAGTGAGATAGGGATTCAAGGTGCTAGGCTCAGTCAACAGAGGAATAGATTTTCTTAGGTTAACTTTCATCCAGCTCTAGAATATATAGTTCGTTCACCTATGTCTGCAATGGAGAAGAGTTACGGTTTTACCTGAGGCCTCTTTTCAGTACGAACTAATGACCAGCCGACGACAGTAATTGTCGATAGGTTGCAGTAGGAATGATAAAGCAACATATGTTACACCTCCATTATCTTGATACATAGTAACGTCAACCGAACGCAGTTTGATTAAGTAGCTGTCCTATGAGTGTGTAATGATGGCAGTCAGATATTTTAGAAGTCTGCAAACATCTAATGTAAACGGTCATCAGTATTTTTGCACAGATCGGGTACTTCACATAGGTGCGGCGCGTCCACTAAGGAGACTACCTGTTCAGTCAAAAGTGCCCCCGCTTGATCCTATTGTCTTGTTGAATTTAATCTTTCACCCTTCAACACTAACGGCCGCTCAGGGCTTCTGTAAAAAAGACAGAGAATCAACCGTTTAACGGCTATGTTTAATTCGTATGTATTGTCTGAATGAATCGAACGATCTTTTTCGAGAACGAGTCAGCCCACTCGTTCTATTATGTTTCTCGCGTTAAGTAGAAATGGGTAATGCCGGCGCACATACATAAAGGTGCCGGGACAGAGTATTCTTTCCGTTTGGCCTGCCCGAAAAACATTGCATGTAAAAATCGTGGCAGAGCATTCGATGTATCTTCACCGTCGTTACTAAGGCATATGCCAATTTCAGCCTTGCCAAATTCGTTCACGAAGGTGTCTGTGATAGGACCACGATACGAATATGACGCCTTACTCATTAGGTTAGAGCGAAGAAGTAGGTCAATGTAATAGGCTATGCTACAGGAAGTGTATTTTCAGCAATGCAATCCAAACCATCGCATCTCGCACCCGACTAATAATTTCCAATCAAACCAAGCGACTATTAAAATACACCGTTTGCGAATTAAATTAAAACATAAATTTCGTCTATTGCTATTTTTCTACATGGGAAAATGGCAGATAGAGCCGTATATCGGAACACTATCGCTGTCTCTAGTTGAACGGGAATTGGAACAACTTTAACCTTCAGCAGAGGCGTGAGAAGCGGATACACGATATATATATATATATATAATGATAAAGCGTATTAAATGAGTGATTCTACGTCCAACTAAGCAAAGCAATGATCGTTTGTCTTGGCAATTTATCATAATCTATGTGACCATATCTAGTGTGAATCAATACCCTAAAAATAATACCATTTCTTTAAAGAACCTTAAGCGAACTTATAGCGTTGACCTAAATATTAAACATTATTAAGCGAAGAAACTAAAAAGGTGATAGACGCATGTAAAATCTAAATGGGCTAAATAATTTTATTGGTAAAGGAGACTCACTTGGATAATCCTGAAACGACTGTCCAATTGACGATTGAATGTAACATTCAACAAAAACAGCTTTTACGTAAACGCAAAAAACGGATCAAATCAGCGCACCGATAACTAGGAAGAATATTTTAGCTTTTAATCAATCGCTCAGTGTTCTTGCAACTAAAACGAGGGTGTATACGAGAATGAATATCTGAGGGGCCTAAATCCTGCCTAAATAAATTATTCATACATTGGTTAACACAGATGCTGAACTTAGCGGCAGCTCCGTTTTGTCAGGCCAACTTTTCCGTTTGCCCTAGACGTTAATACTATAATAATTAGCAATGGATTATCAAGGACATTATGAACTTACTACTTAGTGTGATATCTTCGCGTGTAATCGTGTTTTGGTTAAGCTGCTCATTGTAAAGAAGGCCGCTTGTGTAACATCGACCCCCTGAGGAAGAGGTTCAGGACTAGAGTAGTAATCAGTAAGCAAAACCAAAATGAAATACAGTACGTATACTTAGGAATATAAAGATTTCGAGTGATGCGCATTGGGATTATTGAATCTCGTTATGAAACGCATCACGAAGAAGAAATAATGAAGAACTGGTATAACTTCACTTGAAACATTACGATTTAACTTGCATAATATACATATACACATATATATATATATATATATATATATATATATATATATATATATATATATA
>NW_019211456.1:31490173-31522280 GCF_002443255.2 Varroa destructor | reverse complement strand
TATATACGTTTAGAGTTACTTCATTAAAACATCAACAATTCTTTGGAGCCGATTGATTATGTCAAGATACTGACTTCGATCGACCAGTTCAGAATTACTGATAACATATATATATATATTTTCAGTAATTAGAGCTTCGTGTACAGCCGCTGAATGGCCATAACGAAGGTTTTTTCTTTTCATCGATCTGTTAAATAAACAAATTAAACGAATCGATTTTTGTTACATAGTTCGAAAGGCCTATCGGCTAGCTGTTTTCGCGGTAGCTGTGCATCGTGGCATACCTGGTTTGAATTAGTGCTCCGCAGAATAGGAGCAAGGACAAACGAGGGCTGTCAGCAGTCAGCGCTAATTAAACAAGAAGTAGCATGTCCAGAAACGTTTGCACTGTCCAGTTTGTATCAGATCACAGTGTGTCTATATATTTACAAGTTGGTGTCTATTGTCTAGTGTATTTATTTCAAGTGTTCTATGAAACCGCGGCGAAAACCGACTTCCAGATGCCGTCCCCTAAAAACAGCTGGTTCGAATCCGCTGTGCCCATAATCCGCGTAAGAAAAGGCGATGTATCTGTGAAATGCGAACACTACAATCAAATGTGTCCTTGGTCGTCAGTTAATTAATCATAAAACACTAATAAATGATAATATATGAGTTATAGGTCACATAAGCTATGATTCTTATCTAGTCAGCTTATACAATACAGTCAGTACATACAATAAACTACTATCAAAATCTTTTTTTTAAGTTATCTCCTGGAAAAGCATCGTTTCGTACATCTGCAAAGTCAGAAGCTCCGTTTATTGACACAGTTCTGTTATTGGCAACTACATCTTGCCTTTTCTCGGAGTCGGTCCGATTACTGATTGGTAGGTGTGAAGACACCACTATGGTACTAGCACAATAAGATATTCATGAAAAGTTCAATATCAATAAAATTAGCGTTGACATATCATTAACGGGTGGCGGTATCCGCATTGCAATTTCGACATGGCGGTATTTCCGACTGATGTGGCCTATTGCTATCAACATTACAATCGTCACTCTTAGCACCTGTAGCCGTAAGTGTGGCCTACCGCTGGTCGTGCCCCCACGCAGCCGCTGATCTGACGGAGCGAGCTGTCGTTGCCAGTCAATCAACCAGTTTAGTTAACGGACCTGACTCACGCGGATTTGTAGAAGCTGTGGCGGTCCGGCAAATGCGAACTTTTCCACAACGCGTTAGCATTCGTATCGGTGGCAAACAAGTCCCGTCACATATAAATAACACACCAAGTTCACTATGCGGTTCGCTGCCTACTAAACCGCTTGTAGCTTCGTATCTAATAACAGCCGCTGACGCACGATTTTCTTGCCGCCAGGGCAGCCCACCGCATTTGCCTGAATTAATCGTACTTGTAGTGAAAGTAGCCGTGCTACAGCTGGTATCTAGCGTACCAAAAGTTTACATGTAAGTATAAGTTGGCATCCGGCTATTTACATCTCACCCCCCAACAGAACAGCGCGGTTAAAAGCTACATTTTATAGGGGGTTTTCGCGATGGAGGGAGTATCGTAAGATTCATAAGGTAGCTGAGAAACACAGCCAAATTACGGCGTCTTCGAACGCGTTAGAAGTTGTAGAAGAAACGCTTCGAACATTCTAATGCGCAGGAAAATTGATCGGATACATCTAACTACTTAAGAATCGTAACGTCTGAGAAAGTCCCCGAGGAGCTAAGCCTTGCGGGTGATTACTTCACGGCGTATAGTGATCTCATATGGTGAGATGGATCACGTTGAAGTCAATTTGAAGAATCTATGTTTACCCGTCAATGAAATAACTAAAATTTTTTACCAGTTTAAAGTCACCGCAAATGTACTCACCGACACACATTTATAAATAGATCATAGTGTTTCCGTTAATCAGTTTCGGTGTTTTACGACCTCCATCACGCAAGTTAGTATAACTCACGTGTATATTACTGCTATCAAGCTATTCAATTTCGTTTCTCGTTGCAGCGGTGCTCCTATCATTAGCGCGAGGTTTGCATAACCGAAAGACAAGCGTGAATAAGGCGGTCACGGAAGAAAAAAAACGTCATACAAGATAATATTATACAGCGTTGTATAATGACATGAGTTTTATACTTACGAAGAAGGCACCCGTCTGTCTACGCTGATGTTTGCAATCTAACCAAAAGAGATAAAATCCTGGTGATCGTAATGTCGCCTATACGAAAACGCGGTCGGGTCACACAACAACGTCAAGCTAGTAATGACGCTACGCTAGATGAAGCTATTTTACTCGTCTAATGTCTGTCCTTCTTCGATCACCTGTACTTATATACTGATTTTTCTTGCTGATCATTAACGAAGTACTGAACGAGGATCTGTGTTTCGTTACGAATGTTCAACAAAGAAACACCAGTCCACGTTTGTAGTGCTTTATTTCTACATCAATTTGTTCCTTATCTTCGTCTTATCATATTGTAATGTCAACGAACTCGATTGTATCGGCACAGTATGTTAATGTGGCGAAACGTATCTACTACCGTTATGGCTTCGCTTGCCTTCGGTTATACCTTTAGTCACCCTATTTCTAGGACCAAAAAGCAAGGGATTTAACGTGCGAATAGTGTAGGATAAACGACAATGACCGGTCTCGTAACAGCCAGACAAACTGCGGAACCGAAAAGAAGCCAAAGGCCAAACATGGTCACGCCCCACGAAACTTACTGTGGTGGTCCAATTACAATGATAGATATACAGATTGCCCGATAATTCGTCCATGCATATATTGTCGGCCGTGGCAGGCAGCAAATATGACGAAATGATCTAAAATTGAGGTATTGAATAGGTGTGAATGCAATGCATTCTCCAGCCTATTCAATAATGTTCCAATAATAACGTTCCAAGCAGCTTAATGTGCTACAAGACGAACCGGTTGTAATAAATCGTAGAAATGACTAGGTTTTTTTTTTTTACCGCAATCAATAGGGATGCAACGGCGCTGTTAAAAATTGCGCTGTCACCGCGGTGGCTTAGGACGTTGCGCCTTTTCACTTGGAAATCACACAACTTCCGGCTCCGTTGGTGGCGCTAAAGTATAGCTAGATATACGAACAGCGTATATTGAAATTGTCTCTTTTCTTTTAGGTTCGACGTCGCTGTCCTTTATCTTTGATCGTTCCTGTTCGTGGTATGTGTTTATTAGATTCCTAGGCGCAGTAGGAGACACACAAATGGCGTCCCATCAAGTAGCCGCTAATTCAACAACGTAACTCATTTCTACACGTCGTTTATAACCGACAGGCGAAGAACAGAAGAAGGACTTCGGCCAATCGAGATCAGCGGATTATTATGAGTCAAATGTTTTATAATTTGTCCGTCATATCGGTTGTGTCTAGTAACTCTTGGCGGTTTCAATCTTAGCATTGGTATTATTATCGCTTCCATATCATCAATTTGGTGTCATAAAGAGTTAATAAATAACGAATCATTAATTAATGAAAAAAGATGGATGCTTACAATAAGCCTGCATGTACATACAAGATCAAAAAAATCGGATACTTCAAATATACGCGTCGTCGACGGATAGAGTGAAACCAATATATTGGAATAGTAGTTTAAAAAGCAGTTAACAGGTTACCTTCAACTAGAATAGAGTATTTGATTTTCCTTGCACCCTTCTTTTTACCGACGTCGTTTAGCTAGACCCACCTCGTAGCAGTCGATCAGCATGTAATGTCTAGGTACTGGAAATTAACATTGCCGGCTCGAATAGAACGATTAATAATAACATACATAGCGCGATGAAGTACCCAAAATAAACACGAGTAACACGATGCTTCGAAATAAAGACATTTTCGACCTTCAAACCTCGCTGGCGTCTCTGACAAGGTTAGAGAATCTAACTAACTTCCACGCGATAACACCCGCATTGGTGTTAGCAGGTAAATTTCTTCTGTTTGCAAAATGTTCAGGCTCCACTAGTTAAGGTCACGACACATGTGCACTGGTCAGACAGAAGTATGGACCGTTTCGCAAAAAGTTTTTGAATGCCAGAGAAAATATTCAAATTCGTATCACCCTCTAGCTTAGCATTGAAACGCTCGTCTAAGTTAGATATATTGTTGTGTACCTTGGCCAAAAAAAACAAGTAGGCGTCACTAGCTGTAATAGGAAGGTCAAAAATTGTATCGGCCGCTTATTAGCGTTTCTCTGATACACGCGACTTCACCATTACTGCTACCGGTCCAGTGTGGCCATATCCGATGCTCGGTCTTTAAGATATAAATGTGCGTTATTGGCTTATAGTTCGACGAAGATATGTACTGGTTAAGCTGGTCACTGGCTGAAGTTAATCAGACTTTTTCGAAAAAAGTCTGATTTCGTTTCGAAAACGTCCGCGACTTTGCCAGCCCCGGGTCTCCTTCGGGATTCGAAGCAGACGCAATGAATAGGAGACCGCTAAAAACGCTGCGAGTTTTCTGCATGGGTCAGACAGTCGGTCGACAAAAAGCGACGGCGATACAATAAGCACTATTTACCGGACTTGTAGCGTAGTAGCAGCCATATCACTTCATCATAATCACTACTGGATTGGTCTGGCTGACTTCGATACCAACCGGCTCGACTAATGTAAACATGGCCACGCAAAGACCTGTCGGCTGCAATAGCTTGTGAACAAAAGCCGCGATATTTACCGAGACAAAAGGGCAAAATCCACAAAACAAATTAATTGGCGGCATAAATCGCTTCGGACGGCAGTAAGTTAAGTTACCAAATTCGAGTTACGTTGTATAAGAAATGCGAGTCGCCGATTGGAAGGCTTTATCGTCAGATCGCTTAGAGTAAATGCGCTTTTGGGGGGTGGTGATCATTGCAGTAAACTTGAGTCAGTATTTTAGAAGGAAAAAAAACTACAAACATCGAAGTTTCCAAGTGAGAGAACCTAACTTGAGCACACGGTTATTGAAACGAAAATATGCCTCTTGGTTTTTTATTGCTATTGCGTTTATCCTTAACGCGGTACATATGTTACAATGAAGATAATTTTTCATTAAAAATTTTTTGTTGTAGTTTTTTGTTTTAGTAATTGACCACCTTCCTATCATCGATCCGATGGAAAATAGGTGCGCTTAACAGAAAACGTTTAATAGAAGCTAATATCTGTGAATGGTTGAATTTCGTCTCAAAAAAAAAGACTCATAAACAATAACAGCAATAACAGCTGCACAAGAGAGCACCTTATTGGTGTAAGTGAGCTATTACAGTTTCTACGGTAAACTAATTTTAGCAAAGACATTAATTTAGCAATTCAGACGAAGTCTAGTGACACCAAATAAGTAAGCATTTACGCTCCTCGTTTAAGCTAAGAGATTTTTGTTTCACGTAATAGCCATTGCCTCGACTGTTTGCGCGATCCTCCTTCGCTCGTGGAGGTTCATTACATGCTGCGAGCGTTAACTATAGGAAGTGACGGGAGTTCTTCGTGAAGCTTCTTACCAACGACACTCTTTGGCAATAAAGAAAATCATAGCGTTGCATTTTAATTACCAACTGACCTTTTTGCCGCCGTCAAACTTCCAATAGATGTTTCTTTATTCCAGAACATCTGTATGCCTCTAAAAATCAGTTGATGTAATTTAGTTTTGACGATGTCGATATTAGTGACGAAGGCACACGAGGGTTACCGTATACCAAGTTCAAGTCGCCCTCTAAACCTCTATCCATATGAAAAAAATCCTCGAAGAGGAAGTAGACGGGAACAAGGCAAGCAACAAGATACAGTTGAAGTTCAATAGTACTTGTCTAAAGTCAATTACTTAACGCCGAAAGCCCGATTTTCCTATTTTAAGCTAGAAAGTTTCCCGTAAGCCCATTCATTAGTTAAGAGCGTGGGTATATACCTTGGATCTCTTTTCTTGTAGGGAAGCATAGCGTTGTACTCTTTCCGGCATAGATGGTGATTATATCTTTTTTGGAGTTTTACTACAAGATCCATGTTAAGATTATGCTTGTGAAAAATATGAAAAGGTAAACATTCAATAGATCAGTATTAAGCGATTAAAAGTGAATATATATACAATAAAATATGCGTGAATCTATATGCAGGTTTTACATAAGATTCATATATTGCGAACTACTAGATATACTCTACTTGTATTCGTTGCTTTAGATATAACGTGTAGCATACTCATTTGGTCTCGATAACTTACTGAATTTTTATAACTTGTGTTCGTTCTATATCAAACGACGCTCACAGTTCCCTTACGGGTATAGGGAAGTGTACGACCGTATCTTTCCAAAGTTACGCAACGCCTGACGTCTGATTGTTGTGGCCTTACACACAAACACCGAAGAAGACGATCCCCCCAAAGTAGGGACTAAAGAACTGCCGCGAAGCCTATCCAGCTTGGCCTATGGCCGCGGATTAATAACTTAATTTACACACCGTCGTATAATAAACATGTATATATATATATTTGTTTTTAAATATTAATTCACATTTAAGTCATTGATCGATGGAGTATTAGCGCGCGCTAGATCACAAACCAGAATAGCTCGACCGTATCTAGCAGTCGCCTAGGAAAGACAGACTTTTCCTTTTAAGAACAAAAAGCACATATAGACACAAGGATAAATGACTGTCCCATAAGTGTATTCTCTGTTTCAAATAGAAACGCATGCGTTTTGAATTAGCGTAAAGCGTGATATGCAGCATTAATACAAAATTGATTGGGATTATACTGCTGTAAACGTGCGGGGGTGTGGTAATTACTAATTAACCCAGCGGATTTCGATTGAGTCAATAATCAGGGGGCAATTATAAAAAAAAGAAAAAAATAGGACGCTGCTTAATTTTGATCGTTTTATTGGATGTACGCATATATTTCATCCAATAAAAATTTGAAAATGATCTCAGCGAATGTATCATAAGCCAGCCGTTGATGCAAATGCAATTCCTGTCAAGCGGCGTTGGATCCTTTAATATCGTAGCGGAATTATTTTTTTTGCATGAAATTGGCCGTTCGAAGTACTTCGGGTAGCGACCCCGAATTGGACGGAACAGGCAGTGACCACGATGGATCGAGTGCAGTTCAGTTGCACTGATCTCATCTGGTACTAACTAGGACGGTTACGTCTGTGGTACCACAATGATAATAGTACCACAGACGATACAAATATTTGTCAAGCAGATTAAAACATGTCCTTGCAGTAATCACAGGCAAAAAGCCGTCAACGAAGAGACTTCGGTGCCGAGCTCGTTGCGAAAACAGGTGATGATATACGCCTATCCGTTAAGTTGTGATATATCAGTTATGGAACTGTAGATAGATATGGAAGAAAAAATATTTTCCGTTCCTTTTTTGTAAATCTTAGGCGCCGTGATAAACAAGGTGAGGATCTTCGCTGAATTGCGGCTCATCTACATTAAGTTAGATTGAGTAGATTTGCAGGTATGGTGACAAGTCGTATGCTGATGGAGGGTATAGTCCTGTAGGTTTGAAATCTTAAATATTGCAAATTTACTGGAATAACTAAATCGCAACTTGGACAGTTAAAATGTTACGACAACATCACTACGCCACTAGACTTCATAAATCTAAATCAAATGCCCCATAGGATGCACAGGAAAAGTCGATGTACAAAAAACTGCACACTTCCTGTGCACAGCCGTGTGTTTAACTGTATTCGTTATGAATCTGCAAATGTACCATTATTTGAATAAAGAAACAACAAACTTTGTGTAAAAGCAGCGTAGAGCCTTCTTAAGGTTCGTTAGCTTCCAGGCTAGTGATGGCACAGGATGTCCATGGTCACAATTCTGCAAGCCACTGACAACAGCAGCGTACCCAGTAAAAGTGCAGCGCTTTCTGAAAAGTTCTTACAACGTTCAAAATGTTTCTTTGTTTTACTGTAGCTACGTGTCCAGGGAGTCATCAATCGATTACCTCTTTAAATCAAAAAGGAAGCTATTAGCAAATCGGCTGTGCAGGTCACACGTGGGTTACTATATGCTACAGATAATTGTGTGAAGCCACGCTTTTAACATATCATAATGTTGTGAAGATAGCCACACCTAAGTCTTCAGCAATTTGACAGAACTCTCACTATTCGGTAGGGGTAGGCCAACCGTTCCTCCCGGTAGCGAAGGTCTACAGAGTTGGCAATCCTTACAATGAAATGCACCTGTACCTACGACGGGGCTAGATAAACAGCTAAGGCTACAATGGGATGTTATTGAAATTCGCTGCATTGCCAATTGGACATCGAACCGGTCTCTATTGTCGTAAGGAACCTATTCAATTGATTTCACTTCATGTAGCTCTGCCTAAAAAAGGGTACCCTATCAATCACTTCATCCATCTTGTTCATGGATGAATTAGGATCGTTAGTTTCATTCTGCCTAGAGCGAGGCTAGTTTTGGTGATCAAATGACCACTTATGAGATTCAAGTGACAGCAAGTCCATTTGGTAAAGCCGTATTACGATACTTCATGACAGGAAAAACACTCGTGTCAGTGTCTGTTTCGTGGAACTATAAAATGAGTACCTATCGGGAATAATCTGTCTCAGTAGCATCAAATCTATCAGCCATAGATGGAGGTTTTTCGGTTACGTTATAACCGTTTCCGATTTTCGTAATGAAAAAAACTGAACGGTTTTGAGCGTCACTGAACTATTATTAGAAACAGTTCTTCCAGCCTGTGTATGCGATTGATTACATGTGCTGATAAATGGATAAAGCACACGATATATGTATTTTGGTAATTTCAGGCCATAATCACTAAATGAATAGATAGTTTATGGTGTATAAAGATATTGCGAACGCCCTTATTTGTTCGATGAAAATCGACAGGTTACTTCGGCAGACCGAAGCAGCTCATTCCAGCGTGTTGCTACTACATAATATGTATATATATGGTCTAACATACGTGGCATCCCGAGGCTGGAATTGGCAAGCGTTCGTTGTTCCTAGTTGGGCGTGTATTTAATTGTCGATACGGTCGGTATATTGATTGTGACCGAAATTTCTAGTCAAAATTAGAAGCATACATCCATAACTTCCGTCGAATCAACTTCTCTTGCCGAAAGAACCATGCAGATTACATATTTATCACACGACTTAATTATATGTACATATAGCGTATAGCTTTCATCCATAGTTCTAACTCCCAATATTTTGCTTCATGTGGACGTCTATAAGCATTATAAGATAAGGTTACTATTGAATGTCGAACAAGGTTTGCACACGTCGTTCAATGATGCTCTATACAGCTTTTGAAATTGCAGCTCCGTTAAGAAAGGCGATTTTTTCAGCGGGCATACGTACGTAGATAGAAACAGTTAGTAGTTTCTTTGGTGTTCCGACAGGTTGACCAAAAAGCAGCTTCCAATATGTTCAATATACGGACACTGCAAAACGGGTTTACGTAGTTCCAAAGAGACAACTTCAATGTGTATCAAGTCAATGAGAGACAAACATCTACATGAATAAACAAGTATAGCATTGTTCTAGGTAATAGAAATTTCAAAATAATTACCTTATCAGCAGGCGCTCGCAGTGAGCCGTATTTTAGAGATCCCTTGAAAAAAGTCTTCTTATCTTGAATTATTAATATTGGTGTGTAGAAGATAAAATAATCTGTCAAATAACAATCTCATCTAGCAACAATATGGCACCGGAAGGTCACTGATATAACATTATGCATTGTTATTTCCACTGAGCTACCCAACTGAACCTGTAAATGTGACCTTTATCGGCTGTCTGTATGCCGTAAACACTATTGAGCATCTAACTAAATCGATATCATATCTGTTATTTCTACATACGAACACCAAGGTTTTGTCATAGAAAATCAAAAGTTTGAAACGAATTAAGAGTAGTGTCAAAATTAACTTTTTTCATCCACCATAGCACACAACTAAAATTTACCGATTCATTTTATTTTTCAGACCCCTTACTAGCCATATTTATATTTCTTAGGTAAAAATCAGCGGCATAGTTACAAACTACGTTACGTGATCATGGATTACAGGTCATTTGTTTATGCTCGCATCGTGACAACGTAAACAATAAACAGCCAATTGTGGGGAGTAATAATGACCAAACCCAGTTACCGTGGGTTATTCCTTCGGCTTCATTTTCAAGTACACCGCATCTCTAAGCAATGCTCGTTACATAATGTAGTTAAGTGAGCGCGAATATTGATACAGGCAGGGCAGCATGAACCTAAAGCGTCGCCAATATAGTTAAAAACTGTATTCACCACGGGTTTTTTTTTACAAGTACTATTATCAGGTAGGAGCTCAGCACGCGTGTTCTTTCTTACTTACGCGCACGAGCACCGGAAATCAAACTGAAACCGGTACAGAGAGCCCTTTACACGTGAATGTCCATAGCGAAGTCGTCCGTGTGAACGCCGTTGACGCAAGCGCCGTTATGGTGTATCGGAAAGCAACTACCGTTTCGGCGTCTCACAGCTTGTTCGCCTGATTTGACGCTGACGTTCTCCGTTCAGACTCATAACTAACTCCCCGATGTCGCTTGCCTTTCCTGCGATAGCGGTAGGACCACAGGGCAGAAATGCTAGATCGATTTCGGTAGCGGTTGATGGGACGCGAGAGATCCATAATATTACCAATTTGTTACTCGTGGTGTACAGAAAGGACAGAGATTTTTTTTATGAGATTAAATTTGGGAAACTCACTAATGTTTGAAGAATGGTGTCATTAATGCGCATTCATAACAAATAAAAAAAATAATCTAAGTTTAAGGGTGTTGAAAAATCATATAGGGATCTATTTTTTTTTTGCTATTGATGCACTTGTTCATGGTATTAAAAACGTGACGCTAAGCTCAGTGTGGATTAGGCGATGTTTGTTTTCATCATCAGCTCATTTTCGATATTCCAAAACAAACATTGTGTCAGTAGATGTTGTATGTTATCGACAGGGTGGGATTCTTCGATTTAGCACAATTAGTAAACAAGTCTTCGGAATTACTTGGTTTTAGATATAGCGTCAAGGACTTGGCTCCATTAAGAGTCTAAAAAAGAAGATGGTTTTGCTTTTTTTTTCTAACAGACCTATGAAACGACATGGCACCCATACAAGTAGATATTAACCTTAATAATACCTTATTTTTCCTTCATTCCTTATTTACCTCAGTATTATTATATGGTAATAATTTCTTGCTAAATTCAAGATTTGAAGCATCGTGGCAATGTGCTTGTTGGTTACGGCAATCATGGACACATTTGCAGGGTATGCCCATTAGCCACCCGGAGCCAACCCCGACAACATAGATTCAGCGACTATTCAACTAATTCATGCGTGGCAATTCTCCCTAGCGAATATTAAAGACCTTTTTAGGTACAACAAAGTTTTCAGATAAGTTACAACTAATTTCCTATTGAATTTGTCGCAAAAAGTAAAACAGTTATCCCGAATCGCGATTTTGTACTCCTCGTTAAGCATATCGCTAAGGAGGAGTTCTACGCACATAAAATTTATAGCAAAACCACTTTACAGGCACTACTCATATATAGTCCATGTGGTTCATTAGCGGGCCTCCTATGCAGTAACAATCATTCAGAAATTTCCAAAAAATTCACTTGGCAATTCGAGGATCTTCAGTTTGTATCTGACGAAGTAGCAGGAGAGAAGAGCGTCAGAATGAAAGTAAAAAAAACAAAAAATATAGTAAAGAACCTCAAGCTTTCAGGAAAGCTTCTTTTAAACTGTCGGGTGACTTTTGCTGTACTCTGTGTACACACATGTTTTTTGTTGTAGACTAAGTAGGCTGTTAAAGTTTTTTCAGGCTGTATCTAGTTCCACTTCGGTAGCTATCCACCTATAAGCGTTCGCATACGAGAATACTCGGATTTGAATCTTGAACTTCTAGTAAACGCTGAAGAGAGTGCTTTGTAGTATCTGGTACCACAAAGTTCCCGGAGAAGCCTTTTATTCAGATGCTAGCATCCAGATACGATAGGTTAAAATAGGCGTAATGTCTGATTACCTTTTATCGATAACAAACCCTAATAGAGTCTCACGAGACGTCTCACATTTTGACAGTAAACAATTTTTGTAATAGTTAAATGTACTTACTTGCAAAATAAATAGCACAATAGTCTAATTCAAGTGGGCATTAGTCACTCGAATACCTATAAGCTTTATTGACTCAGTGGTAAAATTTTCAGACTGATGACAAAATCGTGCGGTCGGTACTTGTCCGCTATACTGGCTTGCCTTGCGTCGCTGCAGGTACTTGAAATGGTACCACTGGCTAGAGCTCATGATGGTGGAATCCTCGCAACCCTCACGCAAACTATACATCACCTATTCGAAAGGCCGTAAGTATCCGTCAGATTATCGGCTATGTTGTCCATAAAATTGTCTTTATTTCATTTAAGCGTATAAATACTACGCACTGTAATTATTTTTGCTCGGCTAAATAAAGAAATTCGGGTCTTATCGTTAATAAAAAAAATGACAACAAAGCGTTATTTCAATATATGAAAACTATGAACACAAATTAAGATCTCAATTAGGCAGATGATATTTTTAAGGACAAGGAAATCAAAGACATTTGAAACAGAGAAGTAGAGCATTTTCAAGAAAGACAGCTAGGTTAGTTGATAACCTTCTCCATCATCACCGTTGCCCTGTGCCAAAGTTTGCTTATCGTTTCCATCGAGACTTTGCAAGCGGAAATTACTATGTCTATTATACACGATGCAGCATTGTTTTGTACATGCTTTTTTTTTTTAACTATCCACCTTTGAACAGCCTGCAGGTTAAGAACTCTCTATTCAAATCTGTTTTCCTGCTAAGTCATCTCACAATTTGTGAAGCATAAAGTAACTGGATAATCTTCACAACATCGAAACGGCTAGTTAAATTATAATAACGACCTGAATAACCAAACACATAATAAGCAAAGTCAGTTATTTTGTCATCTGTGAGGGCCGTATGCCCGATTGGTTTCAGTCACGTCTTGGCGTTATGTAATATTTGGATAGTCGTAAAAATAATCATAATAATAACAAAAATATTTGCCTCATGTTTTTCCATCATCGCACCATGCATGATGATGGTAATAATAGCAATGATCAAGAGACAGTCGTCGCCTTAGAGTCGCTCAACGGAACGGATAACTGCCCCCGGCGATCAGCACAACCCGAAGCCATTTGTTACCGCTAGCCTCTTATCAATGAGGGTTACGAAGAGATAGGATCTATTTTTGACCTGATTTCATCAAGGGCTTTTTTCAGTTTCAATATCGATTCGAATATTTTTAGTTGCCCGCCCAGAAATATAGCTTTGAAAAATTCAGTGTCCTCTATCATATTTTATCGCATGATTACAATTGTTGCAGTCAAAACGATGTTGTTTACAACATTTACATCCATTACGCCCAAAATACGAAAACATCTGCTTCGCAACTAGCCTTTATTATAATGGAAAAGCGAGGCAATATTTTGCAGCCAGACGCGATTCTTGGTCACTGTGTCTAAACGACCGCTCGCATATATACAAACATCGAAATGCCTATTATGCCTGGATAATTTAGTCCATTTACATATACATGTGTGTGTTAGCGGGCATTTCAGCTGCGTGAAAGGTCTGGTCCCTATAATATCTACCTGTTTTTTAATAGGCGAATTCTACTTAGAATGTGATAGCAAATATGAAACAATGGAATCAAAAAGGATTGCGTTACTTCGGGCACCATATTGTAAATCGACGTATCGAAAATCTTTGAAATTACCATGAAACATTTTAGTGTCTTGATGTCTTGGAAGTATCTAGGCTATCCCGTCTAAGTTAGAAAAACAAAACATTAATCGTTGTTCCCTCAAACACGATGGATTTTTTTTAACAAATAACTTTAATTTGATGTTTCATGGATAATGAATTTTAACGCCTAAAATAGTTGTCTTCGTTTTCCCATCAACGTCGTTACACACTCAAAACAACGTTTATTGTTCAGCACCCGTCAGACCGTGAATCTGTGTCTAATCTACTATCCTACTTATATATCTAAATGAAAACACATAAGGTTACTAATACATCCCATACACCCGGCCTGCCATTGTTAGCAATTTTGAAATCACCATTAGGATCTTCAGTCACCAGCTCGTTAACTACCGTATATATCCTACGCTCTGTGATGATGGCATACTCAGAGAGTACACACTAGCCTGATTTATTTCTTACGTGATCAAACGGTATCGCTATATCATTTCTTCATGAGTCCTAGGCGATCTGCAACGAAAGTCCTCAAACAATATAATTACAGGGCATTCCCATTACGTATCTTTGGATCCCAAATCCTTTAAAAGGATGTCTTCACCTACACGGAAATGTATCGACTGGTTGAACACAAAAGGTGTTATTGGGTTATTAGAGCTTCTATCAAGTATGATTAACTTACTTACGTATTATTTACATACAATCACAAGAAGGCTTTATAAAAAAGAAGCAGTAGTAATATAGGTCTACCTGCTTAACATATATTCCATCAGCAGATCCAATGGTCTCACAGTATGAACTGGAAATAATCTGCAATGAGAGACATCGTTGTTTTTGAATAGTAAAAAATCAACCTTCCGAGTTGTACATCCGGCACTGCAGTTCCTGTTTTTTTTCCAGTCGATGGTTGGCTCCCGACATAGGGTTTACCTAACCTAGACCAATGCGTGTGAGCAACTGGATTTCTGCACAAAAAATAGTTAAATAATACTGTACTATGGCGGTTTTTATTTATTACATTTATATGCTATTTTTAATCCAGATGCCAATAATAGAATCTACTGGGTTTTATAATCCGCTCAATATATTCACTACGTATAATTCTGCCAGCCAGACTCCTTATATTATTGAACACCAGACCATAAGGTACAGGAATAAAGTTTAGCGATAGCATCTGGCCAGCGGATGCACGTGCTTTTTGGAAGTATATATATACGTGTATGTGTGTTTTACGCGGATATTTTTGATGTTTTTTCTCGCATTATGGCTTCTAGATGGCTTTCTATGTCAACATGCGACAAGACTATCGAGCACCACTCAGCATCGTTTGAAGCTGCCATGCGCATTACACCCGAACACTTAATGCTTTTAATGATTGCTGCTAATTGAGGGGTTGTTTGTCTTATCATAGATATACTTAATGAACTTTCTAACTGGAGTGTATGCTATATCTAATAAAAATTACAAATTTTAATTATATACGTATCACTTACGTAATCTGTATCATCATATGTTGTATAGCTCATGGATATTTCTCGTGTGGGAACTGTGTTTCATCTAGGTACATTCTGCTATAGTACAGGCCATAGTGATTTCAATGTAATCGTAGGCCATCGATTTACACAAGTACAGAAATTCCGGCAAAAGTAGTGATAAAATCTTAAAAAGTTAACTCTGTTAGCAAGAACATTAATAATATATATATATATAAATTAGCGAACAATTGCTTAGTTGAGCCAGTTAGGCCGAAGAAAGGACGCACACAAACGTCCACGGGTAAGTTAATGCTTTGAATGAGTTATCCGATCCGCAAAATGGCCGAGGACCAGTTCTTGGTTTGGCGATTTTTAACAGTGCTGCCATCTAGACAATACTATTGAAGGTAGGCATGCTTATGTTTGGTGTGATTATTGAAAGTACAGTCTCGGCCGAAAAATAGATAACCAGTTTCGGAAGCGACTCGAAAGTTGACGCAACGCTTTGTTTCAGTTCATTGGACGTTGTCATATATCTATGTCATGATGACTGATTGTACACAATGTCCACATCGAAGTAAACCCAACAAGTGGGCCTCTTGGTTTTTGAATTGAATGAGCCTACACGGAACACGTTTATCTGATGATTAAATAACAATTTTGATGATTTGGCATCTCTACAGATTGATTCATGTATGGTGGTATTTCGATGACGGCAGTATTGTGGCACATGAAATTTCAACATCTTCACGAACGACCTTCACACGAAGATACACTTCACGTAGACAGTCACCTTGAATGTAGTCTAATTGATTTAGTTTACACAATACTAAATACGTATACATGCACACTAAAGTGTATACAACCTCTGCGATACCTCATACACTGCGTGGACAAGCTGGAACAACATAAAGGTAAACGGCAGTATATATCGGTTCTACGACCGATCCAATTGGCTACCAGATTGGGATTAATTAATGAGACCCAATGACGACTGAAGCGCGCACACATAGCGCCTAACTATTTGCCGTACACTAATTTATAACAAAAACTATATGAAACGTGTCGCTTTACAACAAACGTTACATTACCTGCTGTTTGAAGCAAGAAAACACCTACAATGTCAAAAGTCAGACGAGGATCCACCCTTCGAAGCTTGCAAAAACCTACCAGTTACACGCGTAGCCGAGTACAGAGTTATTAACATTCAAGGGGTATCGAAGGCTAAAGCAACTTTTTGGCATGCCACTTTCAAAAGACCAAGGATAGATAGACCAAGCCGTCAGTTGACGTATGCCATCCGCATGCATTATTAGGAGTACACACGGGCATGACAATTCGGATAGGTAGTTTTTTTGGCCTTTTTGTAAAGTGTCAAGCTTCTCAGTTCTCACTTGGGGGCCCGTACGCATGATCATCATCAAATCGATCATATCTCGCTTTATTACTTATCTGCGTGGAACCAACGACCCCCAGGACTGTTCTGTTTAGTCACTGGCTCTAAGTTAACAGGCGATCAGTAATTTTGATCACATATGAAGCTAGAATTGTGTGACGCACTTGAACACGAATCGGTCGAGTCGGCATTTAGTAGTACTTTCGAGTTTAATTGTGTAAATTGAACATTATATTCGATAACACGACATTCATTGTTTACGCTATAATTTGGTTGGATACTTCATTCGATATAAAGTGGGTCAATTTATGTGGTTCCTTTTTTATTTGGCCCTTACGTCAATTGATATAGCGTTACTGTTTCTGCTACGGATTCGAGTGAGAACAAAAACTGCTTTCCCGTAGAGTTCAGACTTTGCATTTGGGTGTCCAGAAGCATGTTAACCCTCTTTTCTTTTTTATCTCTTTTTACTTGTATTTAACATGAATGTTACACTAGTAAATACACGAGCAGCGCTCTTCAACACGCGGAGCTTCACACTAATCCAAACACTTCACAGACTGAAACACGTGAAGTATCAGTAAGGGAACACGAAGCGTGAACGTTCTGCTCGGGCGACGTTCTCCCAAAAGCTCTAAACACATCATCTATCCAACAGAATTTCGAAACGTTGAACTAGCGATCGCTTCAGACCATAAATCCGGTACGACTACCTCATACATGCTTTTGATGAATCATGAAATTCACTTGTATATTCGCACCGAATGCAATGTCGTAGTATGGATTAAACGTATCCCACATTTACCTGCAGCACGTATTCACGGAGACTGATCATGCCGAAGCCGCATGGTCACGAACATTGCAAACGTGCTAACGTATAGGCCAGCTTCGTTTGGTACAAGTGATCTTAGCGCACAACGTTTGAAAGCATAGGTTAGCGTGAATCTGATTGAATAGACACGACTCCAATGTGTATTTTTACTTCGGTAAATAATTGTTTCAAAAGCTAATATATGATTCCGGATCTATAAACCATCCGTGCGTTTTTAAGACGGGTTCAGCTAATTGGTATGAATCATAATGGGTCTGGTTAGCCTTCAGTTTCCTTGCCCGCATTCATTTTACTTGTGTTTTCTATCATAGTAACTTAACTGAGGCTCTCCCTTTACTAATGTTCTTGTATCGACCTTTGCTAGCATTCTCTCCTCATTCCAAGTGTGCTTTGCGTCAGGCCTAACATTAGCGTCTTCGGAGATCACAGTAGAGCATTTGAAGAACGGCTGTCAATATGATCAACACTCAAACACAGCTATCGACAATCCCACCCCTGTATCTCAGTGACCATCACCAACCAGAAGCCACTCATCCGATGTTGGCCGTACTGACTGCTCGAACCTAATTATATCTACTAATCTAACTGAAAGCTGGGACTATCTGTAAATGGGAGGTCAGATTTAGCGGTGCTCCGCGCGTTTAGCGCTGAGGATCATTTCCTACGTTCCTGCTATCCATGCTGCAGTGTCTGAAAGCAATACACAGGATCATGTACTGACCTTTTAATTCGCCAACCTGCTTTTGTCCTTTTTGCGCACTTCTAGCCTGGTCGTTGTTATCATCAGTTAGTTATAATAATACTGATTATACCAAACTAAGCTTCAACCAACTAGAAGTCCTTTTACGATGTACCCCTTCTTTCTGCAGGCGCTCCCCACCACTTCCATCTGAAAGTGATAGAGCGCAACTTGAACATTCTCTATTTGTGTCTTCACCAAAGAGTTTACGTAAATCGCTTTTTTTTTTTCCTATTACCACGACAAAGAAGAAGCATATCTACATCGATATCGGACACGGGTTGTTCATGTAGATGCACTACGGCGGTATATCGACTACGTGGAGCTTGCCTTTAATGTTAAACGTTATGATGCACAATATATACATTGACGCTGCGGCTAGGAGTAGAACAGGGCTGTTTCGTTGGTCGATTTGGGTCTCCGATCTTATGGATAGACCAAAAACATTTTTCCCGGAACGAAGAGCGTAAGGGAGCATCACCTAACCTTATCATGAACAGAATATCCAATGCGTTCTTTCGCGTTTCGTCCCTGAAGAGTTGATCAGTAAATGCGCAAACCCGTTATATATTTTTGTATCGGTCCCGTCGTTTAGCCATATATAAGATCACGCACAAGTCAGTCTGTCGGTCACATAAAATTTATTATTATTATCAAACTCATGAACTTAAAGCAAAGCCTGGCCTGGATATAAACACCAGGTACGGTATAAATTACTATTGTAATAAAAAGCGCAAAATAACGTTGCTGACACATGGACTCTCCTGATAATAATGTAAAGACAAAGAATGAGTGCTTCCAGTTCCTGTAGAATAAAAATAGCACTTAGGAACGCAAAAATGGCCAACCATCCCCCTGCTGGGAAGGTCAAATTTGACTACTCATATTTACATACCGAATATCTTCTGTTTACATTTGATAAGGCTTCTCTCAGCGTGTTGTGGTAGTGGACATTATTTTCTCCTGTTTTACAATAAAAGCAGAATTAATGTACTGCGGATACCGTTTACAATTATATTTATACGAGTTAGCCATAATTGGAGAGGAGATTTCTGTTAAGGATTCAATCAGTTGGAAAGAATCACTAAACTTGGCTGGGGATCGAACCAGAGCTACAATCAAGCAACCAAGCCCGTGTGGTTCCCTTCTTGACAACCCGAAACAATAATCCTTCGGATTCGAAACTTACCTCCTAGCCACCTTATAACTTATGTAGCCTTATAAAACCCGCCAGAAAATTGCATATTGATTTTTTTACTCCGTACACAACTTAAAAGTTTTATCCTTCTGAATTTCTTAAATTCACACATGATTTGTACACGAACTGAGGGATGACACCACACTCCGCTCGTTTTTCCCGGAACTTCAACACTAGGTACGTTCTAATAGGCCATACCTTAAAGTGGTGTGCAGTCTTTAGATTTTGCGCTAAGGATGTGTAAAGCCGACCTGACAGATGATAAAGGTGTCCTTTCGCCGGATACACGAAGCTCAATCTGGTTATACACATATCGGATACCATTGATGCGGATGTCTAAAACGATTAAGCCTAATCTGGCTGGCTTAACGTATCACACGCAACTGTACCGTCCCTGAAGGTTACGGGCCACAATAGACGCCAGTGTATAATTTCCGCGCTTGATCTCTACAACTCATCTGACAGTAGATCATATTATTACGATTCATAATTCACTAACTGATAAGTTCGTGCATACATTAAAATGGATTGAAAGATCGCGCGGGAAATGACCCTTTAGCCGCGACGAATGCCTGCGACACGTGTTTAAATCTATAGTGCTTTAAGCAGTGCAGAGGTAGTTAGAATAACAAAATCAATCTCACATTCAAGTGCTCAACATTTTTAACGCAATTCGTTTAAAAATTGATTGTGTAATTAACTTTTATTATTATTATTATAATTATTATTTGTTTAAATGTCGATCCCAATTGCTTTAAACTATTTTTTCAGAGAGTTCCACGCTAGACCGCATAATAGAAATACGAAATCTACGAAAATATGGATTTAAACAGTCTAAGGCGTCCTCGATTGACTACGACAAAAAACACAGAAATTGTTCAAGTGGATAAAATGTAAAAATTAAACACAGAAATTGTTCAAGTGGATAAAATGTTTCACGTTTAGGTATTATACTTGGTCAATTAATGCTACAAGTAATATTTTTTGTTTTGAATGATCTAGGTAACCGGATTCGACTTGACCGGTAGCTTGAGCCTTTGCCGTAGTCTGTATACTAGGTCACTGGCTTCAGGGCACATCATTGGCTGTAATTATGCGCTAGGGCTGAAACTAGCATTCAAACATGATAAAGAAAATATAATCCCTTAGGAGAACACCATAGGTTTACAGACTACTACACAGTTCATATTCAATGCAAGAGTTACGTCTCTCACGAATCCATGTTGTTTCTGACATAGAACAATCCACTGCTTAGCAAACCAAATTTATTAAGTAAAGGCTTCATGAAGTAAGCATAGAGAGGCATTTGCAATACTCAAAAAGCCTCACCATTGTACAACACAGTTTATCGAAGAATTCTAATTAAACCCACTTTACTTGGATTTAGAATAATCCCAAACCAGTAGAATAACATTTGGGGGTTATGGCCGTCGATGTACTTACTGCTGAGGCAAGTCTTGATTACATCGTATGGCTTCTCTTGTATCCACGGTATTGCCACGGTCACGACACCAAGATCACTATGGGGACGCATTTGATAGATCATGCGTAGACGACCGTAACGCTTTACATATAATCCGTAAACGAGTCCAGCACCAAATGATCTGCACAGAAAGCTAAAACTGTCGAATCAAAATCCGATCGCTTAGATAATTGTAACTTTTGTTTCCTTTTTACTGACATGCAGTAATTCATCACTCTAACTAATGTGGTACCTCTTTCGGAGCTAATGGATTAACAATGTGGCTGATGACGTGGAACGAAAGCGTGGCAACACTCTTTCTTGTCTGTTTGCCTCTTGTTAGTTGTCCTGTGCCATGTAGATAGCTAAAAGACCTTAACCGCTATTTTTTTATATTTACGACCGAATGGTTTAACACAAATACCGGTACACATTGGGGTGTTATATTCAAGCTCTTGTAAGGGTTCATATAATGAAACTATCCATATAAGTCGTGCAAAACGCATTTATTTCAGTTTCAGATAATCGGACCCAGCGGTTGGTATCTACATGACGGCGTGCTGTAGCTCCTACGAGGTCTAACACCTCTCCATACCGTTAAGAACAGTTATTAACAAGAGTGACTGGCCTTGACCAACGGGATCGAACGGCCGGATCATTGTGATGTCATATTGTGCTTTCTCAAACATACAGTTCCACACATAACGTAGACATAAGGTCCAATGACACGATCTCAGCTCAAACAGAACGATGTTGGTCGATCCGCCGGCTAATCGCCCAGACTACGGGAACAGTATTCTGGGTTTAACTGTGTGGTGTCCATTTAGGCAGTGTTCTCGCTACGTGTAGCATTCAGTCCAGTAGACTATCTCATAAACTGAGCATGACGACGCGAGCTTGCGACATCTTATGTCGTATTCGTAATGGAATGCTGTTGCGGTATTGGCTACATTGAGTGAAAGTGATTCACTATTTCATAATACATTATATTCCACTAGATAATTGACCCGTACGATCGCTGATGTTTAAATTCTTATTCCGCGCATGGCCTTTCCCGCCATATACAGCTTCAGAATGGTATTCATGGGTCCTAAGCACTAGAGGAACCATCATAACAATAGTAACCAATATTGGAAAAGTGTAAAACAATCGACTGATTACTCGGTATTAAAAACCAAGACGGTAAGGGATACAATATACTACTTAAGCTAAAGAATATCGCCAAACATCCCTGTTGTAAATATCGAATTCATCCATCTCGTATAACGTAAAAGATGGGTTTGACTCCGCGTTATGGCTACGAAAAGAAACTGACAGAGTAAGCAACTAAGCCCATTAAACTTTCAGTATCTCCATCAAGATTAGTTGTGATAACACGACTTTTGCAACATCTTTCATCTCTCTGTCAATTACACTGAGGAAGTTAGCCGGCTGGAGATCCGTGACGTCTGGATGACTCGTACGGTCTAGAAAAGGCGCGCAACTTTGTCCGTGAGCATTTGCTACTGCATACACATTGAGACTGGACATTTTACCCCAACTGTTTCATTACAACAAGGACATCTGTGATCTAGCTGCACCGTTTCATCGAACTTTATGTAACCGTTAACCGCTCACCTGAAAACTTCAACGTTAACTGTAGAGACACTTTCTTTTAGCATTGTACAATACGTGGGACACATATGAGTGCTGTTATATTCAAGCATCCGTCGTGTGAACTTCAAATTTAGTCGATGACTTCGAGGGGACAAATTTAGTCGATGACTTCGAGGGGAGTGGGTATACTGTAATGAACTTGGACTGATAACAGATCTTTACAGAACAATCGACGGTCCCCGCGACAATATATGAACGGGCAAACGGCTCTCAGACAACACTGCAATGCAGAATCATGGCAGGCGGCCTCGGACGTTAACACCTCTATAGAAGTCGTTTAAACGTTAAATCTACGAATAGCCCGAAGTCTCATCTAGAAATCCGTGTTTCGTTCCAGAATCAAGGAGATTATCGAACAAGAATGAACCCGACATTAGAAACAACAGCGAACTTCGAAGCACAGCATACGTTTGTAGTCAGCCATTGTTATTTTGTGCCCTGCATTGCTGCCATTTCCTTTACAGGACAGTGATAATATTCGAGTTGCCTTTATGTGCATAATGTCTGGTGCGTCTTACAGTGTTTCTGTAAAACTTACTATAAAAAATGGTTCGAATTTTTTTAAAAAGATAATGTGTTGCGAAATTCTGCGCACGGTTGCTCATTGTGCTAACGTCTTTGGTTGTATAGAATCGTGAGCATGGCAGTTCTTCACCTGTTTGCACCTTTGGGTCCTTACATTTTTTGCGTCCTAACTCCTGTACGTTTCTACTTCCGCTTCTGTCTGGAGGTAGCTTTGCCCCAGTTCGCAATTAGTGACCGGTGTGAATATGCTCACAACGACAACATGTCCGCCTCCGACACAAGACGTAGAATCGATTCCATTTGACGGTGTTGTGGTAACGCATTGAACGAGCGTGCGATTTTAAATTCGTACACCCATTTACAGTAACGAAAGACCTGAAGATGTTGTTCGCCTTAGATGGTGATAAAAATAGAGAAAATATTCTATCGTTAGCGCGTTTTGACATAAAATCGATCTTTGGCATTAGATGCCAGATTACAGAAGGCAATTTTCTGGCTATAAAATTTTTCTGTCTGATAGAGTGATACTTATGCAAAAGAATTTTATTGTTGTGTGCCGTTAGCAAATCTGCTACCAAACTATCAAGAGCCATACTTTTTTTTTGAACGATAGATTCGACACAAGCACAATGGGTTATTTCGCCCACTTTGTCTACAATAGATGCGTTAAATCTGAAATTTAATCTTATGAATTAATTGATTATAGCCATTACATTTGAGGGAAAACTTGTGAAAATTCCCATAATCGTTTCAATTAGGTTTTGCCACACTGTCAAACTGTATTTGATAGGTAAATGTACAAATATATTCTCAACAGGATCTTTTTCGTTTAACTACTGGTCCCGTATTAACGTTCTACATCAGCGTGCGCCAATTCAGTTACTCATAGGATCTTTAATCTGATAATTTTATATACAATTATTATTTACTGCGTTTCTCTGCTAGCCTGAATAATTCAGCCCAGCAATCACGCTGGGTGTTGCAGTGAAATGTATCGTTGGGTCTTGATCCATAACATAGATTAAGTAGTAACAAGACATATTTGTTATCCCTAGAGGGTATCCCTAGACGGGATCCCTAGAGTTGAAAAATCGTTTCTTGTAGCGTATCACAGGTCATGACCATGTGACATGAAAGCTCTACTATAAACGTGCCTATAAATTTATTTACTGCATTCTTTGTTAGCTTATACGTTTCCGGTGTAACTATAATGTGTTCTCCAGTTCAAGTAATTAGCAGGGCAGTGTGGCCTTCATGAGTTTTTCAAAGTGATTAGACTTAAATCTGTTCGGAACGAGCTCCACAGGCAAAACGACTGGATAGCAAGAATTCTCGTCTATATCTGTTCCTATTGGGTGGCATTGGAAGACTGGGACGTATCGCTTGCATGTAACTAACAGTTTGACATCTATGACAGCGAACTGCAACACAATAGTCCGCTTTTTTTTAAACAACCTATATCTGCGTTTAGAAGTGTAGCCATTGTGCGAGCCATGTGACAATGCGCGCCATTATAGAACGCGCACGGCTTAGGCAGCTGATGCTTGTCTGTCATCTCAGCAATACTTTACACTTTTCTCACTTGACTTTTGTACATATTGTTAATTTTGATATTGTCAAGTGTACTCGTTTCGAAGATCATCATGCACTCATTATCAGCAGTTTTGGCAGCTCAAGTTGGTGTGCAATGAAAATCCGAAAAGCGTTTTTCTGTGGTGACTATTTTACGCTGGACAAGCGTTCGCGGTGTTTTATATTTGATAATTATCACGGTGTACTGTGTAGCCCAGGAATCTGCAGAATACGGATAGGGAACGGATACATATTTTATATATATTTACCGAACACCGATTCACCCGGTAGCAAAAGAGCAGAATAAAACACTCCTGCATGGTCTAACTGTTCTAGACTTAACGTGTTTAATAGCGAAATTGCCTGATATATGGTAGCTGCTAATAGTTTCAGGTAGTGGACATCTGTGACGTTCTGTGTTGTTGTGAATTGTATGATCTTCTGAAAAGCATCCGTAGCGATGTATTCTATGTCGCCAAAGCATTCGATTAACACACGAACGGCCTCTGAATAATCGATAAGATCGATAACAGCCATCTTGATCTTTCCTTTGAGGAAAGACCAAGATGGTTATTCTCTCTTTTTTTTTTTTGTTCATTAATCGATTTTTCAATGGCACGAGCTTAGCAGGTACGGAAAGCTCTACTCAATCGTGAACTTTCGTCACGAATTTCTCCCAAGCTTTTTGAAAGTGCTCACCATCTCCATCAAATAAATCAGTCTCCGCGGGAGATTCTTCTCAAAAATGCACTTCTTCCATTTGACTTTTCTCAATTGTCTTCGGTTCTCTTAACTTTGTCCCTTTTGAAGCTTAACTTTGTGTGGGCCGATTGCTGATGGCACTTTGTTTGCTTTTGACTAACCTCCGCAGGGATCATCGACCAATTCTGGTAATTGATTAATATTATGTTATGAACTCGTTGCAATTATTGCGCGTATCGGTTAAGTCGGATTGGTTACTTTTATCCCAGTTAGCGTACCGCTGACGCATGGGCTCATAGAAACCAGGTCGTTTAAAGTCACTGTTGCAGTGAATTGATGACACTGAACGAGCAACCACCGGCTATAAATCTCATGGCCGAATAGGGTAATATTAAGACCTACCTCGCTGGTATGCTACTTCTTGGTGATTGTATGGTCATACCATCGCCTACGACAGCAGTCATTTATGTGTTTGCTTGTGGGTGTTACCTGGAGCACCCGTAAATCCGATCCAATAGGATCCTCGACTTCTGTTTAATTATTGAGCTAACTGTCATTCTCCTCGATCGTGTCACCTTCATTCTTTCGGGTTTTGGGGATGCTCTCTGGGATTTGGTCTCCTAAGTCGACCGTCCACGAACACTTCAATCCTGCCCAACTTGCTATAGTAAACCTGTTCATATTCGTGTTCTTTTTAAATATCCGCTTTCTTCGTTCCAGAATCATCAGTAAACCAGCACTTCTCAAAATGAACCAATTGGGTGCGTAAACGTTGCGCACACTTTTGGTAGATACGTAGCTTAATTTCGTTGGCGGTAATGTGTAATTGATCAGCCGTCACGTTACGATCCTAATCAACGAGATTTTTCCTTATGAACTCTCTCATCGCTCGTCAGTGCCATCTCTGAGGCCGTGGTACGCACGACTTTTACCGTTCCGTTCAGGTAGAGGAATTAGCTTCATTCTGCCTAGAGTTATTTCTTCCACTACGGGTTTTGCTGCTAAATTGTTGCAACTATGGGCATAAAGCATGCACGCGGCCGCTGGGGATTCGCCAAGTCTGCGCTGTGCGGCGCTTCTATGCAACCTGCTCCTTGGGTCGCTAAGCGCACCGAGGGTATATGCCGTCTGGTTGGGAAAAAGCACAAAATACAGGTCGCTATAACAATATACAGGTCTCGATGGGTATATGACTATAAGCAGTGTAAAAGGTTCAAGAGTGCTTACGTTTCTTCTGTCTAATACAGGCTTACCAGGTTATGCACTGTAAGCAGATTGAACGGTACAAGAGTAGCTTACCACCGTTTTTGGTGTATCTTGATAGCTGATCTTATAATATACCTAAAATAGTAATGACAAATGAATTAATGAAGTGCTAAGATTACACTGAACTCGGATTTAATAGAAATGAATCTCTGCTTTGGCACTGTGGGTTGTCATGAACATCCTACAGGCTACAGATACGTATGTAGATGGAGGGCATGGTCGCTATGGTAGCTTTGTGGGGAGCGTATTGGGTTGCTAGTTGTAGTACTGTGTAGTGTAGGTTCGAACTCGGGCATAGACAGGCTTCGTTTCGTGCTAGGACCTAGCCATCCGATACAATGCTAAACCGGCGTATATAGAAAAATATAGGTGGCGCTCTACATATTTTAAACATTTACGTTTGTCTGTGACCGGAGCCCTCTAGGGCAACAACCAGAAACTAAGGAAACCTTTTTGATTAACGGGGCTTCGAAATTCGAATCAGAGATAGCGCATGCTTGGATTTTAGCGCACTCACGAGTGCACACTGCCATTGACTAAAGCAATAGATTGTTTCCAATTTAGGCCTGCTGAGACTTTCAGCGTACTTGACATCTGTTTTAAATTCATCAATCTGCTTTATTAAGCACACTAATTAAGCAGCTAGAGCAGCATTTCGCATGGCTAAGAATCAATAAGGTCCTACGAATCGGTAACGAATCAAGCCCTTATTGTCCTGATGGTAAATGCCAGTGAAACACTGCTCTTAAAATTCATTTGCTTGAAGGATGTTTACATTTGTAGCTATAGAATAATAAAAAAAAAAACACTACGTTCCTAAGATCGATTGTATATGAATCGACATGTTACGTCTGTTTGGTTCCTATTAAAGTAGCAGTAGTAGGGTAGATCTTATTCACACCATCCATTATAATAACAAATAAATGTTGTGAATTGCCCGAATCGTAGGTTGCTAATCACAAAATAATGTCTATATTTAGCATTCGATTTAGCCAGGCGAACGTTTATTTTAGATTAAATCGCTACTTTTTAACCTAGTCTTAATGTTAAAAAAAGCTAGTAGAGACAACATTATGCGCAGATTCTTTCCCTATTTTTCTCTTTTCAATTGACGTCGCATTCAACTCGTCATTAAAAAATCTTCGTTTTAATGATTACGTTCAGCGATTCAGCTGGCTTACGGTTCACTAACAAACGATAGACATAATCGAGGTGCGTGCCATCTTGTACGCACCATAACGGCAAAACACAGACATTTCAAAGGTCAGACAAAGAATCCGCGGTGCTTTAGCAATGAGCGTGATTTTCCATTAGTCTATCGACGATCCGGAAGTACCGAGGTCCTGCCGTGCTAATAGTTATAACGGTGGAAGTAAGATGCTGTTGGTGGCGACTGCGTGACGTTGCTGTCCACGTAAGCAGCAAAAATAAATGTGAAGTATTTTATAAGAAATTCAATAATGACCGACGATCGTTAGTCACATTGTCGGTTCACCCAGCCGGTCGAGAGGAAAATAAACGCTACGCCATTTTAACAAAACTCATGAGGGCACTACAATTCGAATTTGTAATCTTGACTAATTTTGCAATAGCACAAATAAAAATTTTAGTAAAAACAGAAATGTTTAACGATGCTAAAAATCGTCGTTTTGTAAAAGTTCGTGCGGCAGCAACAACAACACACACGCATACGTATATATATGTATATACAGCTTGGCCCTTTGACAAGTACACTGCTGTTAAAATCGACACTCAAATGGTATAATTTAATATCTCATATATTTACAGATCTAACAACGATTCCTAATATCTGTCGTTATCTGTTGTTATGATCTTCTAACACAACAGCGTGATCAACATTGGCGTTCAACCACTGAGCCACGGTCATGGAATTAAGCTTGGGATGGACGCTGTTATCAAGACCAGAAGACACCCAAAGAAGACAACCCATCACCACCATCATCACTACGATGAAGAAGAAGAGGTGACCATCGAAAGATCACTCGATTACATTTTTATTGGACAATGGGAGCTGGAATCGCGCGTAACTCTCTAACCTTAACTTAGCAAACTTCATCAGCCGTAAGACTAATCAAATAAGAAAAATTATGGCATACAATTTTGTTTATGTTGTTTGTAATATTAAGCTATTGTAAGGCTACATTTTTCTTTAAATTAAGGACTAAATGACCCACCATAGTTAGTATGCTCGATAGCACAAGTTACGAGAAAATTATGTCAAATCGAACAGTGTCAGCGACGCTCGGCTAATCCATGGTATGAGATCGCGATTCATACTCGACAATAGATAATCTACCGTTTTACATGCCTTTCAGCAATTGACAAAATTCAAATTTGACTGAGTTGAAAAAATATCAGTTTACTATATTTAAAAGATGCGGGCGGATCGAGTTAGTCTAGAAATGTTATTTCAACTTAGGAGTGCCATCTGGCGAACTCTTATGATTACTTTGATGTTTTCACATATTTGTAAACGCGCGCGTGGCACACTATTCATCACTTCACCATCTTGTTTATATTAGGTCGTTGAGGAGCATGTTGTAGATCATCACCGTACTGGCGAAGCGAAGCAATCGAGTAGGCCGCGACCGCGCATTTCGTTTGAGATCGGACGGCCCCGAGCGTTATCCAGCGGTGGACTTAAGGTATTGGAGTGCAAAATGATCTCTTACATTTAACGAACACCGTAAGGCGACTCAAAGCATCAAACTATTTTTTGATCAAGTGGGATAAAGGTGATAGCCAACTATAGTAGTAAACTTCTCTGAGTGACAATAGAGACTATCTGGCTGGAAATAAACTTCTTGATCTTGGTCGTCTTTGAAATAAGGGCGCCGCTTTTGTTGGGTGACAACCTATAAAAAAGGTTGGGTTGTGACAGGTGGAACACGTTGAATTTTTGCAAGCACAAACGAGGCATTAGCCAAGCGAGCTTCTAGTTATTGATAAACACTGTATAATAGAAACAAAATCTGATGTAGAACTAATTTTAAAATTAACGAAGCATGTAGGCCACTCGATTTTGGTGCATCCAAAGAACTTTTTCGCGGTGTTTAAAGACAGTGATAATTCTACGTTAGGTAATCGATGCGCCTAAGATCAATAAGCGTAAGAAGATTGTACCCAAAGACTACGACGAGTTGGAGATTGAGGAAAAGCGCACCTATCGCAAGAAACCTGTAGGAGAATACGTAAAAGCCGCAAGTTCCGGGAAGTATAAGTAAGTAGCAAGCATGCTTAAATATGCAATGCAATACCATCCAACAAGCACTACCGCTCTGACTCTAATATGCGCTAAGTACGTTAGAGTAGCTAATAATGAGTAGTAACAACAGAAACTTCGAAGATCTCATTGTTATAAACCTAAAGACACAATGAAAGCTTTATTCAATACTAACACAAATTATACTTTTGTGCTTAGTTTAGACACAAAAGCATCAAATGCTCCACCGGTTGATGATGGTCATCCTGCTTGTGTATAATAATTAAAAAACTATAGCACATTTGGCAAGATGGTGATGACAATAAATTGCTTTCTGTTGGATACATACAGCTCTATCTCATGGTCCGCTTATCTTTATACCTTCGACTCTATTCAGGAGCTATGCTAAGGAAAACGCAGACCCATATATTCGCTCAACGGGTTCCTACTCGTACAATGCCAAAACCGTCACTAAAGACAACCGTATTGGAGACCCGTCTGAAGGTAAAGACCACGAATTTTATCTTGAAGCAATATGCAAGCGAACTTGGAATGTTTATCAATACTTTCAAAGTATTATATGAATTTAACATCTTTATATTAAAGTTACAATATCAATGCTTTCGTCGTGCCGACAATTTGTTTTCGCGTAGATGAACATGTTGCCCTAGGATCTGGACCAATCGCCGATTACGAGCGACGCAGTTTCCATTCCGCCGGAAGTATGGCCCACGATGAAGAGGAATAGCTTAAAGAGCAACATTCAGACCCGCAAATAATCAGCATATTGTTATTAATCCCGTAGGGTTCCAACAACGAACAATAAATAAAATATTCTATGATCACAAGTATCCAAAATGGCAGAATTCGGCAAAGACAGATTCGGTTGAAGACTCTTATGCCATAAGGAAACATTCAGTGCAAACCCTTATCCCTATAGGAATTCATATCTAATCGAATTAAACATGTCAAATTGGCTTAACTAGAAGTCTAAGTGAGGAGACACATTTAAATAAATTTTCAAAACACGATTAGGCGGAACGAAAAGTAGATAACTAAATCACGTGTTACAGGAAGAAATATAAACAATGAAATGTTGTTTACCATAAGTGAATGGATAAAAAACCAACATTAGAGTCTTTGTTCCTAATCTAAAACAAAATCTAGTTGACCATAACTACATTGGTAAAAACATTCATAGACTATCGCAGACAAGTGTACTGAATACATAGCTTACTGAATGTATGATAGAATTTATTGCCAACGATCAAGCAACGTTGACCGATCATGACCAACTAGAATGATGTTAGTGGTTTAAGATAACAAATGGCGTAAAAGTACGCCGAACTAGTCCTTATAGAATGTAAAATAATGTCATTTTGTCCGTTGACAAGCTAGTAGCCGAAGTTATGAAAATTCGACCTATGTACGAACTCGTACTTTTTCGTCATAGGAAACGCAAGAGCTCAAAACAGCCAAAAACGCGCGAAGACGACCTAATTAATATCTCCCATTTTAATTTAAATTTAAGTTAAATTCTATATCAGTACCCCAGATGCATCAAAAATCGCTTTTTGAACCATTTTGATTAATTTTCAAACCTTGTATATTTATTTCTAATTTCCAGTGTACCTCATAAAAAACAATTTCGGGAACTCATTCAGCGCGAAGAAATTGTATAATCTAATTTAGGCTAATGCTAACCTTAAATCAGATTCCGAAAACTACGCACTGTTGTTCGCTATGATGGCAAGTTTGTTGCCTTCGTCTGGTGTTAAAAATAGCAGATAGATGCTAAATTTTTTTGCGCTAAAACTTTTCCAATTTGAATACACCATCCTGTACATCATGACCGGACAACTCTCAACGAAACAATTATTTAAACCAGAATAAGGCTAAGATTTAGGGGAAATCGGAAACTGTTTCATTACACACCAAATCTGATTTTGATGTAGGCAGAATTTCGAATTAAAACAAAATGACACAAATTCAACATATGATACAATACAATCAGGTGAGTCAAATGGATACTGCGAAAACTACGAACTGCTATTTTCGAGGAAATAAAACACGGGATATTGACTCGAAAACGGCTTGGCGTTGTGAAGGACCACGCTCAATGGGTCCTGATGTAAAAATTGTATATAGATCGACTTTATCCGAGACGTGCTCATTGAAAGGTTCTGTAGAACATCCGCTACAAGGACTGTCCTACTACTCTGAGTGTTCTTGCTGCTAAGCTTATATGTTATCACAGACTGTTATCTAAGTGTGTTGACTCTGTTTGATGTCAAATAAATAAATAAATATATA
>NW_019211456.1:31387405-31490073 GCF_002443255.2 Varroa destructor | reverse complement strand
AAACGCAATACTATGTGTAGTTCATTTCCCAATGCAATGTATACCCTCTTTGTCCAACGTGTGATTGTACTGTTTACTATCTGTAGAAGTCAACTCATTATTTTAATCGTTTTTATACTTGTCCAACCACAAATGATAGTTTTCCTAATAAACGCCGAGCTTAAAACTGTTACATATATTTACAGGATATTTCCGAAGGGAGAATAATGTAATAATTTTTGTAAAAATTAGCCCATTTTATTTACACAATTATAAGTCAAGTTAAACTAATAGTTAAAGAAAACTGCATTGCACCACATAATTCCTCAGTAGCCCGCATCCATTCATGCTGTCTTCAGACGCATATTGTCACAAAGCGGCTCACTTCCATTAGGGGCCAAAGGTACGGAAGCGACTAACTAATGTTATCTACGCGATGAGCGTTCGGCAGGCCGGGCATGTTGCGTGGCCATGTTGCAACCACTTGTACTGCAATAATAATAAAAAAAGCAAGTTAATGAAGCGGTAATGCCAAATTCAAACACAGAGGTACTACGTTCTCCTTTAAATATTAGGGAAGTTGCTGTATTAATGATTACGAGTCGAAAGAAACTATTACGGTATGGAGCTTGTCGAGAGTGTTATACGAATGTGTGGAGTAAAAATCTATTGGAAGGATGTGTGACGTATGGAAGATACAGTGGGTAAGTTGCGTTCACAAAAAAAGAATCGAGTTTATAAGAGTAAACGAAAACAAATGTTCCTACTTACAATACACGTTTTGTGGAACACTCTCCTGCATGTTCGGCATGGGTAATTTGGTAGTCGGAGAGTCGTCATATGCACAACCGAGAAACAAATACAACATTCTTCACCACCGTTTTCAAGTCTGCGGTCGAGATTTTCTGTAATGTTAATCATGCAAAACATGGTCACTTTCCGATCGTTTTCATGCGCTCTATGGGATAATCTAAAATCATTGATTTACACGAAATGTATTAGGGTTATATATGAATTAACACTATTAGAAAGATAAGCTTAATTTTTTATCTTTATACAGTAGTTGTACTCGTTATGGAATACAATGGCGTTTGCGAAAGCTTACGTTTCCAGTTCGACAATCCCTCCTGGATGGAGCCGTTTTCATTAAGAAACCAACTCAAATTGTAGAGCCATTGACGCCACTTTTGTGCGGACACCGGCACCTGTTCACAGTTGTCTGAAGTAACAAAAAAGCATAAAAGTAAAAAACAAGTTTTCACTGTAATCTTTTGTGCTCCTCTATTAGAAACATCCAAATAAGCCTTAAAAAGGATCATAACAGCAGCTGGCAATCGCCTCAGTCAACATAAGAAACTGGCCTTTCCTGTTTATAATTACGACGTGTTAGCGTCACGTGGTGGTATTATGGCATACGGGCAGGTGGACGGCTACTATCGATATGCTATACTAGTAGAACGGCGATAGCTACTTGAGCTTGTACATTTTGTGCGCTAAATGTTGGGTGCAATAAGATAGGAACAATTATTATCAAGCTAGATCTGATTTAGTGCATTCCCTATCCTGCATAACGATATTTCGATGGGTGGTAGACGTACTTATAATCTGTATTTTCTTAAGTGGATGACATGCATCCATTTGAATAGAAATTTGTATACGCTTCGTGACGTCGTCGAGAATATAGGTTGCTTTGATTTCTCTGGTTGACGGTAGTGCTGCGACCGAGACATTCTCCAGGCGGTGAGATCCACTTCGTACATTGGCCAATTCGCGCTCAATTAATAGCGGTGATACGTATTTGGTCGTTATCTTCTCAACGATTTGGGCCTAGAAATGAATTTTACTATTAACGTTATTCTGATTTTCCGTTTTTAAACACTTTTGGTGGTCAATTATATCTACTGAAAGGACATATCGTTCAATGTACTACTCGTTTTTTTCGCATTTGCGTCTTGATTGTTAAATTTCATGATTCTTTGTGCAAATAGTTCACCTCTTTATAGTCGCTTAGCTGCATGTACCAAGAACGAAGGACTCCGGGCACTAGTGTGCAGATCTGTACTAGTGACCAGCAAATAATATGGACAAGTGTCGTTGGGCGCTCTGCAAAAAAAAAATTTGGACAGGATAAAAAATTAGTGCTCATTCCATGGCTCATCTTGTAAATGCCGTAAGAACACGAATTCCAGCAAATGCATCCCCCCCCCCCACCAAAAACATAGAGGCGCTCTAAGTAAGTGACAATTTGAAGTACAGAAAGTACAAGATAAAAAAAAAACTAGTGAAACTTACCGTCCAAAAGGCCAAAACTAAAAGCGTTAACCGGTGGCTGACGAGGCATAAGAATGAAGAGGTTTCGCAGATAGCGAGCCATGTGATCTTGCTCTTCCAAAAACCGTATATAGAGTGCGCGGACCTTCATATAGATATAGTTACATATACATATAGTTACATTATCGATTGAATTATATAAGTATGTATGAGTAGTTTATAAACGGAAAATATAAAAATTTCTACTTCCTTTAACTCACGAACCGCACAATTAGTGTTGAAATTTTATTTAAAAGAAAAAGTTTTATATATACATATATCCGAGCCCGAACAGGTACCTGTCGCGCGGATTTTACGCAAAATTGAAGAGCAAGCGAGCACGTTAACAGGTATCCGGACACAGCCGTTCGATCTGTGGGTATTAGCGAGGCCTCCGGGAGAGGATCTTCTATTGCATATCGTTTAGTCAGCATGGACATTGAAATTGTAGCGTCCTAGAAAGTAAACAGCAAAGCAAATTAATAATTACAGTTTAACACACAGAATTACATTTAATAATAGAGTTGAGTTGTTCAAACAGCTTAGGGCCAATGCTTTCTCACCAAGATCACCTAAACCAAGGATCGGAAAACATCATTAATCAAAGAATCCATGCGTGATTTCCAAATGTTAGAGGATGCCTTCTTTCGTATTGAAAATATTTACCTTCAAGCACTCAAGAAGCGTCTCATCAATGGGAATCCCTTTTTCATTTCGATCTACTGTAGTACCGTCCTCTAACATATCGTCCTGCTCCTCTACTAATTCATCGTGTTCTCGCGTTGCTTCGCCTACAATTCTAGATTTACATATATACATATATCAATACGTTGCTGAGTACTAATTTTCTGAGTCCGAAGAGTTTACTGGTGGCACTACTTCGATAAATGTATGAATCCCATGGAAAATGCACTCATAAAAAAACATGAAAAGGGCTATTACATATATTACTATTTCTATAAAAAGTCTAAATCATCTATAGCACAAAATAGCCATCTACTTCGATAGTCAATATCCGAAAATTGGGTACTTGCTGAGGCTTTGGTAGAACTTTACGCATCGAAACGACAATCAAAGTTAAAATGAATTATGTCTATATCAGTATACGATGCGCTGTCAAGTACTTTAGAGGTCACCCTGTGCATGCGCAGTTAGTGCAAATGAAACTAAATGGACTGATTCCAGCAGAAAGTGTATGCTGAACATGTTTACGTGAGCAGACTTTAGCATACCGAGATGCAAGCGAGTATGCAGCGAATTGCACGGACAGGGAATCAGTGATCAGTAATCCACAAAGCTGTCCTAAAATTCCGTTAAAGCCCAGCTCATCTCCATTAGTCCAGTGTTTCTTCACCTCTTCCGGATCCATAAATGTGTACGCATGTGCCACACTTTCCAGTACGATGCCAGGAAGTTGAGATAGCTTCTTTGGCGCTATAAGAAGTACAAAATGGGTTATGTAGAGCTTCTAATATCTGAACCACGAGATTTAAGGTTATAGGGCAAGTTTTTCCCGCAACTATTTTAAGCTAATGTGTCTTGGTTTCGATCTATTCACTTAATAACCCTATGCATATAGCAAATAACATTCTGGCCTTATAGAAATTTGACTAAGAATGATTCGGTACGCTGCACGTGCAGTGAAAATTCTACTAACCCATCGTCATTAAAGGTATCAGTGTCTGAACGATAACACTCTGATAGAAGTTTTTCCATTCATGGCGCACTCCGTGAGGAACTTGGTCATTTTCATCTTCTTCCGCGGACAGCTTGCTTATTAGGGAAATTGCCTCCGTGAGCGCTATCCCGCAACCCGTCCATATTCGAGAGGCGACCCTTGTTGGCTCTGAGGCTTTACCGGAGGCCGATGTTGGATTCGTCCATGAAAACGTTTCTACCATTGACGTCAATGTAAGCAAAATGAAGTCCCAATTCAGTGGTTTAAGTGCAGGTCGACAATGAGTCAGGACAGCAATGAAGAACCCACATAGAGCCAAATGGAAGCCAGTCGGGCTAAAATTATATATATCAAAACGATATGAAATATAATCAGTCAAATTTTTGTATACAAATGGTTTAATTAGTATAAATCCATAAATAATAAAACTGCTTTGTTTAAATTTTCTTTTTGTTTTTTAAGAGGATATTTGTAATGCTGTTCAGGTGCGATCCGCGCAATCCATATAGACCATACTATGCTGACCTCCATCGTGCGCAATCAGCATTACTCCAATCCTTATATATATATATATAGTTTTGCTAGGAATATAGAAATACAACGACAGCCGAAATATTCTCCCATGTAACTAAATATCCCACAAGCGTTCATCATAAAGGTTGGATTTACGCCATACATTAGCACATAAATTCACTTTAGCACTAACCTAGAAGCATCAAACAGACCGGGCTGACGTCCTTTAAAGCCCTGCATTGCATTGAGCAACCTCACGGTGTCCAAATCTCGACTCTCGCCAGACGCGCGCCGTAGACACCTATATCAGGCATCAGTCGCAACATAAGTCCATCGATTTCCTAAATTCGACTAACCTTGTAAACTTAAATGTTATATAATCTTTTTACGTCTGGTATTCTAGCCATGAGGCATTTTTGTAGACGGGTTTCGCCAAACTTATCTAGCTTCTTCTTCAACTGACCTGTAAATCAACATGGTAGCAATATTCCGCAATAATCGTTCGGTAAAACTGGAATTCAATTTGTCTTCACGATTACTATGTTAACGCACTCAAAGGATGCTCAGCCACAACTTAGCCACCCACACCACGGTGATCCTTAACAACATTAAACGATAACGTTTGGGAGGGTACCTCGTTACCCTTGAACTTCAACGAGTTATCTTTAAATAGTAGCTTGACGCCTCGCACGTTGTTTCACTGGGATTTTAAAGTATAAAAAAAACAATTATTCATCTGAATTTCAGTTTTAGTTCCTATTACTTTTACTTACCTCGAAGCTAAACAGAGAAGGTTGGGATCTATGAAATCCTCTGAGGCCATTACCTGAGCCACCGTCTCGCTAAGTAGCTGATTCGCTTTCATCTCATCACGTTCGTATTGAATAAATACCTGAAAAAACAAAGTAAAGAGTAGCAATATGAGCAATATCCTACTTCGCTGAAGCAGTTTTAGTATGCCAATAAAATCATATGGTATTTTTGATGAAAATGATACAGAGACAGTTTATTTCGGATTGGATATCACTTATAGATGCTGCTGATCTACCTGTTTTACATCCGGGGGGCAGTCAGTCCAATGCCATACTGAATTTGGTCGGAGCATTTCCACTGAAGCTAATAGTGAGTCAAGCACGAGGTGCCAATGAGCATTTTTTCGACGCGCCAGGTTCATGACTACAGAGGCTGCTCTGGGTGCATCGTCGATGAGGGTGGCTACGACAAATTTGAGTCGAGGCTGCGACTGAAAATGAACTGAAAATTGTTAGATTTGATTCTGCCTCTACAGGAATGCTGTTACTAATGGATAGTTACTATTACTTATTCGAAATAAACAGTCGGAATGCCATAAAGCTGGCTCCACCCATGACCTATTAGTTCTTATATTTTTGGTTTACATTTTTGCTACAATTCAAGCTTTGTTGAGCAAACAACCATGAAACATACTTAAGACCAAAATACAAGGTACAAATTGCACTAGGCCCATCCAACCTAAACTTCAAACTCGTTCAGCTAAAACACATCGGTTGTGTTTTAATACTTAATAAAAAATTATTTCTATATGGGAAAAGCATATAGTAACAGCAACGCGAGCCAAAGAAGCATAGATCCGAGAGCTATTTGGAAATTAGAAAGAAAAACTACGCATGTTTGTGAGCACGCCCGCATGACGTATTGGTCTTTACTTACCTCAACAAAATTAGCTAACAGAAGGAAGTTGATATCTATTAGATGGACCGCTTTCTTTGAAGCACACACTTCTAGCAGAATCTGACACGTGTTTCGTAGAACTTCACCTATAGAGTAAACATTAAAATACCATTAGATTCCTGGATAGCTATGATCAGTCTCTGGAATCGAGTGCTATTGGTTTAAGAAACGAAATATTGAAGGCACTAATGCGGATTGAGATAATCTATACTTACCGGGGTTCTCCAAGTAATCGCCATCCGAAAGGATAACAGGTCCTTCGCCTCTTGTTAAGGCCAAGCTTTGAGCGTGATCTCCAATCCTAGTTCGAAAACACCGCGAAGGTAAGAGCCAAACCTCAAATGGTTTTACATGGTATATGTAAATGGTATATATTAAGGAACAAAAAACCCTTAAGACATTTCCTTACCGATTCTCAACGCAGATGGTTTCTAGCTCCGAAGAGGACGGCACCAACCTCTTGAGAAAAGTTAGGTCATCCTCGTCATCACCGACCAGCTCAAAAGAGGCTCGAGTCAGATATTTACTGAAACATACGGGTGAATATAGAGACTGACTCAAGACATGAGGAACTGTAGATGGCATTCAATAAGCTATACTTGCACAAGTCTAGCCAATTTGCACTAGGAAGTAAAAAAGATATGCTTTTGTTAGTAAGGAAAAAAACTGTAGTAGATGGATGAGAAATATTTTTTTTTATCAAAAATATGCTGAGGATTGTTTTGGCCTATATATGTGTGTATAATTAGCTCTTCCTAAATACTTACACTTGACCCTCTGAGGCATGGCATATTCTCATTTTGATGTCATCAATCAAACTGAGTCGACAGTTCAGGGCCACTGTCCTACTTTTCTGGACATTGTCTTGGACCAGTTCATAGACAGAATGAGCCAAAGCACCAGCCCAAACATCTTTGAGACGGTTCGCCACCTGTTCAGGACCTTCGATATCCTCCGTAAGTGTTGACGTTGAGGGTGCTTCGCCGTTTTGTCTGTTGCTAATGCTGGAATCAGCCCCTGCTAATTCTCCCCATTCTAGACTGGCTTCGTAGGTAGCTTTAATCAAAGTCGACATGTCCTAAAACAGAACCCATAGAATCGAAAATGAACTCGTGTTAGACCGTTTTATTGCTAAACGGATATTGGTAAAAAGCCTAAATTCGAATTTCGCAGTTAACAATACGTCAACAAAGGACAAACAACAAAGAACAAAAAAAAGGTAAAGAATTATTTTTAGAATTGGTACTGATTCGCTCGCAACAACGTAACGTTCGGGCCTTTTGTCATATACCAGATCTTAGAGATCAACTTACCGGCAAAGTCCACACATCACTACTCAAATCGAAGAGCGAATGCACAACCTCACAAAACTGAAGGAGTTCTTCAGACAAATCGGGAAGTGCTGCAGCTAAATCTGTAAATTCCTTTGGAGATATACCAGTCACCGTCTCGACGAGTTTCTGTATTAACCACTTAACAATAGCTTCTAAAAGGATTCAAACACAACAACAACAACAACAATAACGAGAACTAATTGATTGTCAAAGGAAATTTACTCAAATCCATCGCGTCTTAACAGCACATATCCATCCAGATAACCCACTGCTTACAAGTAAAGCAAATCTATAATTTAGGAAAATTGTTTGATGACTCCATACCAGGAAAGAGTTGAAGATCCGTTTTTCCACAGAGGTGCAAACAGGCCTGAAGGACGTCCCACTTTGATGGGCCTTGCACGGCTTCATCAAGTGCTTTCTGAAAGGACTTCCTCTTGAAATAGTCTCGGAGAAGCGGAGTACTTTGCGCATCGCATTCAAAAGCTTCAGACAAGATCACCAACAGGAGGTCGTTTGAACGCTAAGGACACATCGCAAAATTAATGATTAAAAAAATACTCATGCAAAAACTTAATCTAGTAAAAATCCATAAATGTTTTTGAAAGGCGAATTCAATTGAACTTTTAGTTCTAATTTAAGACCTTGTGCACTTATTGGCTGTTCTCTTAGCAAGTTTCTTAGCATGGTCGATTTGATTCATTGTACTAGCTGCAAAGCCTTTCCTCCACGCCGGCATATACTGGTGTGACCATAAATTAACATGAGTCTATAAAATTTTGCATAATACTTCCGGTGGTACCTCTTCAAGGGCGTTAATAGTAAGACCGTTCTCACTACCCGATTCTTTGACAGCCGCAACTCGAAGAATCACCTTCACCGCTGCTGGTGCCAGCTCTTCATGTTCTTCAAGCAAGACCTCTATTTCCGACGACAATGTACGTCCTAAAAGTACCATCTGAGAAGAGTAGCGCATCATATTTTTAGATTTTCTATTGGACTGCTATTAATATGATGACCTAGGATGTTCATATTGTGATTATGATATAACTGTAATGTAAAATCTAAGTAGTTGGAAACTTAACCTTGACAACAGGGATAGTTCATGAATTTTTCTTTGGTTTGCTATCTCATAACGATTTCAGTTACAGCATATTTAGAAGCATTCGCACACGGAAAATGAATGAAGAATTCTATGGTATTGCGTAGAGCGAAAGTGTCACAAATAAAGAAGAGTCCTCTAACTATTATCTGTAATGTTTACTTTGGGTATAGAAAAATGAAGCATGAAGGAATGAAAAGCAACCTTGTCTATAGTCTCTTATAGAACATCGCCATAGAAAACAGATAAAACATTTCCGAATAGACCTACTTTTTCAAAAGTCCTGAGGAACTCGGCGTTCGAGCAACTATAGGAAAACAGGTCACTGAAAAGGTTAACAATCTCAACCGACGGCTTGGAGCGCACAGTGTTCAAAAGATAGCCGAGAAAACGTTGACAAATACCGGAGTACCGCGAACTAGAGAACGGGTTATTATGGTTCCGAAATCCGGGTCGCTTGGTTCCACTGGATACTCCGCTTTCGACAGAAGACTCCTTTATACTCACACAATGTTCTTTAGAAGGACCAAAACGAACTTCTTTACGAGCCTGCTGAATGGAATAGAAATGACGGGTAATTAATTAACTAATTTAGATCTAACCTTCACTTGTGATTTATATAGAATAGGGAAGCATCTATCTACATTAACATATTTTTTACATGAAGGTGAATCAGGTGTATGAGCGCATCACACTTACTTTTCTAGGGAAACCGTCTGCTTTTGCCTTTTCGTGGTACGTATTGAGATCGTAGTAGAACTTTTTTAGCATTTTCAAGGAATTAGAGTCCAATGCTTCAACAGATAAGGAGTAGATATTTTCCCAAATGGATTCTGCAATTAACATATGCATATTGAATGTCGTAATAGCATGTTTTATTCGTGTGTTGCACATAAAATGTTCTAATCTGTTCATGGTTCTCTCACATTGACTATTGGTTGTTAGCATTTTCGAGTCCTCTGAATATCTTAGATATCGATTACGTTATACTTGAGGCTTTATTTTCTACCCTGAATCATCGTGTCCAACGAGGTTAGCCTCCAGCAAAAAATATTCTAACTGAGGTACACGGCAAACAACAGATTTCGTAGAAATGCAAATCCAAGTTTTGGATTAGAGTTTTAGGCTGCACTAAAGATGTTTATTGCGAACTTTTAATAGGTTCCACATCATGAAAAATAATGTTTGGAAATACAAACCAACGGCGGTGTATTTTTCGTTGTCTGTAGGAATCGCAGCTGTGCTATCTTCTTTACTTTTAAGCGACTTCTTTTCAAGGAATAAGACCAGGTCTTGTAAGTCAGCAAAAATACAGGAATCACTCATTCGTGAAGACCAATCGGATGCAGAATCGGATGAGATAAGTAGCGATCGCAGGATGGGAACCAACTGAGAAAATCAGAAGCAAAGTTCCGGATCGCGGAAAAAAGCAGCAGTTGAAGTCAAGTTTCAAAGAACTCGTAGAAATGTATTAATCACTTATGTGGATTAATGCTGAAATGTGCATCAAACGTTTCAGGCTCATAGTGACTAATGATTTATTCTCTAGCGAATCGGGTGCTTGTAAGAGATTCTGTATCTAATGAATAACTTGGGTAAGATTCCATTTCGAAATATAGCAAAGAATCGGTGGCATTGAATGTGATGGTAACACATACATGGTCGTTATAGACCTTCAGAATGTCGCTGGCCGTCTCAGCATGGTGGACCATTTCGTAGCGGATACATTCCATAAAGGCTGTGGAAGTTGCATTGAGTTCAGTTAATGCCGTAGTACAAGTAACTCCTGTCATTAATCCTTCACGAAGATTAGCTAAAATCTGGTCACGGTACCTGGTCAAAAAAAGAAACAAAACTTGACGTTAGCGTCATGTACTACGCTTACCAAAGCAGCAGCGCACTCTAGGGTTGTATTAAAGTTTGTGTCACAGTGCGTTTCACTTAAAATATACGTCATTGATCTCTTGATTTCTGTTCCGAAGTGGTCATTGACCGGTGTATTTCGGCTGAACTGAAGATGTTTATGAACTTACCTTTCCTTCTCTGGAATTTGTGTGTAGAAAAGCAGGAAAATCGGAAAAATTGCCGAAGCGTTTCCAAATGCACGGCTGTTCAAGAAAGTTTTCAGTTGAGGCATAAAAGCCTTCTGCAGATTGATATACTGCCAGCAATTGGGGTGAGTCCTAAGCAGTTGGAGAGATGCTTCCCAGATTGTTAAGCAAAGCGTTGGATCCTGCGAAATGTTACCAATAACACGGCAATACTTACTGCACACAAATGAGTTATTTGACCAAACTAAAAAGAACAAAACTGACATCTAAATTGCAATAATTGAGCTCTTGGAAAACTTCAAATTATTAGAGTTTATCGTTTGACAGCTCAACGAAAAATTTAAGCTTATAGAAAAATAATGAACAACACTGTAATTGAGAACCTCTAGTAAGAGTATGACCACCAAAACACGCAAAAATGTTTTGTTGACGACAACACACCTGTTCTGCGAGACAACAAAGGGTGATTTTGGTGACCTTTTCCAAGTCAGCGATCATATTCGCTGCGATTGTGGATTGAAGGAGTCGATAGAAAGCTTTTTTAACTAAAGACTCAGTATGTTTAGCGAATTTCCAAAATCTGGGGTCATTAGTTAACTCCTCTATCTTTGGATTAAGCTGAAATTTCAGATTAAAACCAGATTAATTAAGCTTCCTGGTGCGGCTTAGTTTTATAATATAGCTAATATTTTGTAAAATTACTAGTAGTATAATAAAAAGATACGGTGTAACCAAATTTTACTTGCTAATCCTTCACTACATGACTGCAATACATTTCCCTTCCCAATAAGTCTAGTGTAAATTTTAAATAAAGAATCCATACAAGTTATTCGAACAAACCTGATCCTTTACTTTGGCACTGCGCTCAGGTGAATTGTCATTTTGCAAGATAACATCAATAACGTAGGCTGTCGCCAGAAAAGCTCCGTTTAACATTCTCGCAAGCTTAGCTCTTTTCTCGTTTTGGTCGAGCTCAGCGTTATCGGGAACTGTTGCCACCGTCAAATTAAACAGGATCTCACGGAATTGCTAAGAGGATGAAAATACCGTATAAACCCAACTGCTATTGAAACTGAAGATGGTATTAAACAAAAGAAACTCCCACGGCCTTTTTTAATTTTTCATGTTTTTAATGTCACAATTTTACCGACAAGAGAAAAGTAACAGGTTGAACTTCCAAAATATTTTTTTTCTTCATATTTTATTCACATTGGTAATGAAACGCAAGAATAAATTCTGGGTTTGCTTTGTCAAGGAAACTTACAAATAAAGTGTCCTTCAAATAGAAAAGAAATACATCCGCGTGTTTGTGGACTGGAAACACCGTTTCGAAGCCGCAGCGAGCGGCTGACGCTGCCGGAGCATAAACGTCGTACATTCCTGCCAACCAGGTGGCCAATACGCCCTTCAGAAATGGTGCTAAATTGCGTCCTGTCATGACGCAAATTTGTTTGTGGGCTAAGAAGGTAGCTTCTCTAATCCGACGATCGGCGTCCTGAAGGCAAATAGCAAAAAACAGAAGGCACGTTAACGTTACAAAAGGAAATAATTTTTTTAGGAAATACAATGTTTTAAAAGATCGTTCCATGATTTTGTATGACGTGATGTTATACTCTTGTAGCGAAAATTTCGCAGGCGAAAACACTAACCAATCAGTTTTATGCTACACGCTTGATACGGTCCTTACAGCTCTTTTAGTTAAGCACTGCATATAACATAAGGTTCATTCTTACAAGTATAACCTACCACAGCTAATCTGTTGAAATTCCTGGTCCAAAATGGTAGCATTCCCATAATACTTTCTTGCGTCTTATTCTCCAAAAGACCCATGATTTGTTGGAGAGCCTTGAGCCGTGTTGTTGGATCTTTTTTCCAAAGCCTCCTAATCGCAAGACGAAAGTCTTCGTCGACAGTCGCTTCAACCTCCGAATCTAAATACAGATACTGATTTTATAACACGTTGCTGGACATTACATCCATGTCCACGTCAAAAAAATTAAGTCAACTCGTTTCTTACCTAGATTAGAAGCAGAGGCCAATGTCGAAAAGAATGCTGTCATCGGAGGAAGTTGCCTATCTCCAGATGACAGTAGTGCTGCTGATCTCTCCGAGTTAGCCGCCTACCAAATCCAGAATTTGTACGAAATAACAGATTGATGATTAAAGCACAACGCGGCACTAAACAGTTAGTGAAATGTCATATACACTTTAAGGCTTCAAACAATATGAATTACACCGCTTTAGTCTGATGGCTTTCGCCGTTTTATGTCGACAGCAGCTTTGTTTCTAAACGCAACACCAATTTATCTAGCATTGGGTAGTTATGTTAAATCAGCCCTATCACCTTCATCTATTATATACAATATTTATCCAATGTGATATCTCTTATATTGCATCCTCCTGTATACTTATATGGCCGCCTTTTGCGCTTGCCTTTCAGTTGCAACGCTCAAAAAGTTTTATCTGAGAAAAAATGGAATATCGCAACACTTTGATCACGTAGGCTCACTCGGTGTAGGTATGTGGTCGGAATCTTCCGTATCACTACTGCGTCCGGCAGGTACCATCCTTTTAGAAGAGAAAGTGGAAACGACTGCCGCAAGACTTAACAGGAGTATGTTGTCGCGAAGAAAAATCATATACACACTGTGATCTAGTTAACATGACATAGTTACTTCGCAGTAAGTGACGAAAAGCAAATTTAGTGTTTTTTTTTTTTTTATAGGGAATACGGTTCTTCATCCATAAGATGTGGCAAAAAACTGTAGCTTTAACACCACAGTACAATATGAGAGCAATTCAATAATATCCCGTTGTAGAGATAAGTCTTGACAATGTTAAAACAATACATAGGTGTGATTTGTACGTATTTTGAGTCAGTACACAGCGTTCATTAGAGCAATTTCTATGTTAATCCCAATATTCCTGTTACCGGAGTGTTGCAGAGTTTTACAAACGGTATAAGGAATAATCGCATTACTTCAAAATACCTGCCAATTCACACGTCATACACAAGTCTGCGAAGAGTTTTAGCCGGTGTAGATGTCCAATAACGCGCTAATTTATGAAAAACCTCAGAAAAAAAAAAAACTTCTTGCTCACGTTCGTCTGTAAGCATTTGCGAACATACTCGCTGGACATTAGAATAATATCAAATCTCGCCACGCAGTGAGAACTGCTCTGCTTATGCTAATGACAAGAGAAATACAGATGTAAAATAAAACATCGTGCTGTTTTATTTTTCATCTATATATATATATATCTGGTGGCGACTCATCCACCTACGGGACAGAATTCATGTACCTAATCTACAAACTGGTTGATCCGAAGCCGCCAAAGTGCTCATAAAGCGAGATCACAATTTACGAAAGGATGCAACTTTTTATAGGGAAAAAAAAAGATAACCAAAAATAACAAAGTCGATATTCAGTCACTTTTTTCATGACAAATACTCAGTTCGGGTAATAACGAAAAAGAAGCCTGTTCACCAGTTCCTTGGATGAAACTCATCGTACATGACATAAGCGTAGTAGTTCGAAAACGATACCGTGTTTTTTGGGATTCGGGGAACACCAAGTCAGAGACGCGATCCTTTTTATAAACATTCCTACAGCTTCGGCCTTTTGCCGCATAAATCTATCGAAATTTTATGTAAGCAGTGCCCACTTTCAAAACGTAGAATTAGCATCAGACGTCTAAATAAGCTTAAACTAACGTGCACGAAGATATTAGAGTCATTACCTTAGCGTTTCCTTTGGTTCGTGGAACATGCTGTTTCTTCACCATGTTGGCACGTATTCCCAAGACTCTAGCGAGTACCAATTTTTCAATAATCAGCACAGTAAATACGGTAGAATAGCAGTGTCTCTTGTAGGGTACAATTCCGTCAAAAATGTGCTTGTCAGTCAAACATATGCAGGGTAGTAGGGTGGTAGATGTCCTACGTGGTCAGCTGTGTTTACGTTTAGCGCCACACTAGTAAACTTGCGTGTGCTGATGGAACTGAGCGGCGCCTAAAAGCCTAGTCGGTTTAAACAGAATGCACAGAAAGCTTCATAATGCGAATTTAGCATTTTACAACGTATGACAATAGTTGCATTTAGCTATCAGTAGAATGCTGTACGTCATATTTGCTTCTTACAAGAGTGGTTAAACTTGCGAAATATGACATAGATTTTGTATTGTCTATTGCTCCAGTGTGTTTACTATGGTCGGAACAGCTGCATAGATGAAACAGCATCTACACTTGATAGATAAATTTTAAAAAACAAACGAAACAGTTTCACTGGATAAGACGTACTTCAGTCGGCAAAACACATGCGATCAAACTCTCTTGTGCATCAATACAGTGAGTTTTTAACCAAAAGGGTGCTCTTACGGTCAGTTCCGTTTCAAACTTGCGCGCTCCAAGGCAGGCGGCACGCCTGACGAAAGAGAAAGGATGTCGCGTTAGTAAACAACCGCTGTAGATTTTGTACAAATTATTTGCGGATCTCATGAAGGCTTTGCTAAACTTGTGCTATTTAATCATGTGTAACCGATGAACACTGGTGCGCTAAGAACGTGCGCGGAGATCTTGTGATTCCAACACAAACACAGAGCGCCGCCGATAGGTGAGAACATCTAAAGGTCGGGGTGTCTTGTATCGAAGGTCTAAATATGTAGACCGATACTGTGTCCCGCTTCTCGAGTGAAGCGGAGTGCGGTGTATAGCCTTGCTGAGTGCACCCGAGAGGAAAGAGAGCCCCTGTTCACATTCTGTCACGCTATTGCTGGCCGGATGGGAATGGCAAAACGTCTGCCTATAGGATTTTTTAATACTATTTTTTTTATACATCTTTATCGACACTGCGTGGTTTCGGACCAAATGTGTTCACTTCTTTGACTTCCGATGATATTGGAACTGGTGTTTTGTTGTGGGATACGCTGAACCGTGATAATGGTGGCGAGTGGTGGGGAGCCGAAAACAGATGCTTAGCGCCCGCTATTTGACAGAATCGTGGTGTTGGATAGCGCCGAACTCTGATTTCTTTCGAATCGTAGAGTGTTTGTGCGAGGTGGAAAAAGGGTCTTGTCGTTGCGCGCCTTGTTACAATAACTGATACTATAAGCATATATGAGTGGATAAGAATATGATTTTGGGAATCAAATTCTAGTCTGTATCAGCATTATGCATCGGTTACTGTACGTTCAAGTGCTTATTTGGGTTTGTCCAGTTCAATTTTGTGGCGCTCGGAACCCAACAAAGTTACAAAGAACATTAATCTATTGTTGTTGTTGTTCATGTCAGTTTCGGCTGCTGTAGAATTTCTTGTTGGAATAAAAGGAGGATATGTGGAGGATTTATACAATGGATAAAGATTAAATATTCGTATTAATGGGATGAGCGCGATAGATTTAGAAGAAATTGAGAGAGGGCCATGATAGGCTGTACTGCGTGCACATTGAAGGGCTCCATGATGAGACAAGATGTATTAGTGCATTGTCTCTGAAACGTTTCAAACAAAAATAATGTAAATTAAGCCTCATACAATAGTCACATAAAGAAAAACCCGAAAGAATCAATCACCGAGATTGAATAGGGATTCGTTGGCGCCCACCAACCGTTTGAATATGTTTCTAGATTTCCTAAATTATACTACAAATATTTCATAATGTGATAACTGTATTAAATTTAGTGTAAGTCTTTAATTTAAATTGATTTACTCAGTTGTTAATTACTCTAGTTATGTAGAGCGCACTTAATCTACTTAACTAATCGTTTATCTACTGCTTGTCTGGACGTTGAAGATGGAAAAGATCTGCGAGATATGGAATGCAGCGCACTTGCTGTGGCGTAACATGCACTCACAGCAATTTATACTTATAATACTGTTAGCACTGCCGCGCACAAGCTCAGACATCCGCACTGAATGGCGTACGCAACGAAGATCAACTCCGATAATAGAAGATTATTAAAACAGCTGTCGCTCTTAACTCTGAATTGAAGCTTCCGTTAGTAAAAGCGCTTTGATTTCATCGTATTGTTCAACAGTACTATCGACCTAGTTCACCACAATACAAATCCGTTGTTTGTTGAACTGCTACTACGTTTTGTTGGACTTTAGATATTTGTGCCATGTCAAATCTTTGAGCTTAACTAATGATATTATCCCGTTGAATTCGATTACACTTGGTTAATTCGAAAGTTACAGAAAAAAGGTGTTAATTCTGTAATGCTATAACACAATATTCATGTATCAAAAGTATTAATGTTTTTTTCGTGTAGCATTTCCTTTGGTAATTATAGGACACCTTACTTATAATCGAGAATTTTAGGAGTCGAGCACAGATATACCTAATCAAATGTATCAAATACATTTTCAATTTTTTTCTTTCAATTTACAGAAAGAAACAAAAATTTTGAGATTAAAATATAAAGCCTTGTTTTCTCCTTGGCAAGTAAAGAGACGTATTATCTAAGATCCTTTATTTTTTTTCTATCAATATACTATAAATAAGACATTTATGCACGAGTAAGTTGCCTTCAAATTTTTAACAATAGATCGTGTGCAAACGTTTTTCTGACTATTAATATTTTGACCCTATTCTCAGCAAAACAAACCATTTATTCACGTATTTGGTTTTGATTAGTACACTTTTTAAGAGAGTGCAGTCGCGTCTACACCTCTACAAGTTTCAATAAAGCAACTTAATGGTTAATAGTTCTCGTTCAGAGCCATCATATTTGATTTAAGAATGTACTATTGTCTTGACGAAGCTGAAAACTCTCAAATCAAACATACAAGATTACTTTTTGTTCTCTGGGGCTTTTACGTCATAATTTTTACGGATGATAACAATAATATCTATCTACTAGTGCTCGTAGCACAAGATCCAGGGCGCTATCTTGAAAAAACAAAACAATCATATAAATTGTACAAGCAATTCAAAACGTGTAGCTTTTACCGTAACAGCTATAACGTTGACTACGTGGTCGTGACGGGCTTCTATGCTTGTAGTCAAGTCGATAAATGATTACAGGGTCGCCAACGGTAGTAGACACAAGATGTCGTTCTTCTACGCTGTTGAAGACGGTGAAGCTGCGGTTGCTGAGGGGCCCAGCGTATCGCAACCGCCACCCGGTTCCGGGGCTCGAATGTGCTGTGATGTGTTTGGTCCATATGAACTTCGCGCACCTCCTCTTTCACAACATCATCCTTCAAGAGATGATTTACGGGACCTTGACAGGGACCGATGGATTCCACAAATTGATCCAACTGGTACGACCTAGAGAGCTTAATCATTTCATCTATATATATATATATATATAGTACGTGTGTAAATCTTGCCTTAAAAGATGATACGTAAAGATTAAATAACCATTTACAACTTTCAATTTCGGGTATTGTTCTACGTTTTCGTTTTTATCAATAATTTTGCTCTTTTAGGAGGTTCATTCCTATTCGGATTACCAATCTTCCCTGAAAAATTTAATTGCGTCTAATTGTTAATCAGCAGGTTTAGACGAGCGGTTAGGACATCGAAGACGTGACGATCAACAGAAGCCATCAGACCCTCAGCAACAGGATCAACAACACCCACTCCAGCAACAACATCAGCAACAATCGCAGCAGCCGGGGTCTTTAAGCGGGATGCCACCAGACGCACAACATAACGACGAACTTGATTTAGTAGTTGAAAGAGGGATTGGTCCATTTCTTATGAGATATCGCAAACAAGTAAGAACGAATGTAAACCACATGCATTTTGCAACTGCTATTTTAGAAATGCGACTTCATTATCGTGTTTAGTTCCTGTTCTGTTTAACTAAAAAGGATCAGGGTTATTGACAAATAATGATATTATTCACGGAAACAACCTTTTATTTCATCTTCAAGTAGAAGGAACGATTTATAAAGATTTGAAATTAGCGTCGGTCGCAGGTCAAAAAATTGCTATTTTACTAGTATAACTTTTTAGTATGGCCTGCTAGCACTGTGTAAGCCTCTGAACTGCCATTCTGCTCATTTCTGCTTTGTTTTAGGTGGGACCTCATCGGCTATACTCTTGCCGCTTTGCTCGAGTCAAAGGAGCTCGGTGTCACGCTTACGCGATACTTACACATGACGGTGGCTTCGTAAGAAGGTAGCTTAGTTCTTATGCAAATTGCGTATACTAGCTGAACTCGCAAGCCATGTCGCTCAACCTAATTTTACGTTAAATCGTTGTTTATGGGAGCGGCCCACTGCGACCGTTTTTGAGGGTTACTTAATTTGATAAATATACGAAAAACAAAACGACGAAACGTTCCTAGTAAAATCTATACGTTTCTCTTAATCCCAGAAAATAAAAAAAAAAACAAATAGTTTCCCCATAGTCATGTTTTTAATCAATATCAAAAAGAAAACACGCACACAATCATCGACCGGAACCGACGCTTCCAATACCGCTGGACCGAGGACTTCGTCTTCCACCGCCACCGTCATTTGAGGAGGCCTCAGCTGTCCTTCTGACGGGGAACATGCGTGCTTTTCCTCGACCCCCGGAAGAATTCGCCACCTCGATGCCTGTCTGGAACACCGATCGAACAGAACTAGTCGAGTAAGTTGTTTACTACGCTGATCCCGGGTTTGATGATAGGAAAATGTAAAGAAAGGGAAGATGTTGTTTTTCAACTGTATGTATGTCTTTATTCATGTGAGGTGAATTAGCAAAGTGCAGAGCTCATCAGAAGACGCTTTTCTGTTGTTGTGTCTGTTCTTTACATGCATCATAAAACTAACTAACATAATAATATTAAAATTTATTTAAGATAAATTTTGCATGATATACTACTAGTTAAATCGGAAATTTCAGAACGGAGATTACTGAAGAGAACTGCCAAAGATTGGCTAAAAAAGCAACCATGGAGGTGGTTGATGGAAAAAAAGGTAAGACTGATTTCAAGAAATATTTTAGGATATTTCAAAGAGGACCCAGAGGGGTGTTTTATTTGATTTAAGCGTAGTATGATTAAAATTGCTTAGCCTGGCGTTACGTAACGCGTTTTCTAACTAGTGCATCGGTTAAAACTTACGTATGTGCGTAATGTATTCCTTGTAGGTCATGGAAGTTTAATCATCTGTAAACTGTAAGTAGTTTAACTAAACTTTTCGCCTGTATGTCTTATAGTGTATCACTGCCCAGTGCCAGAATGCAGTTATACGTTTGCCACACTAACCAACGTATATGGCCATATGAGGCTACACGTTCGGGGACATCGTATTCGAAATTCTGGAAAGGCTCCTGAGAAACTCTGCCCTTTGTGTCGACAGGAGCAAGGCGATCACGCGAGGCTTGTCCGCCATATCGTCGATGATCATGGTCAACGACTCGAGTGCACCGAGTATGTACAAATTCTACATACAGATCTGTTTTCTTTTCTCAAACAAAATCATGCAACCATGCAACGTTTTTACCAGCAGATTCTTGCCACACTAACGTAATGATTTCATACTATAGCTAATTGTTATAACGCAATTTTATTCCTAACTCCTTGTGTGCCATTGCAGACATGAATTCGAAAACGTGGCTGCTTTCAAGCGCTGGAAAAAACTAACCGAAGAACAAGACTTGTCGACGTTTATCATTGGCAAACCTCAGTGGCGACAATTAGCTGGCCAATATAGCTGCCTACGAAGTGGGCGAATTGCAGGGGAAGCAGCGGATTGGGCAGCAAGACGAAAATTAGGAGTTGAATGTCCAGCAGCCATGGTCGTCACCAAAGCACCGCACAGTGAACGAATCCTCGTAACCTATTGGAGAACCCATATTGGCCATAAACCCAGCTTGCTAGATTTTGGGTTGGTATTTTACAATAAACAGTAGAAGTAATAGCTACTATTAATTTTTACTAACTACATTATTTAATATATTTTGTGAATATTTATTATTTTTTAGCTGTAACTTCTTCTAAGCTCACCATTTGTTTTGTACGGCTAATAGATTAAAAATATATGATCTGCTCCGACTTAATCTCATCCATGATATAATGTAGTAAAGTTAGCTTTCGTTTTTTTAATTGAATTAAGGCTGAACTGTACCTGACATATTGTTTTGTTATATAGTTTGTCAGTCGAAACGCAGATGTGGATCAAGGATTTGGTGGAGCGCGGCTACAAACGAAGGGCCATCATCCTGGAGGGCGCAAAACGTTACTTCGGCCAGAATCTGAGTAGGGTACACTGTCTGGATAATAACCTATTCCAGATTGTCTTCAAGAAGTATGGAGTGGACGACAAAAACGGAAGCATTGATGTGCCTGTAGGTATTTTACATACACGCATATTTTCGTTACATGAACATGCCAATGGAGTAAATCATCGGACACATGGTTCTGGACCAAACGTTTGAAATTTCTGCTTAGATTAGCATAGTTTGGAACATGGGCACACACAGCAAGGTTTGGACATAGGAAGGTGACATTTTTAATGTCAGCCTAGTAGAGCAATGGTGAGCAATTTTCGTCACAAGAACTGTTGAAAGCCACTTCATAAGTTCATCATCTCTGACACCGTTGGCATGGCTCCGCAGTTAAAATGGCTGCACATTAATGTTCGTATTTCCGCTAATTCAATTTTATTTAAAAACAGGTAAAAGTCAGCGACAACATAAATTACTTAAGGGTGTTCCTCGCACGAAATATCCATGATCACCTCTCCGAACGAGCTTTAGGAGGAGCTGACGTCGAGGGAAAAGTTTATGAAGAAAAAGCCAGAATTGACCCTCACGACACAATTAAAGTAATATACAAAAATGAATGCTATATATGTAGAATTATTTGCTCCATCAATTAAGACAAACTTCTGTAATATCTTGCGTGTTCTTTGTAGTCAATTTGTAGAATCCATATAAACCAAGATGTAGCAATAGCATCGGCGCTGTACAGGTGTTAGTTCTTGCCAAGAAAATGTTTAGTCTTTTATATATATCAAGTTGCATATATGCAGTCGGCGGTATGGATGAAGCTTCTTTTTGTCTAAACCGAATGAATATTTCTGAAGGTAAGTACGGTGTATTAACGAGATCAAATTTGTATTATACGGTAATTATAATATATGCGACTCTTTAAAGTAATTATCAATTTCTTCCAGCCTGGTGAGGTACGTGTGGTGCTGCATAGGCCTTCTGGCCACTACCACTTGGACGGATTGAACAATCAGAAAGTGTGCAAAAAGGAAAATATCACAACGGTTGTTTTTCCAAGAAAGTCGCCTCACGTGACATGCGAACGGCGGTGTGATGAATGTGGAGTTTGTGTCCACAGGTACGTTCATATGTTACTAAATGTCAGTAAAATGGCAGTCTCATTCAATACGATTTGCTATAACAAATAAATCTAAAGCCTTGATAAAGTTATTACATTTTACAAAATGGTACATGTAACACGTATGTTTAATTTTTCTAGTAGATTGATGCAAGGAATGTGGTCTATTTTCTGGTATCGTCTACATCATTTTAGTTTGGGACATGTAGTGAAATTATTTTGTTAATATGCAACTTCAATAAAGCTTAATAAAATGTGCAACAGAGGGACGTTAAAGTGCAACCTGGAAATGTATAATTCTGGTGTTTGCGAGAAAAATACGCATATATTATAAAGTACGCTGTAGAATATTATTCAGGTCAGTATTGATGTTTGGCTACATGACGGTTATTCAATATTTTAAGTGCGTCATAGCTAATATCCGCGATTACGAATTTTGCTTATTCGTGTCCCGCAGGTACGGTTGCACCTGTCGCACGTACATGTACATGGATCGAATGTGCCCGCACATTCATGTGGTAGCCGGGAAACAAGGAAATCCAGGACCCGAATGGGTGGAAGAGAGTCTCGCCGAAGACACAATTGGGCTTCCAGAGTGTTTGCGTAGATTACACCGCCTCAACTACAGGGAACGTATGGTGACGCTACAACCGCTTATCGACGAATTCGTTGACCTATTAAAGGTGCGCATCGTCAAGAAAAGCCTTACGTTATAAAAAACAAAAGATTAGTGCAAAAATGAATTACATGCTGAGATATAATTTCAGCAAAGTGCAAGCTCTAATACGCTGTGATACCTATATTCATTCAGGGTGACCACAACGTCGATTTAGACCAACTGGAAAGCGTACTAAGGTCGGGCCTTGAAGTAATGCGTTCTTCAAAAGCGTCACTCCAATCTACTCGTGATGATGAGGCGCGTCGATGCAAAGCGTTGGAAGTAAAAAAGATGCGAAAAAGCTGTCGTAAAGGGGAACCTGACTTTGAAGTAATCATTTCACCTGGAAAGGTTAGTAAAAAATTAAAATTGTATCTAATACAAGACTTCCATTGAAAAGCTGGCTGCCCTGATACTCGTGGAGTGCTAAATTCTTGTAGAGTTGACTGCAGAATATGCCTCCTGCACATTTGTATTATAGGAAGCTGAACTGCGTGAACGGCAAATGGAGGAAAGTCAAGCCGGAAAAGTACCTTCTCCGATGGGAGTGTTCGTGCCTATGGCTTTCCACGTCAAGCGGGAGCCTATTGTTGAAGAGGTGACTGGCGAAGATATTAAGTCCACAATAGACACCGAAGTCAAAACCGAAGCAACTGAAGAAGAGAACTCGGAGCTACGTGGCGTGAAACGCCGTCTAACTGAAGAACTGCAGGCAACTCCTGATACGACGTGGCAGTTTGGTGAGCTCATTCTACCAGATGGTACGAAACAGAGTGGTTATGTAGCTAAAGTTAATCGACCACCTGCTGGTTCAGACGTGGTCACGCTTCAACCACGCTTATCTCTCCCGACCGGCGCAGGTGCAGCAGTGCTCAAAGTACGCGCGCCCGCTCCTACGACTTCACAAACAGATTGTTCGGCCAGCCCTGCAACGCCTCGCGGACGGCCAATTGTTGTTCGCAGCTCGCGAAAGGGCCCGGCTACATTGCGGCGCTCCGGTGGTCCGACCAAAGGGAGTGCGACCGCCCGGTTGGTTGCTAAAGCTGCCACTGCTGAGGCCACAGTAGAAGCAGCTAATAACCTAATTAGCACGGAAATGCCTACACCTAGTCAGGAGAAAGCTTCGAGCTCAACACAAGCCTGTATGCCTGTGGGCACTGTAGCAGTGGCAGGAACAGCAGTGACAGCAAAGACGATACCGAATTCGACAGTACCACGACCAGTGGCTCCGGTTCCGCCACGACTTCGCGTACGGCCCACGGCACCTAGACCGCCTGGGATAAGAACATCGATGACGACGCCTCGTCTCGTGGTGCCAATGCGAACTTCAAGGTATACTCCAATGGTACCGCGAACCCCTGGGCCTACGGCCTGCGTTGCTGCACCGGGTGGACCAGTTAAAGCGTTTCGGCCTACGCCAATCACTACACCGGTACCTAAATCCCCTCGACCTCCAGCTGCACGCCCTTCACCACCGACACATGCTCGCGTTTACTCAGTTAGGGCTATTGCGCCTACTTCAGGACAAAAACCTGTACGAGTTCAGGCACCAGCCGCTCAAACAATGATTGTTCGAGCTTCAGTAGCTGGTGTCGGTATGAACCCCGTGATGCAGCGACCTGCGGCGACAGCCACGAGCGCAAAAAAGGAATCTGGAGCCGTGAAGGTTGAACGTGATACGGTGTGAACCAAACAACAGGAGCCTAGTTATATGTGTGGTGGCCTGCTCTCTGGTGGTACAACATTATGCAATATACCATTACTAGCTACTATAAAATTATCATATATACTATGATTACCATTACTAATAATGGCAGCCTCAATGTCGAATATATAAACAATACGTTTACACCAAAAATGTATTTACCAGTCTTGAAAAGGCCAGCCATAGAACTGCATGAAGTTAATTGGTTTTCTTGGTAACGAGGTAGCAGAAGTTATGTCAGCATGCCGCTTCCAGATGTGACAAGCAAACGGATAAGCAAAAACAAAACTAGCTGTAAGATATGGTACAACAACTCTTTTACTAAAGTAAAATAAAGCTAAACAACCATTTACATTATATTGCCCTGAAGGCGGTAATCAGTCAATAAGTTTGTGATTTCATATTTGACTGTGGTTTCCACAACAGACAGCTGCTCGATATTTATAAAAATATATTTATTTTCTCAATGAAAGAGCTTCTATCTCCCATGTAGACACTCCCTGAAGTAATGTATGTAAACATAGATAGTAAAATGTGCATTCGAATTGTGTGAATATTTCCAAAGAGTAGTAAATTAATGTAATACAAATCTCAAATAATGCATATGCAATGAAAAACCTAAGTCGTTTTAACATTTTTGTGATATAGTAAATTTTTTATTTATAACACTGCAATTACGTGCAAATTATAAGAATCATGTCTATACACATTGTGCGTATACAGAAATCGCTCAACTAAAGGGTACGTTTGGCTGCAAACATCTTGAACACCAATCGATGCTCTGTGCCTGAACATACAAGAAGAATGAAGCGTTGTTTTTGTTTGTTTGTTTGAAGCTTATTTTTAATTTGATCTTTCAAACAAAAACTAAAAATAAGCGGTTATGTTATGTTATGTTCAAATATTGATATTTATGTACATAATCAGGTTAGATCATATACTCGGAAACTCGTTTGTGATGAATTACCGTGGGTAACATTAGTCAAGATTTACGTATCCACGTAAATAGATTCGAAGTATCATGAGCTGTGCTATATTTACAAATGTATTCCTACCTAATTATTTTATTAATTCTATGTTTTTGTGTAGTACTTGTGCTATAGAAAGAACCTCATAGAAAAGTATACCATTGAAGCACTGATTTGTAGGTACGAAATCGGTGCATCTATATAAAAAATTGATTTAATTGTGCATAGTGTCATTGACTATATATTACTGTGCATAGTACGTGAGCAACACTCAGCAATGAGCGATTTAGAATAATCAGTGACAGCATCGCGACCAGTGTCACATATGCAAAATAAAATCTATACGAGCATACGTTGCAACAAAATATAAGCCGATTCCTTATTTTCCTTTTTAACCATATATATATATATATATATATATATATATATATATATATATATATGGCGGTTTCTAAAAGTATTAAATCACACAGAAAGGAACTGATTCAAATTAAAAGTGTATTTATTTAATAAGCGTGTACCGTATGTCACAATTTTGTCGAAAAATAACGCATTAGAGTATGTCTTTCGACAGACAAGAGAAATTAAAAAAATGCTGCTGAGATATTTTAGAGTATTTGTCCACGAACAAAGATATCGATTCCAGCATTTTTTAGCATCACCCTATGACCTTGTTCTTTATAATACACGTAGAGATTTATGAACTAGCAGGTTAGAGTATCGTAGGAAACAAGCGGCGTACATATGGAGCGAATGTTCTCTCGCTGTCTACTTTTTTGTGTCGGATCTTGTGTAATAAATAGAAACAACCTACCGGAGATCACAATTCTGCACAGAAGCAAGTCACGAAATCTACTTCGCGAATTCTAGGAGGTTTTATTGCTACTAACCGCTTGAGAGATATGACTTGCAGCAAAAAGGCATTCTCTAAAAACTTCAAGGAAGAACAACTGTTTAGGTACCGATTCGCTATATTTTTTTCTATTTCACGCTCAGTAAACACCGGGTACTGTACCTAAAATTTAAAACTGTCTCCGAGCAGTCCACTCGCAGCGTGTGCGTGTGTAGATATTTTCTGTCTCCGCCGAAGCCCAAATTATGTCAACTATAGGCTACTTTTGTTCCCGAACGTCTCAGTATTTCATAAACGCAGCGAGCGTCGAAATGTCCATTGACTAGAAAATTAGCGGATAAACTGTAATAATATCGCCATCACTAGAAATCTTTTATCAAAACATTCATTTTAACAAAATATTTCCCTCTATTTCAATTAGATTAATCCTGTTAAATTATCCATTTTAGCGCACAGTTGTTACGCTCCCTGTATTTCTTTCTGCGTCACCTAGTTACTTACCCTGTCCTTCTATTTTATCTGGAATCCTGTAAGTCCATTATGCTATCTAAAAAATTCCCTCACCCTTGTTCTAGCTTACCCTCACCCGATGAGTGGTCCTTCCCAATGCGTCGTTTTTCCGTCCATTCTATTTCGGGTCCAACCTTTTGCCTCTCGAATCTCTCCGATCTACTTCAGATGGTTTTCTATTTCCCAACGGTACTGCAATCCGCGACCTAATTCAGCCCAATTTCGTTTCCTCCCTCTCGGCTTCCAGTTTTCCTGTCGCATGCAGCAGCTTTTACCTGCCTTCGTGCGTTGTCTATACGGCTGTTTTGTGGTTACCTTTTGAAGCCGGCCACTAGCTAGCACTTCACTTAACCTGTTCGTATATTTACCCGAAGGAGATTCTCGCTTCTTTCCTTAACGTTTTTTTTCCTAACAAGCCCATTCTACCCCGAATTTTCGTTTTTCCTACGCTCCGACCTTGTTACTTCCTCTGAGCGTCGCCAACCCATCAACGGCCTTGTTTCTCTGCCACTCGTCCAGAATCCTGCTATCCTATAATAGCTTTTCGGCACTCACCATTGCTGTCGCTGAAGCCACAACCTAACCAGCACGCATCTGCCATTGGCTTCGGCTTCGTTGTTCCGTCTCTGTGTTCCTTTTATGTCATCTCCTGTCGATTGCTGTCTTTCTTTCATTCTCCTCTCATTCTATTTATCCTGTTTGACTGACTGCCTTGATTTGATGCATTCTCCTGTCAGTTAACTGCAATGGGGTTCCTGGGTATAATTCTACCTTGTTTCTTCGCCTCTATATACCTGCAGCAGTAAAGGGGAAGGAGAAGAAGCTGACTATTGTGGAGCGATAGGGTTAAGGCTTTGATGTAGATGATGTTATGTTATGAAATGTTTACCAGCGTACTACCATTTATGAGTGAAAACGTTTAGGCTTTCGTAGGATTGTTGATTTTCGGGTATAAAGAGATGAGGGCACATAAAAGCTTAATAATTGATTATTTTCATTTTTTATAACATCTAGTTCAACTACTAGTATTTGTGGAGGACTGCGTTATCCTGCGATCATACGATCACCTGAGTAGGCATGATGCATTTATGCAATCGTCATACTACTATAATAACATCATAGTTATACACTTTAGATCGGTTATCCTATTTTCCTTCTTGTTTATCAATTAGCCAGTCAAACTTCTTATTATACACATTCGATTGTTACCTAATAGAATATTGGTATCGCAATTGACTAGAATAAAAATATATTATTTCAGTGAAAAATTAAACGTAATTAAATTGCGAGATAATTTACTTGATGAAAACTTTACTCATGCTAGTGACCCAGTAATTAAGAACCCAAAAACTAAGAAGACTGGCATGAACCAGGGTGCTTTTCGACCTGCTTAATATGTCGACCGAGCAGCCAGCCTTATTTGATACAAAATTTACAGCAGATTTTGGTGTGGCAAAGAAAGGAAAACAAATAAGAATATAAGCACTTTCTCGCCATGTTGTTATGGCAGCGGATTAAAATTCTGAAACCATCATACTGTAACAGGGCTTAACAAGAACACACCTCGGTCGCCTAAATCGCGCGGAGTATTTCAAATCGCTATGAGCTGTGAACTTCACCCTTGGTTATCATCTTAAATCCGTATTTTAAAGAAAGCAGATAGATGAGGAAAAATATTTTCAATTATGGTCTATATGTTATGAAAGACAGAAAAGATGTATTGCATGTGAATTACGTTATCTTGACCTATTTTTTTTTAATAACTCTTTAGTCTGAGGTGATTTTCACCTAGCCTGGCAAATGGAAATCACAGCCATATCATCAACAGCTATCTCAGGTGTTTTGTGTCCCACATATTCCCCGTTTATTAGACATATTTTCGATCTAAATAGTGTCCTTATTTTTAGTAGATGCACGCGAACGTGTTAATGCTATTTCACACATTATAATAAATTTTATCATAAATCCGCGTAATAGCACTAGCATCGACGTGTTGCGTGGAGTTGAAGGCTCCAAGTGTGCTTCGCGCTTACAGGATAGAAGTAAAATAGTTTATTTGAAAACACTCAACATAATGTTTCGGATTAAATCAAATATCCATCTAATAGCTGCATAAATCGGGTAATCTAATGATAATGATGTCGATGCTAATTTGTATGGATACAGCATATTCGTATAAACAACGTAAGCTTAAAATTGCGACTATTTATGATATGACATTTAGCCTTCTTGATAACTTACTTTATCAAGCATTTATAATACATTCTTATACCTGGGTACCCAGAGGCTGCAGCAATTCTAGATCTAATAAATAAGCTGACTGGAACGAAAGCGAAACCTAATAAGAAATAGCCAGAACTGAAGCAAGCTACATGGAATGGTATGGAATAAGAATCGAGATAAATTTCTGTTTCCTTTCCATAGCGATGGTTTTCTGTTCGTGTGGACTGGTCCCAAACTGCTGAGGTCTGCTGGCTCGACTCTTTTTGGCGTGCCTAAAGAGAGCCAGACAGAAGTCGAGAAGTCGGAGAAGGACCAGTCTCAAGGTCATCGGAAGAAATGACGCAGCTGCGCGCATGCGTAAATCTCTATTTTTCCCGCTTTCCCGACATCGTCAAGAGGGGTGGCCGCGTTGCGATAACTTGGGGCGTCGTTCTGAGCGTGGGGTGTTGCTCTGTACGGGAAGCATTGTTCTGTGTCTGTATTCCGCCCAGCCATTCAGGGTTTCTTCTGTGCAAGTTTATTCGACACACACCCATTTTAGCTAGGTTCCGGCTTGAAGATGGGGATTTTTAGAAGGGATCTCTTCCGCTGTCTCGATACAACAGATAGCGTAAAAACAGCAACTTAACTTCAATCTTTATGGTAAATCATTTTCCTTTCTTAGCTGCTGAATCAGTGCGCAACAATGATGCCTGGGTAGATGCACTCGTGCAGATACAAATAGAAAAATGTGATACCCTCGAAACAGTAAGTCATATCACATAATAGGTCTCGTTTAACTTACGGGTGAAATAAAAGGGAAGTAACGATACGGTAGTACACGCCCACAGAGAATTGTATCTTGTGGCACATGCTTCATTTATAGTCGCATGTCGGGTTGGAATTGTTACGTTGTAAGCTACATACATATTGCAGTGCAACCATTTAATGTCCTCACAGGAATCTGTAATAGAATCACAGTAGATTCTACTGAGACATGAGAGGAGTTCGGGTCAACTAGGTATAACGTTAAAAAAGCTGTACTAATCTCTTGACTTTAAATTAAGTTTAGAAATTATTTTTGGGAAACTCAATCCGTGTCCACTGAGGCCTGTATGGCCTCACGACTTGTAGCCAATAGACTGTGTTTCTGCCCATCAAACGAAAACAAATAAAGTCAACTATTTTTGCAAGGAGAATGATCTGCAGTAAAGGTCGATTTCGCAAAATAAATCCTATGCTTGTAAAATATTTTATGCATCATACTATTGGGTAACTCTGAGTATTAACTATATGGAACGTTGATTCGTCAAACTGAGCTTATCTATTTAATAACTAAGGTCGTTAAACAGAGCTTTCATAGTATCTTGGCTGCACTGCTGCGCGGTACCATACGACTTAAACTACTCCTTTATTAACAAAATTCATTTTTTATATTTATCGCCACTATTTAAGACTGCAATGTACTGTACTGCTACAGAGTACAGCAAAGCTGAAGCTATCTACCCTGTCCTTACTAACAATAAAATAGTAGTAACTCATTTTTCATTACGGAATCGCCTACCCATCGATTCCGTAATGGCAACAATGTCAGTCAAAGAAACTTCTAAATATCTATGACGAGTCACAAGGGTCGTTTATTCAGGTAGAAGCTAATGTCAAGGACCAGTTAAGACGATTTTGATGAGATGAAAACATTTGTTGTATAAATCAACGATGGTAGTCCAAATTCACAGTGAAGATTTACGATTGTAGACTTATTTGAATAGATCAACTCGCTGCGGATCTATGAAGGATATATAAATTTGAACGGGAAGTAATTAGCATATCTATACTTAATCTTCCAATTATCAAAAGCTCGTTTTAAATATTCGTGAGTTCGGCGCGGAACTTGGAGAAAAACATCTCCTGAAAATGAAAGGCATGCAGTTTCAAGCTAGTGTTGGTCCTAATGGACTGTAGTCGAGGGCATGTCTTAGCTGCTATCAGGATACATGCTGCAGTCAGTGTCGAATGGATCCCTATTGTTGTACGGATATTGTTGAGTAAATATCGTTGCAATCGAATAACATTTTCAAGTATCTGATAGATTGCGACGTAATTATAACGAAAGGGTAAATAAAATAAGCTCTAGTTAACATATGTACCTGTAGACAACAGTTTATAGGCTACACATGAGTAATATGTAGTCACGTTTTGCTACGTCTACGTCAGTTTAATGCTGCAGTGATTCCATATATATAAAATCTGTGTATGTAAATTTTGAGATTACATACGTTTAGGTTATTTTTTGTATAAGTTCAATAGTAAATTTACTGTGTTTAGACGATTTCAAACTTCGGAGTTGAACAGTAAAGTAGCATAAAATCATGGAAGCAGTCAGTAATGCTTAATGACAACGCTTAATCTGCTTAATAATGCTTCATAGACCTATTTTCTTCCGTTCGCCACAATACAGCTATAAGATATCACAATCGATACTTTCGATTCTCAATCGATTGTAAGATAAACATTGTCATCATCACAAGATAATACTGATAGAATGTAATAATCAATATTGTGTAGAGCCACTTCACCCTTTTATGTCAGTTAAAATTCGTTTTTCGAAGTTCTATATATTTTTACGGCTCTATTTCACTATAGTGTACTTTACACAAAAAAATAATGAAAAATTCGAGTTAAATTAATTAAACCTATAGAAGGTTCCTTGATCTCCGTGCGGATAACTTTAGAATTCTAAAATGTACGATTCTCCAGTCTTGTCAGCCTCGAAATGGCATAACCACACTTTCGCAATATCCTAAACTCAAGCAACGCGATTCCGCCGAACTGCATACATTATTTCTTCATGTTCATTGGGTGAAGATCTCATATAAGAAGATCATAACGGTACAAAATGAATTTCCAGTGTCGGAGGTTGTAGATAGTACCTTTCCAACCCGGCAGTATCTACAGCGAGCGTATCAAGAAAGCCACGGCGCCCACGTTTGTTCCGCAAATCTGTTTCGTTCATTCAGGTAAAATTTTAAAAGCCTGGAGATAATGCATAATGAAAGTGACCGAAAGTCGTGTAGATGGCCTGCAAACAGGAACTGCATTTACAACCTCTTATCAAGTATTTTCGTACAGCCTTTAAGCTACCAGCTCGGCAATAAGGGTAGGCAACGGTAGCAAAACAAATCTTCAAACGCTTGAGACACCTCTTCCGCGCAGTCTTCGTTGCCTTTAAAGCTTTGTTTAATACTGGCTCCAGATGTAATGTGCCCGCTAGAGAGTGCCGTTGGGCTGGTGGGAGATATACTACAGAGGAACATGGCAACCACAGACGATGGACTCGTCGAAAGGGATAGGGTGGTGCAGAAAATCGTATTTGCCTGGGGAGATAACTTGAATTTCTGGTTTTCTCGTTTTTGAATAATGGCCTAGTTCTGCGCGTCAAACATCAACATCCTTTTTTGCATGCTGACGATCTGATAACTTGCTGTGGGAGTCGATTTTGTCTGCGGTAGATGTTAATGGCCCGAAACATGTTGTGGACGTTGCATTCTAAATGAATAAAGACAAGGAAGCAGCCATGAAATCCAAACGAGAGGAACACCTCGCAAGAATGACGCGTTTCATCTAGATAAGGGGAATCAAAATAGTAGATACCTTTACATAGCTAGTTAGCTTTACCAACGGCAGGCAGGCCTTTCGTTAGGCATATTAAGTAATGAGTGCGAAAAGCATTGTAGCAAGCATAATTCACCAGCTACAGAAACTATTAGAAGGATATACCGCTCTCAAATAATTCGTTTTGCCAGGTATAGCATCCCGATCGTTTGGGAAAACCTTACCGTCTGGAATCTTATAAACTCTGAGTCAAATGGGCATTTCGGAAGCCAGTATTCAGATACCGTGTCAGCCAACGTAAAAAAGTCAGGTCAATGGATCAGTTCATAAACTCAATTTTATAGCTTCGTGAGAATAACATCTAAGTGTATCAGTCTTTCCAATTTGCTACTATATCTATCAATGTCTGGTTCATGGCGGAACTTACCTTTTGCAAACCTACAAAACGCTACAAAGAACACGCTAATCTACACAAATATTTTAAATGAATGAAAATTAATGACATAAAAAAGGCTTTTCGGCATGTTTGAATTAAAATTAAGTCAGCGACAAAATTAATAGCCACCTCTCGAGGTTATCTACATATTGTGCATATATACGGTTCCTATTACGCTGTTACCAGCGAATCCAGGTGACTTTAAAATTGACCGACTTTTCAATTAATTGAGCTAGATTGATGATTCCTTAATGTATGTCCAAGATACTCTCCCTTATTTCTTAAACACATGTTCCAACGCTCTGCCAACTTCAAATAGTTACCATTTAAAGTCCCGTATATAATTTTTCTATCTGTGACTTTTCAAAGTGAATCGATAATGAGACATATTTGCCGACCAGTTGCCGTCTTTAAGGCATGGAAAGTCTGGCAGTCATACGGATTTTACTTGGGAGGGTAAGCAAGTTGAAACCAAATTGGATATTCCTTTGCTCGATCCACGAAGTAGTTGAAGCATGACGATGAGCTCTAGCATTGTCATCAAGATAGTCGAAGGTCTCGTTGAGTTAACACAAAATAGAGGACTGCATTCTTCACTTCTTTTTTGGCGAGTATTTCATAGTAGCAGCGGCGGCTTATGACGTCCATTGAAAGTACTGCCATCACATTACGTCCGGCTGGCGGTACAGATTGCAACATACCTCCTTTATGGCGACCGTATGCTTCGGACGAGTTTTTTTGTTGGGTTAGTCCCGCAAACTGCGTGTCGAGTATCCTACATGCATTTCCAACAGGCCTGAAGTCAATTTCTTTTATCCGGTTTCTGCATTTTCAGTATTTGGTTTATAATTCTGTAACATATTACATATGAAATGCAAACCTTGGCCAACAAAATCTTCAAACTTGAAACTCCGCTTTTGCAAAAAGCTTTTTCAATTGCGGCAATGGGTTCTTGTTTTTTGGGTGCTAATATTTAGTCACCCACCCACTGGTCTTCCACATCCCAATTTCTTTTCTTCATATGTTGGTACTATTGACGTACTGTACTTTGGCCTAAAGCCTTTTTGCCTAATGTCTCCACCAACCCTCAGCAAATTTCCACAGCGCTGTATCCATTGACGAACAAAAGTTTAAACATAGAGTATTGATTTCCAAGAACGTTTTGTCGTCAGAACGAGTTTCTCCTAAAGTACATTCAATCGATTTTTACTGAGAAATGTACGCTAATCTCTCAATACTTGTTATGCCTATTTAGACAAGTATCTCATCGCTCACATAAAAGTTAACTGTATCGTAATTCGTGAATACGCTACAAAACGCTCGCTGGTTTCTGAGTGCAATAGAAACTGCATTTACGTACCTAACAATTGAAAAAGCGAGCCTGTTATCGCAAATGTACTATTGATTCTACTAATTTTGTGATTAACGTCGATTTTCTAATCCAGGATTGAAAAACCTGATTCGCCCACTGCTTGTCCCCAATCGCTATCGTTCTGAGAGAACTATGGTTTTCGCCAAACCTTCTAGTGTCCTGGCTCAGGTAATTCTCGCTCTTCAGGTTATGTTGTGTAGAAGTTTAGTCCTTATATACCTCTTCCAGTCTTACACTTAGTATTAATGAAAACATTTAATGTAGCTTTACTTAGATGTATTTAGGAGTTGCTATGTTTGTTACCGCCCAACATGGCTGGTGGTAGGGGCTTCGTAAGATATAATATTGTGCCATTAACAGTAAAGATAGATAATGATTGCTAGCAGTAGGTTATAAAATGATTTTGGACAGAGTCACATTGAGCATAAATTTGTATATGCTTTGAGCAGACAAGCAACAAATAAGGAAACAGACATAAGTGATTTATTCAGCAGGCGTAATTTCATAAAATTCTTTTATCCGTACCAACATTCCTATTACATCATTTGTCTCCTTCACGTTTTTATCAAGGTGAAACTTTTCAACTGCCAAATGTATAAAGTATTTGATTATTATAGTATTTGTCTTAGTTTGATAATTTACTAATGATTGGGTACGGTTTTATCAAAAAAGACAAGCAGAGAGAGGTGAATAATATACAGCGAGATGTGAATCAGTAGATGGACAAGGAGAAATCGTCTGATCGTTCTTGGATGGGGTGTGCAAAAACATGACGATAAGTGCGAGATATCGGATACTATATATTTTTAAAAATGTTTTTTTTTTTTCTAAATTTACGAAACGTTAACGTCTCACTGCTAGTCGCACCAATCGCACCAATAGAAACAGTATAACAAAAACATGACCGCTGATTACTCAAACTATAAATAACATAAAAGGCAAACATATTCAATAACGAAATAGCCGTGGTATGTCCGGTAGATATAACTAAATGATATTTGAAAAACATTTTTATTAGGATCACGCATAACTTACATAAGAATTACTCTGTTTTGGCTAGGAGCAGCATAAAAAGTATATCTTTCCAAACTGAGCATTAGATTGATAATATTGACTGTTGCACAAGAGTATAGCTCTGTACTGACCTAAAAGTATCGATATAAACTTAAATAAATACTCAAAGAAAAGGATGTACAATTCAAGTTTACTATAATCGTCTAACGCACCACTGCGCGTGAGATGAGCCGTCCAAATACTAAATGTATATTTGTACGAAGTTGTATAAAGAATTACATTTGCTAAGGTTATAGAATCAAAGGAAAAGCCAGAATCATGCAAATACAACACTGCCTAAGTGATTCAAAAGCAAATTAGGTCACCGTATCTGCCTTGACATAATGGCAAACAAGCTGTCCTGTCGGTGTTTTTCTATGCATCAGTTATCTAGGACTGCTGATAATGTCGCCCTGCGTGACAAGAGCCTTTACAATTCAGGAGGTGTACACCTGTCGGTGCACTCAATATATGCGTAGAAAAACCTAAATAATATTCCTATAGTTATTGAGTAAAGGCTGGTTGGAATATGTTGCCTTAGCCTCTCGCTACGAGACAATACTGCGCAGAAATGTTCTCGATTAGATTTTTATAATTTGATAAACAGTAATACTAAAGTGCATATGTATTTGTGCCAAGCACTTCTATCGTTCGCTTAGAAGTTGTGCCAACATTACCAACTGGGCGATCCTTTCGATTTCGACAAATGCGAAAGCTTTATTTGAATCAGGCGCGTTCGACAGCAATGATACACTAAATTGCATGTTAATCGTCAGGCATAGCCAGCCAAATTGTACACCGATAGACGACACGTTAGCAGGATTCTGCATAGTATAGACCAGTCACTGTTCACACATGTTCAGCTAACCCTCATTCCACCCACTGCATAATGCGTACAAATATAATAATAGTAATAATATCATAGATCAATCAAAAAGAAACATATCATTGCGTTTGACTCACCCGCCGATAGCCTTATATGTATATTCTCGGACAGTTAAGGTGCTGAAAGATAATTCTACAAACAACGTAGTCAGGTTCCTATAAATAGAAGTAAATGATAGATCTAAAACTGTTTTAATGTAAATTTAATTAAGCAGCGATATTTAAAGTGTCTGCAAAAATTTACTTAAGATTCAGCTATACAACTACGAGATTGCCCTTCAATAAGAATTTTTTGCATTATCAAGATGTTTGTCAATCAAACAAACAAATTAACGTTAATATTTAATTAATAATATAATGAAACCGCCTTCATCAAAAGTTACCTAAAATTAGGCAATCTTATTCATTAGAAAATGCCTGATAAAGCAAATGTGAGTAATGCTGTTCGTTAAATCGGCTATTCGACCTTGTGTATCTTGTGACAGAAGCAGAAAACGAATCTTTCTCTTCTAAGGATTCAAACCTCGCAGTACCTCCGCAATGAGCAGTGAACGTATTTCGAATATATATATAGAGAAGACAGGGTAATCAGTCCCCGTAATAGCTTAGCATGGAAAAAGGAACTCGAGATATCAATGATCTTATATAATAGATGCACGATACTAGTTACGGATTTTTAAATGCGGACAATTAAAAGAAGCAAACCGTTATATTCAATCGAATCGAATACGTGGAGTAGGAAACAATCTTCTGGGGTGTTTGTCTTTGCGACATTTGACGGTACGCCCGTAGTGGTAATAGTTACAATGCTATGACATAAAAAAAAAATGCCAAAAATGTACATGTATTTTGTCTTCTCCGACTAAGGTTAAACGATACATCTATATCAGCTAAGGAGGTCAGGCCAAATCTAGCTCTTCTTTTAGGCGTTCTGCCATGCAAGTGTGCGATGATACCAGACGCGAAAATGGTTTCTAGTTCTGTTAGAAACGGGGAGTTTCGCGCAAACTTGGACGGCAATGATGGTCAGTCGCCCAGTTATTTTAACCAAGTCAATGCAAGTTGAAGATCTTTATTGCCGGCTTTGCGGTTGTCAAAACGTCTCACGCCAGTTATATCGGTATATCTGCAGGAACTTCGGTTCCATCGGGCGCTAAGGGTGTGTTTCTGTAAGTCTTTTTTAAAAGTCTAGTCTTAAACTACTCACAACGTACAATTGTTCAAAGGACATACATTGTATGTTCGTTCTTGTTATGGTAGCTAAAATTTGAATCTCTCATCCTGGTTCAGAGATTTAGAAAATTGGACAAACTGCTATATATCGAGGGGTTTAGAGACGGTATAATGGATGATTTCAGTTCTTCGAAACTTTTGTTGAAAAACCGTTATGCGACCACATTGCCATCGCAGCAAAATATGAACATACGCCTAACTGTTTGTATAATGGTAAAATATTTACTTATTCAAATTCTTAATGGTAAAAATGCAATAAACTTACGGTTAAACCTTAAGGCCCTGGGTTTAATTCCCAGACTGGCCTTATTTATTTTTTGGCGGCCTAGACGACCGAGCCTCTCGTTAACAAACATAATCGTGGCTTCAAGTTTCGCCAGCGACACACAGGTGCTGCTCAATTAGAGTGAAGCAAGAAAGCTATCTATTTTATTAAAATTCTTTGAAGCAAAGTCCTGTAGTTATGATTAGTATTCGTGACTTACTTGTGTTACTCTAAAAACGCTAATATTATCGTAACAATGGGAGTTTTACACACGATCTTCAGCGCCGATGGATGACAGCAGTCAGAGTAATAGTAACAAGCTTGAGCAAACATGACATTGTCTTGAAATCGTACGGTTTGATCGATACTGACGGCACCGTCCGCGTTGTAAACTACGTCCCTGACGGTCTTAATTATGATCAGGTCAAATGAGCCTAACACGGGAACGCTTCCCACTGTTGCAGTTCAACCTTTTGGGTCTGGTTACAGGCTGCCCAGCGCTAGGTTCCCGCCCGTTGTTGTACAAGTTCCGACTATACAGAAGACCATTACTTCGGCGCCCGCCGAGGACCCTGTTCCCATAACCGCTCAACGCATTAACGTTGCCTTTCTGACTAAGCTGGCTCCTGCTTCGTAGCTCTTAGACTAGCTGATATTGGGCTCGGATATGGTGTCGACAGATGGCCCCGCAGTGAATGGTAAATGCACAAAGAATATATTCCTCATCTGTGTCCTTCAATATTGATAATTCAGCCTTGCTGCTCACTCCGACTCCGAACAGTAACATATCTTAAGTAGGTATTTTTTGTGTCAATAAGGACTTGCTCTTCCAGAGTATAATGGCGTACCTTATTATGGGAAATGAACTAACATTACTTGTAGTAGTATTAGTACTAGCAATACAATGAGCAATGAAGGCCGATGAAATCTCTATGAGAGCAACAAGCAATAAACGTTCTGATTACCTCTCCTTAATGTTCGCTTCCTTCCCCATTGTTATGCGTCATCAGATTTTCTAGTGTATTAGAGTGGTGACTCCTGTTCTTCTATCTCAGTTTTCCATTGAGCATAAGCAGGTGTTTTGTAGCTCACGCTCTCTATGCATTTGTGTACCTTGTGCCTGAGCAGGACGGTTCCGCTGCTAGCCTTTTTACTATTTTATAAACACTTAACTCCTTCACCGTTCTTCGTGCACTAACCGATCTTTGCAGCTAGTACGATTATTGTAGAAATAAGATTTCGAAATATTTGCTTTGCAATTTACGTATAACTTCTGATCTTGTTTTTTTTATGAAGAAATAATAAAACCCTGTATCGAGTTAGTGCCAGAAATTAAACACACAAGTGTGTATTGCTAGCTGGCATTTTTGCATAGTTTGTAGGAGTTACAAAAAAAACTTAAAAAATAGTACTGTCTTGGATTATTCCCGAGTTTCGAAGACGTGCGGAAGCATCGTGTCAGTGTTTATAGAACGCCATAACGTAACCGTATCAGATCACTTAACAGGTTGCACAAAGTGTCGAATGTTCTGAATAAGTATGTGGGAATATAGCTAGCTACACATTATAATACAGGTGACTTCTTATGAAAATGTCGACGCAGTGTCGTTTAACAACCAACGTGTAACAATACGGTTCTTTACGAACTTAATTTTATGCTTAAAAGGGTAATTTTATATAGGAGCATTTTGACAAAAGTATTCGGCTGTGTTAAATATGGTCTTAGCCACATAAAGCACACAATATTCTTTGAACAATTTTCACTGTCTAGACGTCCGTTGTTGTAAACTCCAATAAAAATGGTCTAATACATAATGCCGTTAGCGACCCCAGAATTACTTATTGAACATCCTATTTTTTTTTAGGTCCATAGTGAATATATATGAAAGCCATCACAACTTCTTCTGAATTTGAAGTCGCAGCTTTTGCAAGCAGGCCTATCAGCCTGGTAAGACTCACATTTTTCCTTTAAAGGACTTGCCATTAGAGAATACATTTCTAATGCATCATGTTCAGTTATTTTCAAACAGTCGCATCCCGCTATATGACTCACGTATATTATTAGATAATACCGCTTTGGGGTGTTAAAAAATCGTGCTAGGTTACTGATGGATCCCCACACATTCGTCTGTAAATATCAGGCAAATTTTGAGTAGAGACTAATAATAATAATAGGCACTCGGAGTGAATGCCACAATCAATTATATAATATTGAATATTAAATGTGCTTTTATACGAAACAAAATCTTATAATAATATTAAACCTTATATTTAAATCGCTTAAAACATGTTAACTATACCAAGTATTATGCATCAAGAATCCTAGAAAAAAAACACTTCAGCAAATTCATGTTTTCAGAAAAACAGCGAAACTTAAGACATACTTTATTTCAAATATATGCCACAGGATTCGCGTGAATTAGTAAAATGTAAACTTCTGTCAGAAAGACTATATTCAGAATTTGTCTATTGCATTCAGTTCCCAAAACCTATATATTCTGGGTGTGTACTTTAAACCTATTTTTTCTTACTTTAACGTGCAGTACCGTCTTAGTTAAACATTGCTTTAAACAGCTGGCTCTCATCAACCTTCGTACCACCATCTGCCTTGTCGAAGCAATTCTCCAAATAGAAATCAATAACACTTAACTCGATAAAAAATATTAAAACTGCTTTATATTATTCTAGAGAACTTGATTTTCGCACAAGACGATAAGTTGATCTATTGATCTGCCAGTCACTGCTGGCACTATTTTTGTTTATATATATATATATATATATATATATATATATATATATATATATATATAGTTATTTTGATCTGAAACCAAGTTTTTACCAGTTAGAAATCATTGTTCTACATCAGTGACTTGAACTTGTCTTAGGATTACAACAATGAATAGATTTATGCAAGAGGTCAATCTAAACCTTGCGTGCTTGAGTAAGGATCGCCTGGAGTGACTGTCCGTCAGATGGACATAAATGGAGAACGAGAAAAGCACAGAATACAAATAAACCATTGCTTAGATAGTTCTTTATTGTCTCCATTTATGGCCGGTGCAAATTGCTCGTGTGACCTAACTGGAGCTACGTATAAATAAATAGAGTATATCGGTTGTTTGTTGCTTGTACGAAACTAGTAATGTCTACCACTTCAACACCACGTACTTATCCTATTTTCCAGTTTTTCACAGAAGAACCCGGTTTCAGAGATATTCGAGCGAGGTTAGATGCCAGTCACCGTTAACTAGTCCATCTGTCAGCCGTTTTCAGCCCAACAGTACCCACTACAATCGCCGTAACTGAGAAAGGGAATTACTTTCTGGATGATTCCCTCACCTTACATATGTTATTTAGAAGTAAATATATATTTAATCAATTACTGAAAGCGTATTTTGTTTGCGAGAACAAAAACCAGATAGCTATTGCCACCGATTTTGTCAGTTTGTATTGAAGCTTTGCAAAAAAAAATTAGTCACAGACAAGTAAATCTTTTAATGTAGAAATCTGTATTAGTGTGATCTTCTGAACATCGTCTGACGACAAATTAGGTCTATCATGAGTCTACATAGAATTTGTCGTTTTGCAATTAACCGTATTATTTAATAAATTTTATTCATTCGCCGACACAGAATGGCATTTCTATAATGTTCCCTAGTGCTTTGTGTATAATACTCCTGTTAGATTCAAAGTCAACCTTATTTAAAGCATATAATTTTAATATATCCATTTGATCTAGACTTCTGCCTTTGTTTTGATGAACACTTATGAAATAGATTACAGTCGTACATGACATCGTCGATATCTCATCGAAGTGAAGGCATTATAGTGAGCTGCGTAATGGCGGTAATCTGTTATGCGTACACAGTTAGCCGAAGCTCGACAGCTATTGAGACACCGAGATATAAACAGGATCTCTCTGTGTTTCGAGTTCTACGTCCGGTGTTGCCGCTAGACATCAGACAGGCGGTTTCGAGCGTCAAACGAATTGTGTTTATGCTCGCGCTCGAACCTGAAATACACAACGTCTGGCTTAGATTCGCACGCAAGGCTATCACGGAGATATAGGCAGAAAGAATCTCTATACGAGCCCGATTGATTCGGAGACTTCAGAAGCTTCTCCTCGTTGAACTTTGTCATACAATTGCCCCAGAAACAATCATTCAAGTTTCTAGAAGATGCGAATTAAGCGAGGCTAAACTAATCGTATTGTCCCCACGATGAGCTAGAGACACTATGCATTATCGGAAGCATTCAACTGCTGTTGTAGTCCTATTCTAACTTCCTACGGTCAGCTCCTTTGACATCCTGAAACAGAGCTTTAGCGCGGCAATTTAATCTTCGATCAATGATTCCAAGGATTAGCACCATTCATCTGCTCTTTACAAATACCAAAACGTTGAACGCGGTTTTACAGCGGTATTAATATGATTTTTGATATCTCTTCTGGTGACTCAACTCATTATTTAGTTGAAATACCATGTTCATGGTTGTGAGCAGAGTTGGCAAATTTCTTGGCGAAACAGGTGCGTAAATATGTGCGCGTTTGCTGAGCCGTTACCAAACGCTCCATACGATTCTTAGCTAATTTTTGGTTACAGGAGGAAGCAAAGGACGAGCTGGTAGAAAATGTCCTAAAGTTTCTTGCGATAAGGTATCTCAAATGACGTGAGATCGTCAAATAATCCAGTGACGCAAACTTAGCTGGGCTCGTCTTCTATTTTGCGTAGTTGCATTTTGACGGCATCTAAGCAAGCACGCTTCCTGCCCTTTCTTCATTTACGTATACGCCACCTACTTATAATAATCAAAGCGCAAAATTATTTACATAAATTTGTTAGAATAAAATTAGTGTAAAATAGTGCACAACTTTTATTCACCAAAAATACCTCTAAAGCCAAACTACCCACCCTAAAATAAACATTGCAAATTTAAATAAAACAAGTCGAAACAAAAACTTTTATCGCAAGATCCCATTTTTCACGTGGAAGCCGTTTGGAGTCAACACCGATATCTTCTCATCGTATTGATTCCAGATTGATTTCCAGAGGAGCTCGAAATGACTATTGTAATAGAGCTATTTAAGTCTTAAGTTTTTTATGTCGGACAATACGACGATGGAAAATTTCAAACGTTCAGAGCACGACGATCGAGCTTCGTGAACGAGTTAAGCTCGGCACATGTTATCTATCCGCAAACAAATTATGCCGTTTTTTTTTTAATAGCAACGATAATATTAAAAAAAATTCTACCCTAACAGAATGAGTCCAGAAATGTGTATGTTGAATACTACAGCTTGAAGTTATTTATTTGACCAAAGTAAACGGTTGTCAGGAACACAAGTGCCGTTCGAGTTGTCTGCATCAGAGGTTCAGAGCTGGGAGATGCAGCTGTGGGTGCACTTCAAGTAACAACGGTTCACAGAGATGTTCCACCAATAACAATGATACATTTATTTTGCTCATGCGCGCTGATTTACACGTCGTCTGCGATATCCCGATAGCAGGAGAGATCTTGGCGCTGCACTCTAACAAACTCAAACGACTTCGACAAAGAAACGATAGCTCGCTATGATTATTACCTTTTTCATCCTCTCGACATGATAAGTTGTGTGCAAATCTTCAGTATACTTAAAGTTGTTCCGATCATTCGTAGAGCCACAGAGAACAACGGTATTTAATTGCAAAATTATTCTACGCCGAACTTTGTGCTCTTGTTTAGACGCATCCGGTTCTTGTCGAGTCAATCTTTGTCTCTCGGTGAATTCTGCGCTGATTGAATATTTTTTTTTTTTTTTTTTTGTTATGTATTTATAGAAGAACGCTCAAAAACGAAGGAGATCGTCCTACTGTTGATTTTATCTCGACGCATAAAATCGTAGCTTTCCAGGGTCGTATTAATAATTCGCAGCACGTTATATAGAAATGCTGTGTCTGTTGACCTTAACTTGTGATGCTGCTGCTGATCTCAGTTCATATCGAATTGATTCTATCTTGAACAATATGATACACTTAGTTTTCATTGGGACAACCCTATTTCAAACCATTGTTTTCCCTCTGTATGCAATCTTATATATAATATTAGGGAACGCACATAAGCTGTTAGCTCTCGATAGTCCTTACAGGTTACTGTTCAGTAGATGTTAAATTGAAACGAATAAAACGAACCGACCGAACCCAATAGCGGTACAAATATAGGACTCGTACCTTTTTTCTGTTAGAAAATCTTTTAGAGAACAACGAGGTATAAGTGTGGCGTATACGAACAACGGTGAATCACTTTGGTAAAAATGACAAACATTTTCCACCGACAGCACAGAACACCTTCCTAAGTAAACAATCAGAAAAGAAGAGCAATAAACAAATTCAGATATTACCTAAGCAAATTATAAACAACCCTCTTAAATGCTTGATGCCACTCCGCAAAACAAAGCAAGATTCACCGATTAAAATAACCTTATATTACTAGCTTAATGGTACGTTATACACACACATATATATATATATGTACATATATACAAGAGGGGGGTATCTAAGTCCTGTTTAAGACTGTATCTAAGCAAAAATATACGTCTGAGAGTGATTTTTCAGCATGTGCTATCAATGTCATTCCCGGCGGCATTGTTCATTCAATACAACCGTCATTAGCTGCAATTACATTTTCAATTAATAATTTGTCGTTTTTTAACTGTTTTTTCTCTGCGAAAAAAAATGTTTTAATAGCGGCCATCCAACTGTATTAAAAATGGCGTTTTGAGCGATGCCGATAAATTTTGAGTCCTTTATCTCCTAGTGTGATTCCTGGAAATCATTTTTTTCACATTTTTTAGACGTCGCATAAAAACATCCAATAATGCATACTATTAGCTTTGGCCATTGAAAAGTTTATACTCTCGTTGAGAATCGTCCCACGTAATGACATTGGAGAATAATTGATTCCTGATTAAATATTGAAAATGGCATGCTGCCTCTTATCATGATGAGTTTTCCGTCTCCCGGTACTAGGAACAGCTATTGAAGGCAGGCCCACTGGGACAAATAGCCTGCCAAAGTTTATCCGAGCTTGAATGCCCCATGCTATATATATATATATATATATATATATATATATATATATATATGTGTCGGTTTTGAATGATAGTTTTAGACTTTTGAAGGACCATCTGAGACTGCCCTAAATCTAATCGAAGCTTCTGCGTTAGGTACCGACTATCCATTCATGCTTTCTATTAGCGAGTTCGTATTCACCAACAACTGGGCTTTTACCAATATGAAACTCGAACAGGCAATTTTTTGCATTTAAAAGACTTTTTCTTTATCTATACGTTACACATTTATATTTTTTTCTAAGTAAAAACATCATCATCAGCTCAATTTAGTGTGCGCTTCTATGAGTATCTGTTAAAAATCTCTAGTTGCACACACGTTTGTCACAGTGAACCGCATGGATTACATTATTCACGACGGCACAAAAATAAAGACATATAACTGACATCAATAAAATAAACGAACAAAATGGCCAGTGGCCATTGGCCAGCATCAGGTTGCGATTTTTCTTATCTCCCTTCGCGTGAATACTGAACTCAAATAGCTTAAATCTGACAACATTTAACTTTACCACCAACTAACGCGATGTCTACAACAATGATCGGCCAACTAGTTTTTTTTAGAAAGGAGCCTGGCAGACAGGCTTGTTCCTGTAAACAGATGGGCCTATCTGCCGACTGTGTTAGGGAAATTGGAATTTTGGTCCTAGCTATAATACTATTTATGTCTATTGAACTAAATTTCACTTAAATTTGTCCTTAATCCTTATCACTGTTTCGACAAGCTAGAATAAATAATGCCCTTCTTTGTTATATGCTAACACGCCAACTCGTATATAGTGGATTTGCAGTGAAAGGTATAATCCAAACGTGAGATTTTTGAGCTGTTCTACTAAACTAATACCCGTACCCATTGGTAGATTAGTACGCAGAATAATTTCGATTGGATGTCTTGTTTGTCTAAAATAGACTACAAACCACACAGGAGCTTCCCATTGACCTTTTAGAGAACGATACATGGACCAAAAGTCGCCAAATAGGGTAGCTGCGAAACGTATCAGCATGCGTAAACAAATAAAGGGTAGGAGAGTTTCTCATGGTGGACCAATCAACAGACTTCGCTCTATTTTCTGCGAAATACATTAAATTCTACAGATTTGCAATGGCTAAAAACTCTGAAATTGTACAGGTGCTAATGCAACTACCTAAACGTGTTTTCCTTATGAAAATATTAGTATACTTTAAATTTGATCAAATGCATATTGGCGCAAATTTCTAATTATTATGAAATCAAATTGTCTAAGAGTAAAACGCAATAATTGCTTTTAACCCATATTATAAATAGCCGTAAGTCGTGAAAAAATATTCTTAATTAGTAGATGTAATATTATAATAAAAATATCTACTGAAACGTATAACTATAGAAACTCCAGCTGCAACAACAGTTGGCGTATGTACAAAAGCTGAGAATGGACAAACGTAAGCTTCCTGACAGTATCGTGGTAGAGAGGCCAGCTTCACGGCACCAAATGGTTGGCGTCGAAGAGACAGGGTTACGATATCAGGCTTTTTAATTTGACGTCATTGCATGTAAACGTTTCCTTGTACAGTAACCGTCGGTAGTAGTAGCTGCTGTCCAGACCCCCAACAAAACACAGGTGTCACTGTGTTTTTTTGGGAAGCGCTGTGGGGGATCGTATCCTTCCACTAACAATTCCAACGTCAATAGGAATGTATATTAGTTTACACGTACATAAAAGAGGAAATTCGAGTACGATGCAGTTGATGTACCAATCAATGCTGTACTATTTTTATAAAGGAATCAATGATCATAAAGTAACTATTCGATTGTCTCTGAATCGTCAGAGATATACAAAACACATCGGCTTACTCAAGTTGCTTAAAAAAAAGATCAATTACAAGCTTCATGTGTAGTTTTTTTCAGAAAAACGTGAAATAACTCGTAAAAATTGTGTCAACAGGCAAGAAGTTCCTGCGAATCGTAGAATTACTAACGTTCAGTCAGTAGCTTATAACCAGCAATAGAAGATGTAGTATGCCTAAAAGAAGTGACCGTAAAACGTGACTGAAGGCCTACTTCATTTAATTGTTTAATTAAGCCAATTTAATCTTGCTGTAGGGTCATCGTCGCTCGTTTATCCTGTTATCTGGCAACGCAAATTTGGCAACAGCTATTCCGAAGCTATTGTACTGCTTCCGGGAGCTCACACATTGCCTTTTACAATATATATGATGTAAAATGTAGATCTTCAAGTTTCTTTTGCTTCACTCGGTTTATAACGCAAGATATATAAACACATAATATATATTTATTTCTAGTAAAGAAAAAACTGGTAACTATGCGGTGAAGTATTGCAGTATTAACAGGCACGGCAAATATCCATGAATTTATCTAATCTTTTGCGTATGGAAACAGTGTGGTTATACAGTACCTTTTGAATTTGCAGTTTTTTTTTTATAATGGCATCATTTAGATCGTAATAATTTTAATCAAGCTTTACATTCAACGTTTATCCTATATATATAATATAGAAGTAAAGCCCCAATTGTGTGCTGTCAATTTTATTTTTCACTCTAATTTTGCCTCAGTTCTCGCTACAATTTTCATTAGATAATATTTATTATAAATAGCCAGGGTTTTGCTTGAACATTTGTCTTATTAATATCTCAGCTACGAAACGTGCTCGGTCAAAATGCACTACCGTAATGTAAGAAATGACAACAAGGCGTTGTATGGTATATACAACTTTAAGTAATATGTTAATCCTCGCCAGAAAAAGTAAAGAGCATAGAATAAACAAGTTCTTCGCTCAAATCTTGTTGCGTACGCTAACTTCGATGATAAATATAGCAGTATTTAGACGTTTTTTTTTGCGCGTAAAAATTCGACTGTTCCGAACAAGATACAATTGATTTTTGCTACAAATGTTTCCTTTTAATTGAGGAAGGCTCGTTAGCAGTTAAGCTACCCGCCACCGGACTAAGGACTGTCGGCGACAAAAACTTAGTTGGACCCTAACGGCAGCATAACTTACGCTCTGCTGCATGAAAACTTTTCAGGATATTTATAGCCTACCCTTCCTATTAGACCGCCTATTTCTGTTACCATATAAAAGGATACAAGCCATTAGAACGACTTATGGATGGTTTGAACATTTGATCATCCTGCCCAGCTGAGGTCGTGGTTTAGTGGCAGACGTCAAAGACATGCTCCTTATTGAGTGCCCTATGAGCAGCGATTCTCTTAAACGTTTCTGACAAGATAACTACACCGTCACAATGTGTCTGTTTGATAAATGCTCCACTAGCTTACGTATGCAACCACTCTATGTTAGACCCATTATGTAATACGAACGACTGTTCTGTTGAAAAGAACAAATGTTTTGTCATTCAGATGTTAAATTACTAGTTTTCACAAGAACCCACAAAAAGTATCAATTTTATCTTTCCTGCTATAACACGATGGTGAGCGATCACATCGAAAATCAGGTCTTGCAGAAATTCGTCCGTAACCAGAACTTACTTTAAAGTTCCATCATTTTTGAGCCTCGTAAACGAGGTTAAAGAGTAGGCGTAAGTCGAGCCATTCACTGCTTCCTGACCAGCTATGTTCGATATAGTCATAACGTTCAATGATCGTTACTAAATGACTTTATCTGACGAACAATTCAGAGCATCTGAAACGAGTTGTAAAGATAAATGTGTCCGACAATTAAACTGTTCTCAATAGCGACAAAGCTGCAAGGCACGCTATGGTCATAGGATTGCCATGACCGTGCCATACTCGTCTGTCTTCGTTTTCTACGTATTACTTGTCGTCGTCGTCGTTTCTTGTCTAACTATGCATAGCCGTTCAGCCACCGTTTCAGACACTATTACAGCCCATTTTGTACGGTTATGGAACAAACTTCTGCTACCGTTTTTTTAGCTATTAAGCGTGTCCACTCTCAACCCATTCGTTCGCCGAATTCCGACTACTGACCGTAGGAAAGATTCAGATTATGGTGATGTTGATAGTGATGGCGACGAGAGCGAAAATAAGAGGTAGTGGAAATAGGAAAAGGAGTTAGATAAGCCTCAGCAACAACAACAGCGCTAGCTCCGCTCAGGTACGAGGTAACTGTTCACATACTGGTGAATTGATTAGCTACATTATACTATAATGCTCTTAAATCTGCATACTTTTTGGACTGTCTGGCGAGCAGCTAGCTTCACTGGCAGATACAGATTGGTCAGCTGGTTGCCGTTGCCGTCAGCCGTAATCAACACCGGCGTCAACCTCAACGTCAACTGCAATACCATCAGCCCGTTGCAATCTCCTGGATGAGACGCCAGAAGGCGAGCCACAGTTGTACGGTGCTTAGAGAGCTCTGACTAAGCGGCTGCCAGGGCGCCGACAGCATCGAGTACGTTAGGGAACGGACAGCGCGACGTTTACAACGAAAGACGAGGGAACGAATGGCGAGCGCGCCTCACGCTACGCCACACTACGCAAAAGTTCAACATCGTCGAATCACCCGTTGTGGCTGGCTATGGACAAGCAGACAAAGCATTAGCTAACGGAAATTCACCAACAAGGGTCGCTCGACCCGGCGACCGACAATCAACAGTCAACAACAGACAAAGCCGCAGCGCAAAGAAAGATATAATAATCCCCGAATATTGAACCACTCGAGAACGTAGCTAGAGTATAAATTATAAAGAAATATGCGAGAAAACAAATAAAAGTGCAAAATGGCAAAAATTACAGTACGGTATAGTACTCTATACGTTGTACAAAAGGATATAGCTCACCCATTTATGCAAACCTATTTATGCTAACATCTCCATATTAGGTTTTTGTATTTAATGTTATTCATCAGACGTTTTATTATACAGTAATACATCAAGAAGAATATATACGACGGAAAGAAAAACGTTATTTTGGTAACGTTTAGCGAATGTTCTCTCCTTCTTTAGCTAACCAGTGTGGCAAAACGATAGCCGCATTTGTTTGTTCCTAGCTATTGAACCCAGTGGAGTAGGAGGCAATATATAACATCCTGCGCGCTCAATATCGTCGATGTCAGAACAGCGATGCCGAGGAATAGTCCTTTCCTAGAAAGGAGTTGGTCCGTGTACCCATATGCCGGCTAATAGTATAGTTACAGCAGTTAATCTTACGGCTAGTGTTGCGCGTTTCTATTCCAACAGGCAAAAACATAATTCAGAGTTATAAACTGTAAATAGACATATGTATATATTAGCATCGGGACATTTCACCCGAATATTCGAGTGTACTGGTTTACTTGAACACTTCTTCATCAGTATAAAACAAGCTAAGGTTTTCAACCCAGTGACATCTGGATGTAGCAAAGAACTACCGACCAACAGCGTTCGACAAAAATCAAAGCTCACGGCCTATCACGTGCACACTTGTTCTTCTACTATCTTCCTACCTCTAGTGAGAAACGGGATAAAGTTAATGGCACAATTCAAAATGATACTATTTCATAGCAAGCGATGCGGCACTCTGCAATTTTTTCCATATTTGAGATGTACTTGGAACCGGAGGCTGTTCACTCAAACTTCTAGCAGGTCAATTGATTAGGCTATGAAAAATCAGAAACTTGACTGGTTTATAAATGTGAATTCTACTTTGGCACTATAGCGACGAGGATGGCTCGTCGTGTAAACCAGATATTCAATGCAGGTTCTAGAACCACCCTGTTCGAAAAAATCTAGGGAAAGGAATTTCTAACTCGAAAATGAATGGCCAAACGCTGTGAACTATGGCGAGAGCTGACCCACCTCAATGTGCACGGATGTTAGCGCGCTTGTCGACCTTGGTTAGCTAAATAAAATCAACAAATGAGCAACGCATGATGCAAGCGAGTATCAAAGACAGACGTAGAAATGTTTTCCTTATTTTGCTTTCGTATTAAGACATTAACCCATTCTTGGATCACATTGAGACTTGTGATGGATCCCCTTCGATAATTGTGGACGGGCAGATTACTCTATCAACGCAATTGAATCGGAGAGACATCACCCCAAACATAGGTTCGGCTGTAAAATCTCGAAGCATCTAGTTGGCAGTCTAATGTAGTTCGAGGATCACCGTGGAAAAAATGCACGAGTTATATATACACGAGGGTGTATATCATGCGATACTCCCCAGACATTGCCCTGACAGACAAGCATTTTTTTAATCTCGAAATTTCGAAAAGGAGAAGGATTAAGGTGAATTTGTTCAGTCGTTTCAACTTTAAGTTTTGAGAATTATTGAAATATCAGCATAACGTCCTTCGAAGTTTTATGCAGCAAAGCAACAAGTTCCCATCAGAATGGCACAAGGTCGTGGATAATAAGGGTGCGTAGTTTCATTGAAAAGAAAAGAAGGAAGAAGAAAGCACTAAAAGTTACGAGTTCACTACGCTACGTTTTATACCAAAAAGACCTAATATTTGTGAAAATCAATTTACTTTTCCATATTATCATGAGCGATATTAACGGGAGAACCCAATTGCATATCAAGCGCTATTCTAATAACATCGCCGTAATACAACCAGAATAAAAAATAATTTCCAAAGAGGAGCGCTTTTCTTTGCATTCAATAAATGCTTTATATCGGTCTTCCTTTCTTCCATTTCATTCAATACGAACAGGTTTATAAATGACGATAACACGTTTAAATTATAATTGATACAAAGGTGCAGACGAATTCGAAAGCGCCGCACGCCTTGTATACACCATCTATTCTATTACATAACGTCCTATTGCGCCTAATTATCATATGACAAGAGAAATAATGACACACAGATGACATTCATTATGGACATTCATTCGTTGGCTTTTTTTCATTTTTATTTAGGCGATTTTTTAAACAGTTTTTCAAAAATTTACCATTTCTTCCTACACATTGTTCATCTTTATACAATTTACCATTAACAATATGGTATTTTATTTTATGGTGGTTTTCTGTTTTTATGATAACGGGATTAATTGCGCGTTACGTTCCGGTTTTGATTACTTCATTTTCGTTTTCCGTTACTTTCTTGCTGCAAAGCAAAATGTTTGTAGTGTTTTTCAAAAAATGTTTTTATCTGTCGCCACTGTACTCAATAATTTTTCCCTGTTCAATTCCTGTTCAATTCCTGTGTATCGAAAGTGGATCTTTGTTTTATATTTATTAGATAATAGAACTGTTATAATATTTCTATTATAATTGGTATTCAATTTCCATTATATTTTATCACTTTGCATTTTTATCTCCGTGCAGCGCCCTTTACTTACATTATTTCAGTATCATATCATTATTAGTAGTTTATCATGATCATTTCATTACCATCGTAATTATTGTTATCAACGTTCTCCATCAATCAAATATGCCTTTGTTATAAGATATTAGTCGTCTGTGTATATGAGCACAGATTTCTATATGTAATTATGTGACAGGTTGTTGTTGAGGTTTAAGTCGCTTAGGTCGGCCGAGTTGCCTGAACCACGTCGGGTAATAATGATGATACCCGTGGCGTTGGCTCAATTACGCTTAGTATTATTACGCGACAGCGTCTTTTTCCTTAACGCGTTCCGCCTAAGTGCGTTCTCATCAGCGATAACGCCAGCAGCAATAGAACGCATCACAAAGTATTATACGCAACGAATGGAAACATTATATATGGAGATGCACTTTGTATATGTTTATATAAGTGTGTGGGTTATTAGTATAAGGAGAATATACGAAGGATAGTTATATGTATGTGAGATGCTAGTGTCCTTAATGCTGTTTCGATACAATTTCAATGTTGTGGTCGACTGTCGCTTTCTCGCTTTTCTTCTGCAGCTTCTATCCGTTATCGGTTGTTGAATCACTAACAAGCTTACCGCTGCTTTGCCTTAATGGTATCTGCTTTATTTACTAGCTCACTAGGACACTCGAAGTATGTGCAGCAAGTAGTGGTATAGTTAATCAGGCTGATTTAGGATGCACGCTTTCGTTCGGCAGTTGTCACCTGCACAAGGTTACACCGCACAACAGAAGGACAACTCGTTTTGTCCCGTCCTGCAAAATGACGGCCTTCCGTAACGACACGTTAGAAGATATGCTACAGTTCTACTGGTAGAAATGTCTATTGGTAGATTACTGGAAAGAACGTAGTTGTTGTTTTTTATTGTTGCTGCTTTCATTAATGTCTCTGTAGAAGTCACTATCGTATCACTGTTTGCCCTGTACTTTCAGATTTCTGTCAGGCCTTGGCTGTTTTTTGCGTTTTGACTTGCATACGCAACGAACTGCTTCTCGCTGTTAATGATACGATACGAAGGTTTCTTGTATTTTCGTACTGTCGTTGTTTACACTGGATGGATGTATCTGCTACTAATGATAGCGATGTGGAGATACAGTTTCGAGATACGGTTTAGCATTATTAGCATAGTTCATTCATTTAATTTTTCCCTCTTTTTTTTCTTATACTTATCATCATTATTCCATCTCAACTATATTTGCTGCTTTTTTTATATTAGCTGTTTCCTTGTTGCTGCTAAGATTTACACAGATCTTCACAATGAATAAATGGATTGCTCAGTAGCACTTAGATGGTGTATGCCATGAAGTACAGCTGAGGATCCTGCATCTCTGCTGGGACAAGCGTGTTACCGGGGGCGAGCGACTCGAAGCCGAGGTACATAAGTGTACGGATGATGGTCGTACGATCGCTTCGTTCCTTTTTTAGCGACACGACGACAGTCTTCGCGTGAAGCTGTTCTTCGGCAAACTCCAAGAGCTCGGTGATAGCTTGCTTCGTGCCTTCGGGCAGACCCTCATCGGGCACAGTGAGCACGAGATTTTGTCCAGCTAGGACCGCCTCCCACAGGGGCATAGAGTCACGAACCTGGAATGTGATCCACACAGGCCCGCTACCACTTCCTAAACCAACAACACTAGCTACTACTCCTCCGTCGTTTTCCTTCTCACCAGTGCCCACCATCGAGTTAAAGGCAGACCTAAGCGCCCCTGCATTATCGGGCAGGTGACATCCCAGTGGACCGCCGATGATGGCCCCGGTCGGGTGCGACTTCGCGCTCCCCACACACTGTTCACCCGACGGGTTGGCATTGGCCGACCATTTGCTCAGCGTATGGGGGACATCAGGAGCACCACAGAGGCCCCGCGCCCAACGAGACGCAATAATGTCCTGCCAACGTCCCCAGAATAGAGCGATCCGACGCTGCAGACTCGAACGAACTAGCTCCCATAGCCGATGGCGCACGCGAACCTTGATTCACACTAAAAGGGCTTCTAACGCAAGTCTCTTTTTTACTACTTAAAAGCACCATTTTCACAAACACTCAGTTTCACGAAGAAGAAGACGAAAAGCGCACGCTCCTTTCTGGACCTTTGTTTGTCACAACGCGCCTTCTCGAAGTAATTAACCGATACGTAATCACTTCACAGTAGCTACTCACAGCACGGTTTTCTCGTCGTTTCGAAGTTTTGCCTTCCGCGTTCGTCGTAGCAGTCGTACAGTGATATGCTCTTCTCGGTTCACTCCAAGGGCGTCTAGTCTGCAATGTCCAACGTCGGCTCACAGCTCGCCCTAAATAACCCTCGGTAAGGCTTACGATGGTGACGTCACAACCCTTACCCATTTAGACCTAGGCGAACGGAGTTTCAGCGAAAGTCCGCAAATGCGCGCGACTTGCCCGCGTAATTTAGCAAAATGTTTCGTTCCTTTAGGCACACAGGCTTTCCTTGATAAATTGCATGTTCAACGATTTGATAAATTTTGCTAAAATCTCGTTCTCTGATGTTGCTATTGCCTTTATGCTGTGCCACGCAGTTTCAATGCAGCGGCGACCATAGCCGCTACCGCTGCATAGAGAGAATCGTCTGGTCCTCCCCTTTCGCTTCCCTTTCACATACTGCTCACCACCAACTAGTGCTTCTCGTTCTGCCGTTCGGCCCCAGCAGCGCCGTTAGCACCTACCTTGCGCATCGAGGTGTTGCCAACTGTAGCAAATAGTGGCCCGCGGACCGCAGGTTGCTGGTAAAGCCAACCAAACCAGAAACGGCGATCCGTCGGGCGGACGGCGGGCTTCTCACGTCGCTTCGAAGAACTCTCGAAGAGCAATGCGAGCGCAAAGGGAAAGGGAAAAATTACGGATCTTTATTGAGAGACCTCAGTGATGAGAAACCAGACGACCCCTGGCCCCTCTTGGCATGGCCTTGCGGAAATTCATCTGCTACAACTGCTACAGCTCCTACTTCTACAACCAACGATGTTGAAATAGCTGTCGTGATTGTAACTGCTGTTGTCTTTCTGCTCTGTATAGTGCTAATTCTAAAAAGAATGAATAGTTGTCTTCTTGTCGCTATTACATCTGCCCTATAAGTGGTTATTGTTGTTACTGCTGCTGCTGTTACTGTACATTATTGCTATCATCAGTACTTACCAATATGTGCTTACCATTATCGACACTAAGATTAGTCACTGTCTGCAGGATTAATTTTGTTACTACTCAAATCTCTCTCGACCACAACTTCATTTTTAGAGCTTTTAGATATAACCGTTTATTATATTCATAGTACTTTTAAAAAAATATGCTACAGTTAGCAGCCATCGTGTTCTAAGGTCTATGCCCTGCAATGAGTTGAATACCCATAGTACAGAAAACTTTGAACAGAAATGGCCTGTGATTGTATACTGCTAATATGGATTTCCTTCTAATTAACCCGTGCTCAATCGACTGCTCCCTGGCGATTCTATTTTCTTATCCACGTTGTCACACAGCGATCTGCCTAGTGCACACTTTGAGTCCATTTTCGGAAAGATTCAATAGAGTCTTTCCGAAAATGGACTCAACTCGAGCTTTCTCTCCGATCGATCTTATATTGTTTTAGTGGACTTTTGTCCTGGGGCACAAAGTTCTTTTTTCTTTAATCATCATTTAATCGATTTCGTCATGTCCGGTGTCGTTGTAGATCTCTAAAGGAGGGTCGTCCGGCGGTAACACACCTATCAGCAGTTGTACATCGTCTCAGTATAAGGCACTTATTCAGCATAACTGGATTTATTATTAATATATCAAGTAACACTGTTCAGTATAATTTACTCTGTCGACCTCTACTTATCGTCATTTCAATTTTTATTGGTTACATGAACAATTTTCAGTCAATAAAATATCGAGGGTCGATCGTCTAACAATACACAGTTGTTTATTGAGTAAATATACGGACGGTTAACGGTTAACGAAGCCGATTTGTCAATGAATGTGATATAAACTGATCAAGGGCCGTCGGCTTACTGAGCATGATGTACGTATCCATGGACGATAACACAGCCAAATTTTAGTCACAAAAGCACATTTTTATCACAGTCACACGACAATCCGGCTATGTGATACGGTTGACACGGTAGCGCCCTTAGCTATATTAAGTATCAGGTGAAATAGGGTACATTTTTTAAAGAGAAACCTGTAAAATTGTTAGCGTCTTTTCAAGTTGCCGTCATACTCTAATCGATTTATTATTACCGTACATATCTGTACGCTCGAAATGTGATTCGATAGATATGAATTTGTTACTGGATTAAAAAATGTTTTAAGTTATCGCCAGCTCCTCATATCTTCTGTTGTTTATTAAATATCAAGGAAACTACTGATAAACGTACGCTTTTCTTATCGCACAGTTCGAAGTTGCACGATTTAGCTCCTTGACCTATTACCAGCAATGTAAACAAACCACCAATCGGTTAGCTTTATGCCGTCCATATTACTTGCACTATAAACAACCAGCTTTTTCTCTTCTCTTTTTTAGTATAACTTTGCGGTAGGAACACATTCAAGTATGAGTACCTTATTGCGAAGTTGGCAAACGAACCTCGTGTGCAACGAATAGTTACGCGCTCGTAGTACCAGCTTCGCAGGCAATGAAAGCAGAAAAAGTTGAGCTCAAGCGGAATAGCCCGTTTCGGCTGTACTCGGTCGGGCAGAACCGACCTTGACAAAGCAATTAGTTGTAGCAATATAGTCGGCGGAGCTGCTACAAGTCAACCAGACTGACCAGCAGATACACCAGGCCTCACCAACGTTTTTTGTACACACAGTCGTACTAGACTAGATGCGAGTATCCGCATTTTCTTTTTCACCCTTATATCGGTACACCTACAACTAGTAGCATGTGCTGTACATACATTCGTGTCGATCTTCGTCGTCCGGTCACACCCTGATGACGTTCAACGTATATTCGTATACATGTGGATGAAGTTGGTCGGAAGGGAGCAGCCTAGTTGAGAAGTAAGGCTAGGAAGTTGACGTTCGCATATCCATTCGGTCTCGGTGTATTGCTAATATATAGTATCCACGCTGTAGCGGCTGCAGTGATCGCGATCGTAATGCCACTTGATGCTGGCCGTGGTGCTTCTGTTAGTCGTTGGGAAGCTTGTTACACGGCCAGAAATACCGGGAAGAGGATCCGTAGCACCGAGTAGAGTGCATGTTTTCGACAGCCACTGCGAAGCGTAGCGTCTGCTCAGAGTCACGGTTGCAGCACCGGTCGACCAGCAGTTTCCTTTTTTTCCTTATTTTATTGCGCAGCTTCGAGGTTACGAGACAAAACCACATATATAATTATAAGAAGGTGAGAGGGTAGAAGGAAAAGCGAGATGTGACGGCGCGCACGATGTTACTGGTGGCCAAAAGAAAGATGGCCAACACTCAAAACGACAGCTACACTCCCTTTATCGTTATTTTATAGTTGTTTTTTTTGCAGGGTGTCGATCAGCGCCAGCAATTCGTTGTCGGTCATCCGCGTTTCGTGGCTGCGGTCAACCTGCGTGAACGAGCGATGCTGGCAAACCATTGGTCGCGAGACGCCGTGATGTGATGCCAGCCCTGCACCAAAACACGAAATCACGTCCTTCTAAAACCATATTAATCGGCTGATCTGTATCTGTTAAACACCAGTCAGAGAAGAAGTTTCTTAAAGATTTACAAAGGCCAGAAAGTGTAGGAACCAGTGACTCAAGGATCTTTATGGGTACGAGTACATGTTAATTAAAAAGAAGCCCATACATGTGTAGCAAACAGAGTAGAAAAGCAAAAGTCGACTTCATTGTAATAAAAGTAAACGGACCAAATTGAAAAACAGTAGACGAATATTGATTGGAATGTTTATACGAAAAAGTAAATACCAGTAATTTCCAGTGCCGAAGCTTTGTCCAGAGATAGCATTCGATTCGGTCGCCTCTGGCGGAAAGGAAACGGGAATTTATTCAAATGAGGATTTTTCGCTCACGAAGACAACGACCAGAGACCACTTATGTTTCGACGAGCCGAATGCAAGCAAACAGGTATTCATTGCCCTTGTTTGTCTCCTCAGAGGCTGAGGAGGTTAAATGACTACTGCGATGGTCCACGCAAATGATGACAAAATTTAGGCTCTGACCAAATATGGCATACTTCCCACTCAAGTACGCAATTGGCACCTGCAGTAGTGCTTGTCGCGTGGTTCCATCACAAAGGGTGATAGGTGACCTTTTACGATCCGGGAACATCATTTCTTCTAGCACAGATTTCTGGCCAACATACGCCCATTGCCACGTTGAGACTTAGCTTACACGTGTTTGTATTTTATATATTGCTAGTATTATCATGTATGTTTATTTTTATAAAACTTGAAACAATCCATTTCATTATTGTCTACAAATACCGAATAAGTGAAATACCTGTTGTTGTTGTTGTTGTTATTGTCAGTTTTTGAGTAAATTATAGATAAATAATTACATTTCATTTATCGGCGATAAACGCCATCTCTATGACTGATATTCAATCTATTGGGCATATGCAATTATGATGGATTTAAGACCTAGATTCTCTGTCCAGTTGTCTGCTGCATGAACCAAAAATATTATCGCTGGATCGTCAAATGAGTCGAAAATATGAAGCTGTTGAGGTCCGTAAAGTTGCTGTGCTAATTCATAAGATATTATGATTAGGAGATGGATTGTCACAAAACCGAACGCTCAATACCTACTCTCTTGGAAGCATAACCCGTTGCATAACATAGGTGTGACATTGCCATTTTTACCGTTACACCAAGTGAAAACCCGGAAAGCCATACTTTCGAGGTAAAGGCCCGAAGGGGTCTTTTAGGTTTAAATTTAGGGTTTTTTAGGTTTCAAGCGGAAGAAGACTCACAGTAATGTATGAAAGATTTCATTCAAATTATTCATCCAAATAGCATTAGTTCTTATATATAATAAGGCACGATATTCATTTATTTCAAGTCTTGACTTCTGACAGGTGTTAGAGATAAGAGTTGAATGAAAGCATTTTACAATCAGTACATCAGAACATCTCTAGAGTGTTTGCAAAGCTCTCTTATGTGTTAATTGTACCGAAATCGATCGACACCTCCTTGTAACGGAAACTCTGTGGAGTGCTTGCAATGAACCAACCGCTAGGCACGAAAACCTTGTCGAGAAACATTTTAGATAAAGATTAACTACGAATTTCGGTAATAGCAAACGCTCTGAACCGTAAAACAATTCTTATAAGTTTTGTTTAAGTAGACCATATTTCTAAGCTTAGCTGAAAAAACAAACAAAAAATAATGGCATTAATCTTATTGTATGGACACAGGACAAAAATTATGAGAAAAAAAAACTGTAACAACTGATTAGCTGATTGTAATATGATAATAAAAGTGATTGTTTCAATTTTTGCTCGGGTGGTTCCCTCTTATCAGTGACGATTGCTTCTCATACCCTGCACTTCTTCGATCTGTCAATTCAACAAGATCCAGTTTATTAAATCTTCGAGAACAATTTTTACATATCTGTTGATATGCATAAATATTATGCATATGTGATAAAATTATGTACCATATAAAAATGGATTACCGTGTGAACACGCACACATTACTGTGAGTTAAATAGTTTTCATCAAAACTGCTCTTCACAATCCGGCATGAATCAAGCAGCGTAGCTACCTCTATGTGAGTAAATTCAAGCGCATGGTTCCAGGACACAATCACTAACCCGTAGGGAAAGATCATCATCATCTCGCTGATCTCGCTGAACATCATTGTTTACAAATAAGGCACTTTGAGAGGAAACGTTACCATATGCCAGCATCTACAGCAACGCTATTTAGGACCTTTGTTTTTTGATTAATTTTATTTCTCACTACAACAAAACATTTCGTCAATCTACATATTAAACTGTTTTTCAGTAGCTTCCGTGCCGCTTAATCGTACGGTCCCTAACAAATAAACAATTCATCCAACCTCATTTAAGGATTTCTAGCAGACGACGCCTCTCCGAGTGTCCTCTGCTTGGACGTTTTCCACTATCATCTGTCTGCTGCCCGCCTCCCCATTCTCCGACGGCACATTGCTCGATCTATCCCGGCTTTCACTGACAGCTCCCTCTTGTGTTCTCTCTACAGCTGTGTTCGATTTTTCGGCTTTGGGTATTGCCGGCTAGTCGTTTCTGGTTGCTGGAAAAATGATATTTTATTCGAGTGGCGCTTCGAGATGTTGATTTTAGAAAGGAACAGTAGTAGAAGTAGCAACGGTAGTTTTTTTAGCAGCCAGAGGAGAACTGCTGTTTCGAAATCGACGTCAACAGCAATCCTGTCAGCGCTAACAGAGAACGCTATCAGTTCTTATGACGTGCCGTGTGATCGCCGCCATTGAGTTCGTTTGTATCAAACTGCCAGTGGTGGTAGGTGTCGCTCTTATACCCGTTCACCCTTTTAGAGGTTTGCACGGCTAGCCTCCTAACGTGTGAGGTCGGAACTTTTGGCTTAGAACGGAATAGCTACTAAATTACAATCTTCGGTTCGGACGAGCAATGCAACGTAGGCCATTGTTCGGACAACAGGTTACAAAATTTTTTGTGATCGCCCTACATCACGCAACTTATCCGCGTATCTGTCTGTGTGCCTGTACGTACAATGGCGTAGAATCGTACGCTTAACACGGCTCCAGCTGGCGTAAAGCTGCTCAGCTACTAACCTGTGTATCGAAGAGAATGGTAGTTCGCGGTCGTTGTCGTCGTACTAGTGGTCATCGTTCTTGCTATCACGATATTGTCAGCCACGGAGCCAATAACACTGTTAGGAATTACTGCTCAGTCAGTCAAACGAGTGCTGGTGAACACAACAGAGGCTACTCTGCCCAGCTGGTACCGAATAATGCAGCGTCGCCTTTTGAGACTCCTGAGCAGGTGACTACCCACGAGAGTCAACGATTGGCAATCGCCGGTGACGTGACAGGGTACGCGCTACCGCAGAGATAAGCCGTAATCATACAAACCATTTTTAACTGACCCATTCCTTTACTGCAACATCGTCATGCGAATCGCACAGGGATCAGGTACGTATCGATAGCCATCTCTCTCAATTTGGGTTGGCCAACTAAGCGATTGGTTGCACTATATCAACCCATCTTGGTTAAACGAATACATGCATATGCCGAATGTATAAGCTCGTTCATCGATAACTGTCGAAACGTATGAACATTAGAAAAGTTATCTTGACAATTAGGATTGAAAATTTTTATCTTGGTCCTAGTAGTTTATCAGTTAACTTTCGTATTATATTATGGATCATATTATCCGTAATGAGACCGATAATAATAGAAGGAACATAATCTACAGGTAACCGAACCCCATCGTGTGCGGGTTTACGAGACGTTTTAATCTCGTTTAGTCAAAAGGTTTTCAGAAGCGACATTGTGTACTATCTAGTCTGCGTTGCCAGTATTGAAGATGTGGGGGGCTATCACCTAACAAAACAGAGGGGGTGCTCGTCATCTGGGGGCACTATATGCATACGAAAGACTAGGGATTTTTGGTTTGGCCACGAATGAGTTCATAGAATAGCCCAAATTATTAACTTATACGTCATACGGCAGTTCAGGATACTTAAAATTCGAAGTCGTGGAAATATTAGGTAGGAAAAAGCATTGTCATTAGCTAGTTACACTAAACTGATAATCACTTAATTTTTTAAATACACCTGTTTCGTTTAAATATTCATGGCTGCGAAGTACCTTAGCACAGTAGTAGTTTGGTAAATATTTCACTACCAGCATCAGTAGGAAAGAATCCCACTCTTGGACCCCATTATACGAACTATATTAGGATATATGCTATTTTGGCATTCGCCTGTATCTCTTAGGAAAGATGTACAGATGTACAGTCATACAAACATAATCACACGTTTAACATACACATTAGTCGTTTCTGTGCATATGCACGAGATTGGCCGAAATGAAACTTTCGTACGGAATTCTGAATGACGACGACACCCGCATCAGGAATGTGAGAAAGTGCTTTATGGTTGGTCAGTCGATCTCCAGTATTCTATTATTTTCAAAACATATTGAGAGCAGTAACTAGTTGATTGCAGTGGTTGGCTAGTTATGGCCCTTTGTGTAACAATCTCATAGATAACCCTGAATTTCTCTGCAATTGTGTCAAACTGTCAAGGCCCAGGCTAACACGAAGCTTCAAGATTGAGAATGGCGGCCGGAAACGTAATATCTGTATCGAATGCAGATGTGAGCACGTTTTGTTTTTATGCGACTTTCTCGACAAAACGCTGACAAAAGCACAGGCTATTACTACATAGACTTCAACGAATTAAATAGTAGTTGGGTTGAATTCTACGTAGTATCGAACGCAGCGTAGCAATTATGTTGACTGTAGTTTGACTACAATGACACTGCCGGTGTCTAAGAATGAGCGGCTAAAGGCAACAGTATGGTGGCCTCTGTGGTACTCCTGTGGCCTACGCGAGCGGTTTCCGGCTGAATCTATCATGCTTTGAAAGTAAAATTATGGCTTGATTGGATAGGTCATCATATACTGTAAAGTTATTTTAGTTGGTTATGGTCTTCTTTTTCAGATATCAGATACCCCTCAACTCATATTGATTTAGCAACTGGCAGTTCAATCTGTGGTGTAATATCATTTAGCTATACACTATTCGTAGGCAATTCGAGTAATGTGAAGAAGTATTCTGTGCCTAGATTAACCTTCTTTTTTTGTGTATAATCCGCAACACACAGGGACAAATATCATTTATGTTAGATATTTGATCTAAAACTTTTTCAACATTATGTTAACAAAAGGATGCACTTTGATAACTGTAATTGTTTACGGCGAGCAACGCAATATATTTAGCAAGAATGGACATCTATAGGCGAACCATCCTGTCGTATCGTACGAAAATGCATTCTAAAATCTCATTTCCTGACGACCTACTGAATCATCCGGGCAACATTCATAAGGCTATGAATGACCACGTGAATAGGGCGTAAAGACGATACATTTTGAACGTTTTCTTCGAATCTTTATGGATTATTATTGCTGAACGGTTTTAGGTATTCATTTAGCCTATTAGTGTATTAATATTCTAGGAACACTTATACTACTAGGGACCTTTTTACGACTGAACCTAGAGGCTGAACAGATAGTGAAAAATAGGATACTCGTCGTACGAGAGTATTAGCAGATGTAACATTGATACTGTTGTAGAGAAGTAGCATTGTACGAGTTTGCTGAAACTTCTAAAAAGCTGATTGCGAAGTAAATCTAAATCCTTAGCGGTAACCTGAAATATAATAGATTTAAAGTGGCAAGAAATGTAGTCTCGAAGAATGCACCGTTAGCTTCGGCAAAATTCACTCATTGGATTGATGTTATAAACGGTATTGATGATTTAGGCCCAACGATTGGTAGCTAGGGTTTTTATTATAGTCAAATGAAATTACTGAATCGTCCGGTCATACCTGAATCAAAAAGGATATTATAATAGCGTTTTCTTTTTTTTTTTTAACTTTATTACTGCTAATTAGCCAGTACTTCACTGATGGTACAAAAAAAAATTACCGTGATTTGATATTATCCATCAACGATTTAGTGGAAAAGTTTTTTATCGTACCTGTATAAAAAAGTTGTAGCATCACATTTTGACCCTGCTATTTTGTAAACCTTTATACTGACCTATTCTAACTAGACGAAACTATTCTAACTTGCAGATAGATGATATAGGTTGACGTTTATTTTGTATACTATCAAAGATGTGTGTGTATGTACTGGCTAATTAGCAGTAACAAGGTTATGATATTTTCTTGTAATTCTTGACTGACATGACGACATTTCTGTCAGGTTTACGGTGACAGCTAGTAGCGTGTTATGGTATTAATTAGAATCTCTGTATTTGGCCTATGTAAGATCGTGAGCGGTTTAGCTAGACAATGTCGTCCGTTGGAATACATCTCACTTTCAGTTTGAGTGCATACTGTAAATATTGGTATTTCATTTCAGTGTTCGTTACTTTTGCTATACCGATCCAGGAATCCTACCAGTATTTAATTATTTTCACTCATTCACCCGTCTTTCGAATGATCATTATGCTACAATCATAATTGCTGTTTCTGCTACTACTGCTGTTTTTTTGCCGCAATGTTTATGACAGTTGTAACAATCGTCTATAGCTGACGGCTGTGCGGTCGATAAACAGTATCGGTTCTTTTTTGTTTCTGCGGTCCAGCCTCCTCAGCTCTTAGAATCGGTACCAATAGCTGGCATGAACAATCTTCTACCCGGCTTAGTAATGTTTGTTTGTCTGCACCTAGCCAGTAGAGCATTTTCGAAACTTACTGGTTGTGACTTTGTTCCGCGCGTAATATTCTCGACATATCATTGAATCTCAGCTCCGCCACATCAAATGCTTTGGTTTAATAGACGTTGTTGAAATATAGATTCGTATCGAAACATATATCTGTTAAACGCAAGCCCACTTTCAGGACATGTATATTATAAACAGATATGCTTTTCGGTCAGGCCTTTGGTTATTTGTATGGTATGTGTCAATGAAAAACTGGCTTGAATAATCGTTATCGCTTTTCGCAATATTTGCCGTAGCTTAGCTGTTGGGAAATTCCTTCGATTGTGGCCATTATCAGCACACGTCCAGGCATGGTTAAAAAACTTAGAGAGCAAGCTAGCCATGAAAAATATAAACTGTGAGCTTGTCTGCTGGCGAGGGCAGCAGAAGCCATTGGTCACTGTTAGCTGTTTTAGGTCCGTCATTATCCCTTCCTCTTTCGTCAAGTGACGCCTAACCTTTTTTACGACGGGAAGTCGGACTTACAGTCATGTCAGACAGATCCACCTGTTCCCTATAAATTTATTTCACTTTTCGCTGCCATTGCTATCCCATAATTATATTATCGTTAAGCGATGTTCGAGCGTTCTTTCCTACACGGTCCGAACAAGTGTCATCACCTACAATTGAATTCAGCACATCAAGATCAAAACCTCACCAATTTATTTCTCGCAAGTGAAAATCTACGAAGGGAGGTATGTCAGCGAGTCTGTAACTTTTGCGTAACCAGACATCTGTGCACATGCTATGAACTACTTGAAATACAATTAGCTTTATAATAGTGGTAAATTATAGCATCTGAAAGGCTTTTGTAGATACAGATAAAATCGTGAATATCGTTGACGTATTATAAATAGAATAAAATTTAAAATAGCAGAACTTCCCGTTCCTAGCTATCGGCTATAATATCAGTTAAAGCTTTGCCTATGCTTTACATGCCAGTAAAGATTTAACCTAATTATATTTTGGTACCATATCCATCATTCAATATAGATTCCTTTCCTAACACGATTTCAGCTCGGTGCAGATTACTAAGGCTTGTACCGCTTCCTACATCTTATGCAAATGGCGTGTTTATTAGTTTCAATACGAACTCGTAAATATGGACCGAAAGATTAACATTCGGACGTTTGGTAGTCACTATTCTTTACAGCACTTATGTATCTAGAGGTTTGACGAAAGTCATATCAAACTCACTCTGGGATTTTCCCTGGTTGTTGCATCGTAAGTAAACATAACTAAAAGAAATTTTCTATATTTAAGCTTACTTTCGTATTGTATTCCTACTGACTCTTGTTTACTACAGGTCCTTATAAAAATTAGATGTCAATATTTAATACCAAGACTTGTTTGTTTATGGGTTACGTGATTAGTTGTAATTTTCATCCTCCTTTATAGATCTAACTCACGTCTTACTTCGAATTAATATTGTCGCATACAGAAGCGCATGCCCGATAACTCTACTTTAAAGACGTTAGTTGTATTAATGGCGAAGTGTAGCTTTGAGGTCAAGATCCATAATTATACATGCATAACAGCTTTTCACGGTAATTAATGCCACGGGTAAAGTATATTAATTCTATATACTAAGTGCGCGCAGGTTGGTTGTGATTAAGAAAGAGTTCCGTTTTACTCGGTGTAAATGGATCAGGTTAAAAAAACCTTCTACTGTTAACAATCAGTTTAAAGGTGCTTGTAAGTAACAAGAAAACTTTCTTTCCAAAACGAGTGCAATAGTGCCCCTTTATCCAAGTGATGTCAACCTATATGCACACAAAACATTATTTGCTAATAAGGCGGCCTAACTCATATTAGGCTAGCGAGTTATTTAATGAACTTTTCCACAATTCTTTGCAAGTTGACTGTGATAGGGAGAAGCAAAGTAAAAACGTAAACAAAAAGTTTTTTTTTTCTCTAACTTCAGACTCACATCAGTTCTGCTTTCATTGTGTGCACATTAATGTGGATTTGTGTTGGCGTAATACATTTGCTTAAGATACCTTGAGGAGCACAAAATCATTTGTAGGAACATTCATGTCTTCAAATATGTAAATTCCCAAACAAATAAAATGTAGGTTTTGTATTATCATTCTGTGGAACATTCCCACGGGACTCAATACGCCATGGTAATTTGCAGCTTTATAGCATGCAGTCATATAACGGCCTGTAGCAACCATAAGCGGCGAATCACGTGTGTTGATCTTTTTCCCTATGCTTTTAAATGTTACGTTATAGATGGCATGTAATTAGTGATTGTAGACTGTGTGCAACAATACAGTACCGAGCTAAAGCTCAAGCTTATAGTGATAATGGTAATTATAGTTGATATTTAAAATGTGGTATTTACATTTTCGATACTATATTTTTTGTATGGAACTATTAATGGATCAGCAATGAATATCAGTTGGAACGCCTGAAAGGTCCAATCAGTGTATATATCTCTAAAGTATTAATATATCTTTTCTAAGTCGAACACAGATGAATGTAAAGTACCCAATTGTAGTTACCTCAACACTATGCTAAATGAATTCAAAATACTACTCACACGTCGCCCAATGTTTGTTGAATAGTTTGTGTTGATTATTTCTGTTAATATTGTTCTCTGACGTAAAAACGCTTAGCTCTGTACGTCCTGATGCATTAGTTTGCTGCAGTAAGAAAAATAGCCAGTTATTTGACCGAATGTTGAAAAGGGTCCACAATGCAGGTGCCACGTTAAAAATCTTTGTAACACAGCGTCTTTCCACTACAATACTCTCTATGCATAATGCTTTCCGGAAACTGAGGAATATCGGTCAGCCCCAATACGTAAGAATTGACCAAGCATGTTACCGATGTCCTTTATTAATAATTAGCTTCTGTGATAGTGGTTCGAGTGTCCTGCCGTAATCCTATCATTAGCAACATTATAGACTTTGCCTTTAGTTTACATGTTAACTGGGGTGCGGAAACAAAATGTTTATTTTATGAAAATTTTTCTGCCAGCGTACACTAGCGTTTGGTACACCAGCGTTATGTAGTGTATCTAAAATCCTGATGACTTGTTTTTATTCAGCTTTTGGTTACTTTCAAGGCACTCTGAGAAAATAGTGATTTCCGTGTAAAAACTCACTATATATATTCACGTGAAAAGCTGGTCGACTCAGAGATCTGCAAAGAAGCAGCCTTTGGTACTCACGCATTCTGAGATTTACATCCGCCTAATAAACGATACCTAGCTCAAATGTAACAACAGCATGTAACGGCCATCAAACCAAGTTTAGTTAGGTAAAAAATTTTGATACAAAGACTTGAGATATTTGATTTGGATAGGCCGCCGGGAAAAAGGCCACCCAACATAAATAGTGCACTAGTATAGCTAGTGCCAGCTAGAACCAATGAATGAAAAGCGTAGAAATCGTAAAAAACAAAAAGAAACGAAGCAGTTAATCAATACACCTGTTTTCCACATATATCTGTATCATTACTCCAGCAATGAGTCCCCTAATCTTCGTGACTGGTGGAGCAGGCTTCATTGGAAGTCACTGTATCGTCGAACTCCTTGAGGCTGGCTTCGATGTGGTTGCCGTTGACAATTTTGTCAACGCCATACCTTCAGATGATGGCCAGCAATTGCCAGAGAGTCTTCGACGAGTTGCCAAGATCACTGGTAAGAAACTATTGTTCTCTCAAAATTAAGCATAATAAGGTTATTAGAACAGGTTAAAATTGCCGAGCTGATATGGATGATGTGTAATGGCTTAAGCGCTCAACGATTACCTGCAGGACTTGGGAAGTTCTTTTAACACAGCACTAGTGCAAACCTATACGGTTCTCTGAAAAAAACGAAATCACAGTCGGGTTTTTTAACTGCCGTTGCACAAATTACATGGAGTAACCTTAATGGAGCCTACGTAACCCTACGAAGCCTCATAACAAATACTTTTCTAAATCGAAAAAATGATCATATCTGCACTATTTTTTGAAAAAAAAACATAAATTTTTTGCTGAAGTGGGCCTGTAATTGTATATCGTCCCAAATATTAGGCAAAAGCATGAAATTCGCCGCATGCGACCTCTGCGACGAAAAGAAGCTCGAGGAAATCGTCAGCGCGCACAAATTCGATTGTGTTATTCATTTCGCTGCTCTAAAAGCCGTTGGGCAAAGCTGTATAGAACCCCTCGAATACTACAGGTAACAAGTTAATATGCACCTGTTTTGCGTTTTCTTGTTTACAATATTTTCCAGCTTTTAGTATCGTGGTTTTACTGGTCGCCTTTTGCTGTACCGTGGCTTAAACAACTTCCATTATCAAACGAGTGAAATGCATATTTCTCTTGCGTCTTACCTGATTATCTGAATACTGAGTCTCCGAAGATTTCCGTTACAAACTAATGAACGTGATCTTTTCAGAAATAATATGGGAAGTACCGTTGCTCTACTCAATACAATGAGGCGACACAACATGCGTAATATAATATTTTCGTCATCTGCTACCGTGTACGGAGTTCCGGAGTACCTTCCTGTAGATGAGAAACATCCCACTGGCATGTCGTGCACTAACCCATACGGTACAGTCATATGTAAAGCAATTTCATAGCAAGCTACTAAAACCTAAAATGTTATTACGGCGATTAAGTAGCTCAAGCTAGTTGGGCGCTTCAACAAAAGTAAACACTTCAGAAAGGTAGCAATTTTGCAACGAATTTTACCAAAAGGCTTTTTATTCAATCTAGGAAAAACTTTTGGGCTGTGCGATATTTTATCTAGGCCGTACGAAATACTTCATCGAGGAGATGTTGAAGGATCTCCACCGTTCTGAGCCCGGCTGGAACATAACCCTTCTGCGGTACTTCAACCCGGTCGGGGCCCATGAATCTGGCCTAATTGGAGAGGATCCTCAAGGCGAACCGAATAATCTTATGCCTTACATTGCACAGGTTGCCGTAGGTCGTCGCGAATCGCTTAAGGTTGGTTGTGGTCTCCATTTTACGTGAAAAGTTGTATCAGTCAGCCTATTAGTACGAAACCAAAAATTACTTGCACAATTACCTTATTAGATTCGTAAGTGCAATGTAGCCACACACCCATTTTCATCTGCTATAAAGTATCCTGCTTTAATCAAGTTGAATGTATATTTTGTTTTTGTGTATGTTATTTAGGTCTTCGGTTCAGATTTTGATACTCCGGATGGTACTGGTGTTCGAGACTATATCCATGTAGTCGATTTAGTTAAAGGCCACGTAGCTGCCCTCGACAAAATTCTCTCTGGCAATCTTAAGGGATTGCGTATCTATAACTTAGGCGCTTCAAAAGGCTACTCCGTTCTCGAAGTGATCAAAACATTTGAAGAAGCGACAAAAGCAAAGGTCCCCTACAGAACCGTCGATCGAAGACAGGGCGACGTCGCGGCGTTGTACGCAGATGCGTCGCTAGCTGCTAAAGAACTTAATTGGAAAGCGGAACTAAGTCTGACGAAAATGTGCGAGGATACCTGGCGTTGGCAACAAATGAATCCCCAGGGATTTGCGACTTCAAAGATTGACAAGAGCGGCCAAAACGGCTTGGCCGACTAAAAAGAAAACCCACCAAACCTTGTCACCAACAAAGGACGAAAGTAAGAGACTACTAGTCATACAACTATGGCTAACTGCTTAGCTGGTTTAATCAATCTCTTAATGCAGAACAGCACAGTAATGCGACCCAAAAAGCGGTGTTGTTATTAGCTACGAAGCTGCTTTTGAGGAGAAGTAAAATACCATAATTGCTCATTAGCTTGATCTAAGAACGGTACCTTTACCTCTTACTGCAGTGAGCATATATTGCTTAATTATTACACACGCTTGTATTAGCAAAGCGTATGGACCCTCGGAAATATGTGAAGGAATATTTAATAGTGGAAAATGATAGTACAACGGAATAATTTTCCTAAGTTTTATACTTTCATTAAAAATTATGGGTATTATGCTGTAGCATACAAGACAAAATTGAGTTTCAAACGGTATGACATCTTCTGACACCACAAATCATTTTAAATCGAAAATGTTTTATCCGGAAAAATATGCCGCGTCCTAGCCCTCTTATTGAAATACACGCGCGAATATATTGTACTTAGTGGCGCGCTAAGTCCGAAAGACTTCTACTTTTCCGTATGAGGCAAGGCCTAACGACGAGGTATCGGGCTTACGACTTTATTAATACGTTTACTGGTATAGAATATTAAATGGGCATTGCAAAAGTCTACTGGTCTCATACTGTATTACTTTTGTTCGTATGAAGCATAAATCATAAGGATTGAATAGTGTGCGTTCGATAAGGGTTACATAATGTTAGAAGAGACAGTCGTGTTGTCACTCAATATTGAGGTTTAGACATCGAGTCCTTACGTTTAAGTATCTAGTCTAAAGTTCCTATTAGGTCTGTCTTTGACTTTTTCGAGTGTCGTGGCGGGTGCTAATTAAACTTTAGTGTTTTAATCCATTATATTATTAATAATCTGATAAATCCAGTATGATCAAATTGCAGTACACATAGTGACCTATATTTTTTGACATATATTTAGAGTCATGTTTAAATGCAATTTCGTTTTTGCCGGTGATCTTGCTTCACATACATAGAAACTTCCGGAGTGCTGGTAACGTGTAACACACTCTAAATTAGAAGTATTCATATAAATAACGAGTTATCAAACAAAACAGCCATGAGATAGGTCAACGAGCCTCGATTAGTATGAGGATCTCCGATACAACGAGTCTCGATTAGTTCGAGGATCTCCAGTATAACACTAAGTCAAGGGTGATAAAAGCCGTTGGTATAACGACGCATGTTTATAAATTAAAGTTACAAATCGAGGAGAGCTTATACAAACACCTGCAAAAACAAATCTCTTAAGTAATGGATAATGAAATTTACATTAATAATGTTATGATATTACATGATCATAGAAGTTAAGGAAATGTGCATATTATGAACAGAAGTTAAGCAAATGTGCAAATTTCGATGAAAAGCTTACCCACCTTTTTTGTAGTTTTTATATAACTAAATTGTATTTCCTCGATCTTCTCGATTAAACTGTAGACGAGTGTGGATTAGCTGCAGACTGAAACTAGCAAACGGTCTTAACAACAAAGAAAGTCATGTTTCTCTATTGTACATTTTACTTGAATGAATGTCAACATGAAGCTAGCTTCATGTTAGCTAGAAGTCACTTTTGATATTTTATTTTAGGAACCTGCAACATGGACCGCATTTGCGGATAGCAAAAAAACGGGCCTGGCGCTCGATTTGGCTAAACGATTGGCTGCATGACAGTATTAGATGAATATGACAGAACTTCAGCGTTGTATCTTCGAATATTTCTACTGAGATCACTGTGTGTTGCATACTAGATGAACTTACCTGCAGAACTATTCACGACTGTGGTGTTTCAGCTCTAGTTTCACGTTTTAAACAATACATTCTAGCTATTCTTTTTTTTTGTATTTTCTGGTTCTCGTTCATGGTGTTGCGTTATGAGTTCCGACCAACAAATTACTAAGTTATTTTAACATTAAAGCTAACTATTTTGCCATATCTACACTTTTCAACGAGAAATTTTGTTCCATTAAATGACACACTTAGATTATCTCTAAATAGCCCAATCTTTTCTACTTTTGAAGTTAAAGGTGTGATATCTGGTGTGATACCTCTTCAATCTGGATTGAATTTATACTCTAAACGAAGGTTACAACCTAGCTAGTAATAAATATCATTAAAGATAAAAATAAGATCTGTCTTGTCCTTTTCTCATTATATTATCACTATTGCAATTAATTCCGCATGAATTTCAAGCTCTCTCTTTAACCAGCGCTTTTGCTCTCACTTTTCTAGAGGCAAAGGAATCCTTTACATACAGATTTTCAGAAAATCGACACAGGAACGTCTACATTTAACAGTAGCAGCATCATCATCGTTATATTGAATGTGAAAGTTCACTCTTCTTTTCCTATCGGCATATGATTGATTCAGTCAAGATAAACAACATTGGTAGGCTACAAGAAATACATTTTCGTAATAGTTATTCTAATTCGTATTGTAATTTCTACCCTCATTTCTCCTATTTAAATATATATAAATATAAATTCAACTAATCACAGACATGCTCCGCTGTACACTTAACACCTTCCCAGCAACAAGAACTTTAGATATTTATTGTATCATATTGAAAAATATTGGATTACCTTAGTGGTCTATGCGACTTCGTACATATGCAGTGCGTTTTTTGCGACGATCGAATCGATTTCATCAACAACAACAATCTTTCAAGTGAAACCTCTTTAATCATAACTAAAGCAATTCTAAACCATAAAACTACGGTTCGACTGTTTTTCGACATTTCGCATATGAGTAAGCAGGTTCGCTACAAACGCCATAGACGTGTTATGCAGGTGCAGATACCAGTGATCAGTTAGACAGCTAACAGACTGAAGGGCGGTTGGTAGACATGAAGACAAACCTATTTAACAGCTATTTAGATCAGTCATCTTCTCCGTTCGCCTTTTTGGGTCCGCTGCTTCTCTTTCTCTTTCCGTTCGAGCTCCTTTCTTCTCAGTGTTTCCCGGTCGAGCTTGTCTTTTGCCTACGCTCATTTGAATAACAAACATTTAGTGCAAAATAAACAAAGCTTTGGACTGAGATAATACAACAACATTGACTACCAGCCAGCCAGCCGCTCACTGTAGTGACTAGAATATTTTTTTTAACTTCTTTAAACGTCTGTTTTTCTCAAAGTTGGCTTTTATATGGTGTGTACATGTAGAGCAAAAAAACACAAACGCATGCTCTCGCAAATTGGCATCAGTAAAATATGTCAGCTTTCAGTCAGTAATGAGGTCAACGAAATTGGTATTAGCTGACTATAACGTTACCCTCTTAGCTTCCGATTCCTGTTTGCTCTTTTCTCTCTTGAGTTTCTCGGCTTCGAACACAGCCTGTGCATTGGTGTTCTTCATCATGAGGAGGTCTTCCATCGCAGGAGGTCCCTTGCGTTTTGCAGAGGGCGCCGAAAGATCGACTTTCTTGCCGCTTGCCTGCTCCTTCAAATCTCCCTCCTCTGAAGGATAAGGATAAAAAAATTAATTACCACCGAATTGAACTCTTTTTACTATTATTATTATACCGGTTATCATATTATGATATATACCAGTTATTATTATGATTATTATACCCGTTAATAGTAGTAGCTCGAAATTAATTAATGCAATTAACACGTTTTCTACAGCCACTTCCAATTGGGTTTTTTTGCAATCGTTCAGATGTACTTATAGCAACCTAGATATTTTTTTATTAGATAAACGCTAAATTACTTATAGAAAAAAAGAGCAAAATAATCAGTCTCAATAAAGTTGCTAATTTATCAGTGCCTTGTTACACAGTCTATCATCGAGTTGAGCTTATTGCACCTGTTAAATCTAAAAACTAATGCAAATTAAACTTCCAATTATTTTGAATAGGGCTATTTACAACAAGGCAAAGCAGATCTCACTAATGACACTTTCGCCGGTGGGATCAAGATCATCCACCTCGACTTCCACCTGCCCATACTGGTTGAGAATAGAGGACTTCAATTGTTTTACTTTATCGTCCTCTGACGATGCTCCGACCTGCAACAACAAGTATAGCTCAAAAGTTCGCTGCTTGCTAAATCCTGGGTAGCTCATCTGTATATACACCTATTCTAAGAGTACTTTGGTAATGAGATTTTAAAGTAAAAAGAATGTCATGAACTTTTTCTCAGGCTTTTTTCTATTCATCTATAGTTAAGTCGTGGATATGATAAAAGGCTTCCATTTACTCATCAACAATTGAGTTATTATATAAACGTTTACGTTACCAGACAATAAATTGAAAACGATAAATTAAAAAAATCAGAAGATTCTACCAATTCAGATTACTTAACATATCCGTTTGTTTTTTCTGCGTTTCAATAAGCACCTTTTTCCTTCCAGCAGATTCGGCAGCTTTTGCTGTTTGCAGTGAGAAAAGTGATCTCACTTGGTCCTCAAAAGCCATTCCAGCCCCGGCAGCGGACTGAACTACTGGATCAGAGTCGTTAGTTCCTACATTTCAACAGGATAAATACGACAAGTCAAGTATTTACAGAACCCTAAAATTTAAAATCGGCTCCGCGAGCGACGCTCGATTAGTAAAGCCAAAAACGATTTAGCTCTGACTTACTTAGCTCTACTCATACCAGCTACGTTTGATTACATTATACGTAATTTGATTCCTTATTATACAACGGAGTACCAGATCTGATGTTTAATAGGTCAAATATGCACCTTCAGTAGTTGTCCGGGAAAATTTGCTGATAATCTCGTCGGTTTTCGAGCTCACCATTGAGGTGTCCTGACACGCATCGGAAAGAATACCTGCAATCCAATATGAGGACGGTATATAAATCGATATGGAGTCATGGCCTAGTGTAAAGTTTAGTAGTTTAGTTATACAGCTTCCGTACCGAACATTTGCAGAAAAACAGTAATTTAAAATTAAAGTTAATTGGGCAAAATAAATTGATGAATAACCCAGTTTTCTCAAATCGAGCACAATTTCTCATGCGATTACATTTTTAAATTAGTATTTCTAAATAGTACCCCCATGTTTTTGTCGAGCATGTGACAATTTTCTGTATTTCTTGCTATTGATTTCATTTGGTGAAGCAATGGCTAGCTTTAATTATTGTTACAATACTATGCAATTCTAATTTAAATGCCATACTAACGGTCTTTGCACAGACAATTCATTGCTGTCCTTAGCAAAGTGAAGATAAAAGTATAAAACCAGCCTCGTTCTCCGAAGGCTATCTTCTTCCAAAAAACATGCTCTTATATATATATATATATATATATATATATATGAACACGAAAATGATTTATTTTGGTAAAATAAAACCCATACAGTTGAATTGTGTGAACATGCTTAAAAACAAACCCGAGTGCTTATTTTTTATTCCCTATACCGCCGGCCTTCTCAGTTATTCTTTCGCTTCTTTAAAATAAACTTGAGCACTTTAATCTTACCCGCGGTAACCTACCCTCTATAGCTTCAAATTTTTGTTCACGACTTTCGTCTCCCTCGAGGATTCCGTGGATATAACTGGTAAACACGTCAGTATCCACTTTCAGCGAAGCCAGCTGGGTGCACAGCCACTGTTCGAAATTGGACATTTTGTTTTCGTGTTAAGGCCACTACAATTACAAAGCCAATAACAATTTGTAATTTTCAGACAAACCCGAGCCAAAAGTCTGAACTTCGGCTTCCGTAGAAGAACGTGCGTCTTCCAATGAAACTGCAGAGCAAAAAAGCGTGCTGATTGCACCAACGCTTTCGTATTGATGGCGTTATTGTCAAGGATGCTCCACCGATGTGGTGAGCATCCGATGTGTTCGTCTGTCAGAACATGACCACTACGATTATTGCCTCGTGCTCGTGTCAGGGTGCAGCAAAACGCGCAGGGCGCGTGCAGCCCCGGTAGGTACAGCGAAACGGTGGAGAACAAAAATGGAAAATGGCGCCACCTAGGCAGAATTTTCGTCTAGCAGACGATGCGAATATTTCGAATTGTCACTGTGAAAATTTTCAATTATTTCAGGCCGTTTTCGTCGCATAAATTTCTTACTAATTTTATTAACACTAGCAATGGGGAGTTCTGATAAGATGTTGTTTACTTATGAAACATATTCTGTGAGTAAATTGTTGACAGTGACCTTTCAGTCACTGTAAAGGCTGGTTGCTTCTAACAATGATTGGCCAGCCCTTGACCAATGAGAAGCGTTCGTTTCTCACCTGCAAAACGCCCAGGGTTGCCGTTGGTGCGAACTCGTCTCCTGGTACGCTTCGTATGCCGCCAAAGGTCAACGCACTTCGAAAAGGTGTGAGTTTTTTCATTCTCTTTTGTTGAAAGCCAAAGTGGCTGAATGACGGCAGTTCAGTAGGGGGCCGGTTGTGATCGAATGTTTTTGCAGTTGATGCTGCAGAATGAGTGAGAGACAAAGAGAGAGAAATGGGCGAGGATGACGATGAAGCCGAGCACATGCGCTCGCCTGAGTTTGACAGGATCACAATATAAATAGGGTATCGTTGATACCACAGAACATCCATTGCAGTGGAGAGAGTGTGTAATATAATTGTCAGATGTGCGAGGTTGGACCACAATAAAATTGCTACAGCGGTCAGGACTGTCTCACATATGCCATTCCCTGCGTTAACATCTGTTGCTTAGGAGATTTCGACAGTGGTCGTTGACTCTCTTCTTTGTATTACTGCAACCTGTTTAATTTTAGCTGACTGAGGAAAACCGTTTACGTTCGTAAATAAACTTGTTTGACCTTGTTTCGTGTCATAATGCTTAACTATTAATCAGTATACCACGTTTACAACCTAACAAATGTATTTAAATAAAGAGTGCTAAAAATAATCAATACACATTATTATTATTATTGTGTAATTTATCAGTATACGTCGCAGAACAGTTCCGCCGTTTCTTTCAATGAAGTTATACCTGTATGGTGTTTTCGGAGCAGCAATTATACGGAGTTATTGCATTCTCTATAATATACAACAATATATTAATGAAGTCAACCGCATCGACGACAAAGTTATAGCTATATTAGTTGAAGCAAATTCGATAGGATTTCTATATTTAGTATAGTGTGAGATTGCCAATGGAAGATAGCAATTATAGATAAAAAACACAATGCTGCGGTGTACTTGTCAATTTATCTTGAAGCTACATGACCTTATTGTGTCTGCGCGTATATATGTAAGCATTTGTTATTATCTCGTTGTTCTCTAGTAGTTTGCTGTATAGAACATATGATCATACAATCTTTCCTCCGGCTTTAACGCTTGTGTTACGTTGGTTTCGCGCCAAGCCTCCGGTTCAAATCGTACCACGGTGTGGTACGAAAGGGCCGGACTTTAGCTGTGACCACGTGGTACGTTTTGGCTGCGGAGACTCGCAGGAGGCTCGTCTGGTCCATCTCGGTAAGTGAGATTCCGTGGTATCCATCCATATTGCCCCCGTATAGCTGGGCTACGAAGCTCGCTCTTGCGAGAGCAGGTGCGTGACGGATACCAGCTTTAATTATCCCTCGAATTCGTGAACTCGGTTATCCCTGAGAAGTGAGCATGAACCTGGGAGCGGATCAAGTTGGACTGACAAGTCTACTGGCCTGGCTGGTCCCACCGAGTATCTCTACCGGAGAAGAGCTCATCTCGCTGGTTGATCTTCGAAGGCCACTGGTAGCAGCGGTAGCAGTAGTATCAGCGGAAGGCAACCACTGCTTAGCAACAGTGGCTGCCCTGCCGTCGTATAGGGAAGTTAGCAAAGCAGTTCAACCAGTTACTACTATACGATATTTAGAACAGTAACGATACCAAGCAGTTACTGCCTGCCGGAGTTTGTCCAGCACTAGCAGCTGCATAAGTCTATGGTCGTCCATACTCGTGTGCTGTCGAAGTAGCTGAAATAAGCAGTGTTGTGCGGCACGGCGGTGTGACCCTCCTTCAGTTGTGGCCAGCGGCTGGTAGCGGCAAGGCTCGTGTCCAGCTGGTCGGTTCGCCTAAACCCGAGTGTTGGAAGCCTCAATACTTCACCAGTGGTTTACGACTGCAAAGGACAAAAAATCATTCAAAGTGTCCGTGCTTGAGCTCTGTGCCTCAGTGGCTCTGACGGTCTGTCGCTTTGTTTGTCTTCTGTCAGGTTCTGTTTCTCCTCATTTCCGCTGCTTACATAACCCGTATCTACCTGGTGATGGGCATCAATTGGAATTGACGGAATACGACTGCGCCAGTCGGCGTCCAGTGAACCAGCCGGAGACGATTCGTTCGTGAATCGCCGAGATCGAAACGAGCATCCGTGCTGTGCTGTGGAATAAGTCTACCTGCAAAGCGGTCGCCTTGGACTCGCGCGACAACTCCTCATAGCCCGCCGCTCTCCGTAGCCCCCACTACGACCACAGTGTCACTGCCGCTGTTCAACTAGAGAGAAGACTCACCGATGGACTCGCGAGCGAACGGAGCTGACTCGAGTCGATCCTCGGCCGCGGTTTTCCTGGACAGCCTTGCTGGCGGGCCCGTCCTGTTTGGTCTTTTTCCGCCGACCTTCGTATCAGCAGCAGCTGCTGATGGCTGAAAGCTTTCGTCGGTTCGGCCAGGCCGATGTAGTCGTGATTGTTTGCCGCCGTAGTGCTTTCATTGCGACATAAAACCGTGCCTCTTTCCACCGACCAATACATTCGGTGACGGCAGTCGGTTATAACGGGGGGGGGTGTAGGTGGATAGAGATTACCCTGTCGTCCAATATTGTAGAAGTACTTAAAGGCCTTAATAACAACGTACCCGTACTAGCAAATGTGTTTCTACTCATCCTGCCTGTCTGTTTGTTCGTATGTGGGTTAATGGGTGCCTTCAGTCAAGTCAGTATTACGACGATGATCGTGGTCATTCCCGCTTACAAAACCGCCATCTGGTATCTCTTCACTCCTGATTATTCCTATATTTCCTTGTCTAATAAACACCTGCTACTGCTGCTACGTACGCTAGACCGAGACAGTCTTCTATGCAACATTCGATATTAAATTCACCTATCAATCAGCCCTTTTGTTGTCAATCGGATTTAACAGTTGACTGTATCTTTTTTTGCTGCCATTGTTGTCCGTGCCTCGTCTGTCACTCTCCTATTCCCTTTCCTTTCGGCCCGTTGGGTATTTGTTGCCAGTGTCCATTCGTCGTTTGTGCGAGTGTCTCTCTCATTCTACGCGGGTGAGCGACGGGACAGGTACGGTGGGCTTCGTAGGTAGACGGCGATTGCTGTCGCCGCAATTGTTGACGCTTGACGCTTCGTCTGCTACACTGGCACTCTTTGCAGCCAGAACGCGCAGATGGCGCCGGCGCCAGTAACAGTAATGGCCGAAATGGCAACCATCCGCAATGAGCAGGCGGCAGCGTCTTCGTCGCACGGCGGCTGTTTGCTTCGCAGCTTTAGCGATGCTACAACGCGTTTCAGCATCGTCTCCGCCACCGCTGATATGGCTGTCACTGCTGTAACCTGCGACGAAGCAAGACGATATGGTGATAATACTGTTGTGTACCACTGTTGAACTACGTATAGTTATGCGGAGTGACAGGCCTTGCATAGATGATAACCAATTTGATTGTCAGCTAATAAGATGGTGGTATTCAAGGATTACTAGCGGCTGTAAATAACAGGGAACTAATAAATTGAATTTGTCGCTGCATCAGCCACGGCCGATCGCGGTTATTATTATCATCGCGGTAACTGCTTAGCCTAGCACGGTTATCGTTACTGAAGCTGTGGTCATCGGCGTTTCGTTAGACCTTGCCTTAGGAAAAAAAGCGCTATGCAGAACACTCATCGCCGCTAGGAGTTTGAGAACTCCTAACGCTAACATCGTGATTGTCTGTAGGATGGATGGGCTATGCTCACGCCTGCCATCATCTATGCTGGCCCAACGTTAACCGTGCTTCTTATTAGAGCGGCTGCATCACTTAAGCGAAGGTCGCTTGTAATCGCTGCGAAACCAAATACAACCCGCGCAGAAGTGACCGGCAGCAAACTTTTAGATAGATATATAGGCTAACTCGTCGAAACAGATCCTGCCTTTGAGGTGTCAGCTCAGTATGTGTTTTCTGTCTGGTCGCTGTCTAGAAGTGTTACCGCATGAGAGGCAAAAGTGCCAGGCAGAATAGGAAAAGCAATGGGGCCGACCGGAAGCCACTGTTTCGGTAGGCAAAAGAACCTGGACATTTTAAGATTCACGGAGAGTAACCCGAATGCAAACTCACCACTTCTACAACTTTTATATGTCCAGAGAACACGCACAGACATTGGACTGCAAGGCACTAATCTAATTGACTGATTGGCTCATTGCGTGGTGGCAGCAGCACGCAATTTCAATAGCAGCGCTAAGGATCACGTTGTTTTCGGAGACTTTACGGGCCGAATACGGGCCCTTCAGTGAGCGGCCAGAAGAGTTGAGTGTGAGTGTCTAGTGTGAGTGTCTGGGAGTTTTATGTACAGATGAAGTTTAGCCTGCGTGCGTGTATGTATGAAGATTTGAAAATTAAGTAAATGGGACGTGGTATTAGGCTTTAGGCTTGAAGCTCGGCACAACCTATCGTTTTCTGTTACATAAAAATGCACAGTACCTACTTACTGCAAGAAGTGCTTATGGGTGGTTTTATATGGTTAGTTTTGTCCTGCGTTGGTCGGACGGTTGGTGCGTTCTTGGCCTTTGCTTTACCGTCATCAGCCTACCGATAAAGGCAAACATCGAGCCGTGGTGGTGCTTGTTGAGCGTTTGTTTAGTGGTTCGTGTACGCCAATCGGGGCACCTTATCTGACCAAAACCGCCCGCCCGCCCGCCCGCCCGCCCGCTTGCTGTGCGTTTGAAGGAGATCGAATGAGGTTATATGTACCTGTCCCTATGTGGCCTATGTATAAGGCCGGGCGCCATCTAGGCACGGATAGACACTAGGTTCGTAACAAGTGTCAACCTCTTGCAGTATATTCTTATTACATAATAATTTGGCGACAAAGTTCATACACAACTTAGACGCCGTTGTCATTCTTCGTAAAACTGAGACCTGTCATTGATATAGCAGAACCATTTTCTGCTGTTTGTTAGAATCAGAAGGAGCAAATCTACACAGTTGATGGAGACGTTGTTTTGACTTGATCGATAAAAAACTAGCTCAATAAAAGGTGCAATTGCCTTTATGCTAAGTACAAGTGATATGATGCTGCGTACATAGATCTATTTGCTGTTACTAGAATCACCGTTTAAAAAGTAGAAAGCAATTGCCAACTTCTCCGCAGATCCGATCCGCCAGACTACGCAAGGTTCTTTGTCTGTTATGCCGACTAAAATTATGCCAGCGACTATGCGAGGAATCCGCGTGACACCCTGAGGCGTAGATGGCCCGAATGTTATGAATCGCTGGGCAGGAGGATCGGCCTTACTGTTAATGCCGCCTCACTACCTGTAGTGTCGCAGCTAATATTCACAATGTTATCGTGATCTCTCCTCGACTCTTTATTTTCATTTCTTTTTTAAGAATGCTCACTTGGGAAGGCCGCATTGAGTTCAAGGGGGCATCGCATTGACCGCGTCTGTGTCAAGATAGACCTTCACATATATCTCGCGTGTGTATTTGCGTGCCAAAATGAAACCGCCATCGGCTTATACAGTTCGGAAGTAATAGCTATTCCCGTGATAGACAAATAATTGATTGACAGATTGCGAAAAAGACGTAGAGTAAGGCTTAACAAACGAGCTACTCTCTGGTATTACTAAAAATGCCAAACGCGATGCCGTTGTTCCGTTACGATTCTGTTTTTTTTCTTCTATCTGTTTGCTCTGGGTGACAGACGCAGGTTTTGCTTCGCTTTTTTGTGCTGTATCCGCAGCAAACATGCCCATGCGTCTAAATGAGTATACTCACAATTGTGAGTAATGAAGTAAAATTGAGAATTATTACTATTAATATATATTGTTTTTTTTTTTATTACGTTTCTATTCTCACTTTTTGTATTCTCTCCTTGTGTTGTCATGTCGTCGGATGTTTTTCGCTCGTCTTTCCTGATACTGATCTACGTATGTGTGCGCCATGTGCATTGTGTACTGTGCTCTCAACTTTGACTGCGACAATTCTTGTTAATGGTTGCCACTCGACGATACCAACGACAACAACGCGACGACAAAAATAATTACTATTACAGGTGCGTGGAGCAGGTGTGTTGAGGGAGGATCGGCAGGTGGAGGCGTCGGCGAGGAAGGAGTCAGGAGTGGTAGGCCTGCCGCAGGAGTGAGGTTGAAGAGAAGTTGGTTGAAGTTGGTTGACGGATAGTACAAGGAGATTAAGGAAACGTGAGTGACGAAAGGAACGAGAGGGGAAAGCGACGACGAGGTTTTAAAGAGCACCTGAAAACAGCGTGTAGATAGTTGAAGTGTGTGTTAAAGTAGGAGCATCCGTTTACGGGTGCGGTTGTAGCTCTTGCATTCGATGGTTGCGTAATCAGAAGTAAGAAAGAAAAGCAACAAGAGCAAGAGGAAAAGCCGAAAAAAGGGCCTGGACGCTGGTTCGTTGTCCGAACGAACTTAGAAGTGAAAGGTGCTGGAAGGTACTTGGGAATTGTTATTCATTGTTACCAGCTTTTCAACTCAGTCTGAGAACGGTATAGTTTTGAGTGAGCAACTGACAACGTCACGTGGCGTTGCGAGGCGAAAAAACAGCAATAGACGGCCAAAACCACGGTTGCAACGGGGGAAAAAAGCGGATACTTGCGCGGATAGTGGAAACCTAGCACAACGGGAAGGGAGTGCACCGTCCAATATCGCGAAGAAAAAGACAACGGTTATATTATCGTTATAATATCGTAGAAAAAAGATACATAATGAGCGGAGGCAGTGAGTGCTATAGGTGCCACCGTACGGGTCACTTCGCCAGGGAGTGCTCAATGCCAGATGAAGGCGAACGCTCCCGAGGCCCTCGTGGAGGTGGAAGGGGTGGTCGTGGGGGTGGTGGACGAGGAGGCTTCCGCGGCGGGTTCCGCGAAAAGTGCTACAAATGCAACCGGCTGGGCCACTTTGCCAGGGACTGCAAGGAAACCGAGGACCGCTGTTATCGTTGCAACGGTACAGGACACATCGCTAAAGATTGCCAGCAAGGTGAGTATATTAGAAGCAGAAGCGAATTAATTTGGTGTATGCATCTAGCCAAGTTTTACGAACGCCTAGAGCCAGACCAACGTCTCAACATACGTGGACATTGTTTTACATACCCCGATCTCTTATCGTCTAATTTGTACAATTACTAGCGAATTTATGATTTTCTGATCTGTTAAAATTGATGAGATGAGTGAAGATTGATATCTCGCATCAACATGACGGTGCAATTCTTTGTTATCGGCGCGGAATTCACTCTATCAAAATTCATCTGGTATGGCTTGGTATCAGTGAATGATCGTTTTGAATTCAAAGTGTCTTTTTTCTATCACGTTCTAATTCATTGGAAAGTATGGTTAAGCAGAGTTAATATCGTTTTTTTTATCTTAAGAAGCATGTGATTTACATTGGCTTCCGTGGCCTGTACATAGATTTAAATTTGAGTGACACCGCATTATAGGTAATGAGCCCATTACAGCTTATTGCCGCCAACATCTTCTACGTCCTTCACAATGCTAAAATATGTTTTTATGTGAATTCCTTACCATAAAGGATTCTACATGCATATACACTCTACGCCAAAATGTTGGTCTTCTCAACGAAGTTAAGACATACTTATATGAGCATCTTGGCCGATGCTTGCTATCACATCGTGTCACCTACCAGATGTCTGTATAATGACACTGATATTAGACAATAATTGCATTAGACCCAAGCATGTCATATACACACACGTACAGTACATAGAACTTTATGATTACTGTAAAAAGTACGTGCATATATCTAAAGAAATAACGACACAAATGGGCGACTAAACACGAGAATCACTTGTGCCCCTATCACGGCCTATGGTGTGACGTTGATGCTGTTGTTAATACATTTACTTGGGGTCGTTCCAATCTCGTCTGCCTTAAGTGCCGCCGTCAGCTGCCTGCTATAGGTCTAGTCAAAGCAGCAAACTTGAATGGCCAATAGGAGCAGTACTAATAATGGTAGAACTCCCTGTAGCTTGGTATATCTTTGTTTTGTAGCGCGTGTGCAGCGATCTGGACGGCCCCTACGACAACAGCAGTCATAGTTAGATTCACCATCTGTTTATTATTGGCGCCAAATTGTGCACGCGTATTCGGCAGCGTGTTCACTATTCTACCGCGGCCACCCGCAATGACACCTCAATGACGATCTTGGTGTGGGGTCGTTTTGTATGCTGCTCTCGCGGAAGCCGCCGCCGCCACCGCTACCACTATCACTTTGTTAAAGCATCTTTATTACGTAAAAAACTCTTTGACGCAAAAAACGTAAATCTCATAATGCTTTAGTACTTGCATGGCAATGTGTATATATCAATGTTTGTGCATATACATGCGTCTGTATGGACTAAAAGGGTTCCATCTCTTTCTAGCAGTTGAAGAAACAACAGAATCGAAGATTGTGGTACGCCGTTATCGCCAGTAGCAACTTTAAAAACAATCAAATCTAGCGCTGTAGCCTTTAAGCGTGGTGTTTGGTGTCTGTGCGCGTGTGAGCGTTCGAGAGCGACTACTTCTGCCACCAGCGCTTACCATGTCACCGTTATCACTAGTAGCACCAAAGCGTTGCTCTATATCGCGCTGCAACATACATTATACACTTTACGGTACATAATGACTGGTTAAGTGAAAACAGCAATTAAAAATTGATCCGGCTTTCGACTGTCAATCACATGAAAAGCAATATTTCTGATCTAGTGTCCGCATTGGCCGTCCCTCCCTTAATGTCAGCTGTCACAAACAACCTCCACTGTCACAAACAACGCCACTATAATTACTATTTGTTCTCACAGGTCTAGCCCAGTACTATGTGGCTCTTTTTCGCTTCTCATTCTCTCCCGGTATAAATGCGCAGTTTTGCCGCTTGTTTCCTGTTCATTCATTTACTACCAATTTGTTCGTTTGTTGAGATTAGGTGTCATTTCGGTCTGTTCGTCTATAAATAACCGAAAAAAGAAAACAAAGTCTTGAATTAGACTTCGTCCAAATAAGATTAAGCACTGAATAGCTCTTACGCCCAGCCTAAAATGTCCGATGGGCAGTAAGGGGAGTGAATATTTTGTTGTGTTGTCATTAGTTAACTTCACGCGTTCTCACGAGCATGTCTTAACAACTGGTTACTTGCACATCTTCGATAAGGGAAAACCTAGCCTGTTCATGTTTTTCGATCCGTTCTTATCTCCCTTATATATACATTAACATGTTCGCCAATACGTGACGAGTACAAGTCTTATCTACAACCTATAAATTTATAGTTGCCGGGAGAACCGTAGTAGTAGTTGATAATATGCAATACAAACGGGCATGCAGAAAACCGTCAGTGAAAACTCACCATATGATGCAGACGTTTTCGTCTGTAAACATAGTAATGTAGCTATATTGCAGACAGCTGTGCAGCTTGGAATAAAAGCTAGTGTTTCCACAAATGTTGTTGTTGTTGGTTTATTCTGCTGTGTAACACATACGCATGCACAGCGCTTCTAGCAGGTCTGACTCTGGTATAGCAGTATGCAATGGTGGTACCACGCATCCTGGGTATCTGGGTTCGTTATTTGTTCTAATTATTCATTGTTATTGTTTTTGTTAGCTTAGCAGCGGTTGCGGCTGGCCTTGTCTTGCGACAGCAGCGTGCTTGAATTTGACCGTATGACAAAGGCGCAAAAGTCAGCAGCCTAAGAAGCAGTAGCAGCATTCACGTTTTTTTGGTACATTATTACTGAATCAATATTTTCCTCGATTACTACATCGTTCTGAAAGTGTATATTCAGAATTATACAATGCTGCACTCAAATGTACACGCCTGTTGTGTGTGCGTATCTGTTATTCTTTGCATTACATTACGCAACTCCATATTTTAAAAACTTCTAATCATAGATCTCTTAGTTTCCCGGGGAGCTGTGCAGAATTCTGTTCCCATCGTATATCCCGCCATGCTATATCAACTTTCCTGGCAGGAATTGTCTTGCCCGTAACCTAAACCCTCTATTTGGGAGCGAACCAAACGACTTATCAAATGAGTGGCCAGTTAGACACCGGCTAGTAGATTTGCTAGTCAAAGGTTACAAGCGATTATTGCCTAGGTCCTGTTCTCCAAATCATTGTTGTTGTCCTTGTTGGGTCGTTCTAAGCTTTTCCTGCAGAAACAGTCACCGCACAAGCAGCGGCAAAAAAAGCTAAGATGCAAGCTTTGAGGATTACGCGGATGTTGTATGTGTGGGCGTATCTATTTACGGATGGTACTAGGGACAGCGGAATGTAGAGCCGTAACAAAGCGAAGGATGACTTGTATACGTACATAACCGATAGCTTAGAGAGCTATGGTAAGCAGTCTGAGGAGTACAACGGCTCGCGGGTTCATACCTGACACTTCGATAGCGTCCACTGCTTCTGTACTCCTCTATGGAGCCACTGCGGACTCTGCTCGAATTCATAGTTGTATGAAGCAGAGCTTGTGTGACGGGGTGACGCACGGAAAAAAGAACCACCATGGTATGCAGCTGAATAAAACATGGCCGAAAATAGTGCCCATTTTACTCAAGGCTCGAGCTTTTATTGATTGTTGGTTTTGGTGGAACCGCTGCTGCCTTTCCGCTGATGTCGCCAGCCCTGTCGCCTCAAGCTAACTAGAGCTGTTATTGCCGCTTGGATTTTTGAATCTGGCTTATCCAACGAATGGTGTATGTCCAACGGTTGCCAACTATGCCTCTCTTAACCTCTAGTTTTTATGAAGTAACCTCTTTCATGTCGTATTAAAAGGAATATTCGTGTGGCAGCTAACGCTGCTTCGTCCTAAATAAATAAACCGGTGTTAAATTTTTTAAGCGGATACAGATTCAGTTCATATAATTCGTCTATTGCAGAGATATATATATTTATATTTATTATTACTCAATTATCCACTGCTATTGAACACTAAGCCTTCGGGTAAACCGTCATTGCGCTGATTTTTTGCTTGCTTCTTCTTGGCAACATTGTCGTGTGCTAAAGCAAGTCCCGAGTTACTATCCGTTCAGATAGAACAACTCGTTAAGATTTTTTTTTATAAATATCAATTTCGCAATCGGTTTCCGCCATCGGTCGCGGTGCTGAAAAGAAGGTGTTCGTGGGTAATTGGCTGGCACCTACAGGCAAGTCCGTGAAACAAGTACCTGTTTATTTGTAGACCACATGAATGTTTATGATAAATTACTTTATGATCATAGGTGACTTTTTTGGAACATGACTTACATTCTGGCATCTTTCCATTGCCGCTACACATAGCTGCTTCTCGCGGTTATTTAAAGTGGGTACCGACGAACAGCTGTAGGATGCCTATTGGCTGGTATATGATATAATACTTTAGTTCTGAGATCCATCAATGGTACGGGAGTAACGTGCTTGCCTGCTAAAATTAAAAACACGTCATTTTTCTCATTCGAAACCGGCTGTAGGCATATTTTGCTTTGCAAGCTGGAAGCTGCCAGCCTCCTGAAGCAATGTTTAACGACAGCATGGGACGTGTAACGTTGTAGTAATGTTTTTAACTGTTGTTAAGCAAAAAAGCAAGAGCATATAAGAAAACCGGTATTCTCGGCCCATCCGAGGTTAGAGACTCGATATTTAAGATTTAATCGATGTTTGCTTGTCACCTTATAGTCCAATAAAAGCATTTCCTCGCATGTAGGGTACGGTATTTTTTAAAAAGTCTATTTTTGCTGATCTTTGATCCTGCTAACTTTGTATAACTAATGAATCCGTGTTGTTTGGTGTTCGTAATATCCAACAACTTTCTGTGCTGCTGCAAAAGTACTTAAGATCATAAAGTGTGTATTCAAGCGGGTGACTTTAATGTTTATTGTTGTGCTTTAGAAGGTAAGAGCTATTCTCCTATTTTGTATATAGAATAATGCTAAAACAGAAGAAGTTACTTTTTTCATAAAGGCATAGGCAAATCAGTTAAATTGAGTGAACAGTTTTTGGTGGTCGTTACATACCGAATGGCTTTGCGGTGATATATTCTCCTTTTCCTTTTCCCGTATGAAAGCCCGTATGAAAAAGCGTAGGCTTTTGCTGCAGCGGAAATTGGGCGAGGACAGCAATACTGGTGCTGGCTTCGGTTTAGTCTTAGGTGCATTTCTAGGAATCCATCTGCTTGCGGTTGCCTCGCCGGTTATTATCGCTGGCGCCATTGCTGTCAGCAAAGACGATGAGTAAATCATTTATTTCAATCCTGCCTCGATCCTCTCCCCATTAGATGCACCGGAGTCTGTACGTCAGTATGATACAGCCTTACGGTACCATAACGCCATAGCGGAAATTAGTGCGTCGTCAGCTCTAACCGCAGTGACGTTCTCGGCTACGTCAACGGTCCGACGTAACACTCCCTCGCATTACATCTTACTTTCCCTGTTATTGGTGCTACTGCCGATTTCTTACACTCCTCCTGAGATAGTAGAAATATCGAATCGAAAAGCACTACGAAAGGCCTGTTGGTGGCTTTTCCTGGGCGCAACACCAGCAGTAGCTTTTTGATCGTTGTGGCCGTAATTCTGCGTGGATTTGCTGAAATGAAGCGTAGGACGACTATAGGAATGAAGTCGCGGGCGGCAAAGAGACGGTAAGTTGGAGCGAACCCTCTGTGGTAGTGCGTCCTGTCAACGGCAAAAGTGCAGAGATAGTAAAGAAAGGGAGCCGTAGAAAGTAGGCGGAGAAGGGAACACGGAAGAGAGCAACGAGAATCTTTTTTCTGAGAGGATTCTTTCTCAATAGTACTCTTTCGTTTTTGTACTTAACCTGCGTGGTTTTTATCATTCACTTCTTGCTGGCCGGCAGCGTGACGGATGAATACATCTTGAGCGTGTCGTGGTTTACTGCTGCTTTTGTTGATGTGTATGTAAGTCGGGTCTGTTAATACCTGTCGCAATACCTGTTGCTTAGTTCCTTTTCGTCTATTTGTTTGCCAAGGGTCCATCCATTCGACGGTGGTGGCTTTGACTGGTCGGATCTGGCGGCAGCCCACAGCTGCAGTAAATCTGACGTCTTCCTGTCAGTTAACAATCGATTGCTGATGCCGCCAAAAGAGATGGCGCCGATAAGGCCATAGCAACGGCGATGGTGCCTGTTGCTGTTCAGTGAGAGCTGAAACATTGGATGCTGTATAATATGCTTACAATAGAGCATCGCCAGGCGGCGTTTCAAAAAAAGTTTTGATATCTATTATCGGAGCCTGCAATGCACAGCGAAATATTTGTTATTCCTGCTTGGCGCGTATGTTGGTGCTGTTTTGTCTAAAGTGGTTTACTATGCAGCGAACCGTTTTCCGTAAACGTACGAAAAAAGACGTATCGTAAGACGTACCCCGGTCTAAGTTCGAAAAGATAAGAAGGAAAAAGCATGACTTCTTTTACAATTATCAACTATACTTATTGCCAACTCCGATACTTAAGTATCGGGGCTAGAATATTTGTACAAGTTATATCTCAGAATGGAGGGTTTTCCTCCATTCCAACGATTACATAATTCCTTTTGGATATAATTTAAAATAAAATAATTATAATCGAATTTTACTTGCAGCACTTAGTCAATTAAAGACGTGAAGTCATATGAAGTGGTTTTTGTTGAAAAAGATTAATATTGGCGAGTGCTAATATTCATGTAACTCCCAGAGCTACTTGGAGCATCAGTTTTATCATCAGGCTTCTGTACGCCTAACGGTGCGCGGTTGTCATTTCACAAGCTGAGTATTAATAATACTTAGTTCCTTGAGATTTTTGAGTACGATCCGTGTCTTTTTCTCTTTTCGTTAACGGAGTAATATTAACTAGCAACGGAGTTTGTAACGAAAATGAAAGTTGAAAATTTCACATGCATTAATTAATGCAAATTTTACTTGTATTACGTACAATATGATCACGAAGCCTTTAAAAAATTCGTTAGCAATTGCAGCTGGCTTTAATATTTGTTTCATGTAAAGTTGTTATTGCACCCACACAAATCAGTGGCAAAATCGATCCAAGCAGCTGATTCGCTGGCCGACGCCTAAATATGAAGCGGAAGCAAAAATTAGAACTTAGCATCACTTTATCGTCGACGATGGGTCTCACTACTAGCCTCCTATTATACGCACGTAATTCTGTTGCTCCGGTGTTCATACGATGGAGTCTTATTGCCCTCTCTACCATTTTTTTTTATTTACCTTTTCTTACTTTAAACTAGCTAAACATCTACTTACCCACAATAATGTGGGTCACCTATATAAGACTAAACGGCACATGAATTCGCTTCATTCGGCTAATTAAAGAAGAACATCTAAATAATTAAGTGAATCGCATATGAGTTGATACCTGAATAAAGTAAATTATAGTTCAATTTAATCACTACTATTTTTATTTGCACGCGTTAATCTCATTCGACAATGAGCGTTACGTTCTTGTGTTGGCTAGTTTGCGAGGCTACTTGGCTCCACGCACTGATTTGGGAGTTTGTCAATTCCCCGGCCAACGTCATTTCTAGTAGTTAACTGTAATCGGGGTACCGCGTTTTGAGGCAGAGCTTGTAAGGCAACAATTGTGTGTGTTGTCGCCTTTCGCATACGGGGGTTGTCATTCGTACTTGTTCCATAGGCCGCACCCCTTATCGTATCACGCCGCACCAGTACATATATACTCGATATATATGTACGTGCCTGTTAGTACAAACGGCAGAAATCAAGGGTATACGGCGACATCTAATGCCTGTAACATCCTTTTGTATCCAATAGCTGCAATAGGTGCATTTGATAGCTTAATTGATGGGTCGGTCGTTCTCTAGCTGAACAAAGCAAATTGCTGCTGTTGGATAACAGCTATAGCCATGACAACAGGGCTCGTGCCCAGCCGCGGGCGCGTCACCTCGCTTCGATTGTCTGCTGCTGCGTCCCATTGGGCGAGTTGCAGTAAAGTCCTTCACTTGCTCGCCTTCGAGCGATTTGTATCTCCGGCTCGAGCTTACAGCTTCGCGATCTAGCCACATATATACCTATTTGTATAGGTGGCCATCGCATTACGGAAGTGGACCAACTGTAGATTTCTTCTGTAAGAGGGTTGCTCGTGTAGCCCTCACGCAAGTTAATTGTATAGGGAGCAAGTAACACTAGCAGCATCAAAGGAAGAACGAAGTGGGAAAAAGATGAAGTTCTGTGTCAGTGTCCCACCATAGGTCCCGGTGCGATTGCTCTGATTGGTATCCGATGATGCCCGCCCGATGCGATTCCGTGATTATGTAATGCCTGGTAGCGCTTTCGCAGCAGCCTGGATCAGGCCAGACACAGTCGCATTAGTTGTACGGTACGGCCAACGCCACGGTCTCCTGAAACCTGCCTCAATAAAACAACGACACCAATGACAATAAACCCATTGCATGCCAGATGTATAATTGTGCTGAATGGCTATTACTGAAGTGAAGCAGTATAACCTACATAATAAGCCTGTGGCAGCGGTTCCACTTGCCTACCTGGATGCATGGATAAGTGTATGCCATTACTGCTTGTTCCTCGAATACGGGGTTAAGAAAACATATACATAAGTAAAGTCCATTTGCCATGCCGTAAGCGACGGCTTAAGTGTGTCCTAGGTGTCTATCACGTCTGGCAACCTATCTCTTGATGACGAACTGTGCTGCACCGGCCTTTCTCTGTTGACGACGAGCTGGCCGGCGTACGAATCGGAGGACCGTAGATTTCGACGACGATGCCGTACAGAATGGTGGTGTCTGTTATAGCATCAGCAGCAACGCTGCCAGCAAACAACAAACGACGGTGGCCGATTTGGCGCTAACACTGTACGTTGGTAGCTTTTTAACATGGATGTCACACGTATTCTGCAGTTCCACTCGATTCATCCCTCTCTGAAGTGTTCTCTCCTCTCGAATTGTTAAGCAATACGTGCCTTTATAAGTGCGCGATTCAGATTTACGGTAGATAGTCTATTCACCGCTTTTCACTTTCGTTGCTTAATTTCAGCCCTATCTATCTGCAAACATTTCAACAGCGACAATTTGTAGTGTTATATCGTAAACATAAGAACTCCGTATTACATACCACGACAGTGGCGGGATATGCAAGTGTATGAACATGTTTTCTTGTCGATCAGTTAAGTAAAGCAAGCGTTGTGCTTATTTATAAGTATTGTAACTCTCAGTGGTGGGACACAATAACGGATTGGTTTTGCAATCGATTAATTTGCATTATCATATTGAAGGACGTCAGATAAAATGCTTGATTGCTACCTTCAGGTGGCGGATAGCGCAAATACCGTGTCTTGCCGTAAAACCAAAGCCGTAAAAACAAAATAAGTTTACCAAACCAAGTTATCTCAATTTTGATTATCAATATCTGTTCTAAACGATGGTGACCTTCTGATACAATTCCACTTGGGCTGTATATAATTTTTGACACACGTAATAATGGTCTCTGTTCAAAAGAAAACATGACGACGACCACGCCAACAACTGCAGAAAAACAGCCTGTTTATAAGAGATAACTGAGTTAGATCGCCACATAATCGAGTCAAGTATTTCTACCTATCTCATAGATTATTCATCGTGGGAGTGTTAACAAACACTGCATCCTCTGCTACGACGAGCGCGATTACGGCTTTTGATTTGCTGCCTTGAATTTTTTCCATTAATTCATGCATGCTTCCTTGCGTGAGGACTTATAACGTATATAGCCTGCGGGATATCTAAGCTATTCGAAATTCTAGCGGAAAACTGAAATTTGTAAATAGGTATTATATGATGCGCTCTGTGAGCAGAGTCTGCCGTTCAATATGACTGCTTCCAGGTCTGGATAATTCAAAGTCCTCCGCCGTTTGCCGTTGTTGTGAGTTAGGTTCTATTCAAGGGATAAATACAGCAACAGATGGCTGTGCCGAAATGAGCAAAGTTTTGGACCGATTTGTCGTCTGCGATTAGTCGTTAAACATACGCTGACGATGAGGATCTTGTAGACGGACGTGCCCATAGGGGAGATAATGCGGAATCGCTTAAAAAGTGACGCCATGGAACTACGTAGACAAGGCCACTTATATAACGGACGATGAAGCTTCACAACAGAGCGTCCGAACAAAACGTTAGGCCGCTACCGGGGAGTTTATGACGTGAACGTTTGCGGATGCATGCTGGTTGGTCATATCGCAAAAGGCAGCGGATACTCGGGAGCAACCAGTTAATTCTTGTCAGAAAGAATACACTTATTTTTGGACACTTAATTTTCGTGAAGGGAAAGGGAGGATAAACCGGTGATGGGGACGGGAAGTGGAGAAAAGGATAGATAATAACGCGTAGGACCATTCGAGCAGGTAGTTTCGGATGGGATCAGTTGCGTTTGCACCTTTGCGCTGCTAGCTTCTATCGACAGTGGACTCCTGCTTTTTCATTTATACCTCTAAGCGGTCGTAGCCATCGCCGTGGGCGTTCGTATCGTCCGATTCCGTTGACAGCGCCAGTACTTTCCCTACCGCTGCCCAGCAATCGCATTGTGTCAGCTCAAGTCTTCGTCTACTTAGCCACTCGCGAAAGCCAGCCCACGCCAGCTATACCTAAAACCTAAAAAACAATTTGATCTCAATGGAGCGCGAGCGATGCAGACCCGACGCCAACACAAAGAGGTTGTGTTAGTATAAGTGAGAGCGAGTGAAATGGCGAAAGAGCGATAAGCACTCGGGAAGTGGGGAGGACTACCATCATCAAACGGAGCGCGGAACAAATGAGAAATGTGAACTAAACTGAGTTGAGCGAATGGAGAAATAGTGAGTTACCGTTTCTACTGCTTACGATGATTACGTTGCAAAGAGTAGGTCAGTCGAATTACGGCCGTGGTTTCCATTGGATTGCTACTACTTCTGCCCCCGCTCCGTCACTGCCAGGTTAAAATGATGTTACGCTTTAGTTCAAGTTGGCTGGTGAGCGGCGATCAACCCTGGCAACACCTGTACTGCCATGCGATAGCTGGCAATGAAGAGATGGAGCTGAGAAATGGCGTTTATGCACGTTCTAAAACGTTTCCCAAGAGACAGAAGGTCTGCGGCAAAGCGACATCGGAACGGGTTATCGAAAGGCTAGCCACCACGAGATCTGCGTTTTCTTAGCGGTCCACGGCTGCTGGTCGAATTTCCCGACTTGGGTTCGTGACTCGTCGCTCGACAAAAGCTCATGGGTGTTCAATTTCACTTATTATCAAACCGAGGGCGAAGAAAAACTGGAAACGTTCTTGCTGCCACCACCAATTCTGCGGTCTTTTCCATGTTTCAAAAAAGAAGATGAAGGCCGGGACAATTCAGGCGCTGCACAGAATGGGAGAATAGTTGTAAAGGGGCCAACTTTTCTTCAACTGCAATTTCAGTTGCTCAGTGGTTTTCTCCGTCCCTTTAGCTCTTAAACCGTGTGTAGACGCATGCCCTCTAAACCCAATACCCAACGAAATGATGGACCGTCTAACAACGGACAGACAAACTAGACGAACGAAACGACCCGCGAAAAGACTGCTTTGGCGTAAAAACTGCATTTTTTGCCGCCTTTCGCGCAAGAGAATTTGTCGGTGTGAAAGCAGAGGTCCTACCCATCTAAGCGGCCCGTGCTACGATGGTTTATTCGGGTGGCTTTATAGAAGCCCGTAAAGCCTTTTCTTGTGGAAGAGATCTCTACTTGCTTGATAAATAAGCGGCCTTGGATGCTAGTTTTTTTCTCGTTAAAGAGACATATAATGTATATATATATATAATATACATATATATAATATAATAATTTTGATTATAATATTGAATATATAATAGTATAAAACAGTGCTTAATTCATAATTATAATATAGTGGTTTAACTAGTAACATCTTACCTTAGATTAATCGACCCAGTTCCGTACAGTATCTAAATAAAGGGCTCTTGAAACCCTAGAAAAAAAATTGTTGAAAAATCATACCAGATCTGATTTTTCGACACTCATCAGATAAGCCTGATGGAGCCCATTCTCCAGTTAACAATTCGTAATTTATTAAGCAAAATCTATAGTTTTGTAATATAAGATTTGTAATCTATAGTTTTGTAACCCAGAGATCTGTATAAAATAAATAAAAGGAAAATACTTTCGCATCGTTTTTTCTTGCAAGTATGTGTCCGAAATATATCTAAACGAAATTTACTCATGTTCTGTGACTTTTCTTTTGTTACTGAGTTTTAAAAAAAATCGATTTTCATGTATTGCGTGGAATCTTTCGAAAAAAGAGTGAGTTGTAAATTGTTTTATGACGCAATTGTTTCCTCTAGGTGAGATGTCGTGCTACAATTGCGGTAAAACGGGACACATCGCGCGCGACTGTCCTGAGGTGGATAAGAGCTGCTACCGGTGTGGCAAGCCAGGTCACATCTTTCGGGACTGTCCTGAAGAGGGTCAACCTGGCCAAGCCGGCGCACAGGGCGACAGCCAGCGCGGTCCAAACCGCAACGCCTCTGAGGTATGTATTCAAATTAGTTACAGTTTAAGACCAATTAGAGAATGTTACACCGATTGAATCGATTATTGTGCTCTATTGGTTACACTTGATTTTTCGTTTTTACTCAGCTAACAGAAAATAAGTACGGGAAAGCGTGGTCCTGCCGTCAGACCTCGTTGGCAAAAGTTGCCTGCTGGTCGAACTCTTATACGTACAACTATAAGTAAAGGTAAAGAAGAAAGTGACTACCTAACCGCGCGACATCCAAGTCATACCCAAGTTACCCACCAACCTAAAATACTAATATAGTCCAGGCCTCAGTGTGCGTCAATTTGGCAGGTTTCTAAGTGGCCTCGACGAAAGCGGTGGCGGAGACAAGGGATCTACTTTCCTCCCTGATAAAGAAAAGTAGTCCTTCACTTACCGTCTTATCGCCTATTTCTATACGGCTTTAGATTTTTCAAGTTCGTACGCTTTCAATTTATGTATGTTTCAACTCAGTGAATCCGTATGCTGCTATTTTTAAGGCATAATGCACACTGCTACGCGGGCGGCACCCATGACTGAGAGAGTGAAGTCTTTGCCCGTTGCGCCGCAACTGCCACAACAGTTGACAGCAGCAAGCTGGTACCGTATAAATACCAATAACGACTAACGCACAGCAACATCAATAGCAAGAAAGAGTAAAAAAAGGAAACGGTTTTGGGAAGAGAAACAACCCTGCGCTCTCTTCCCAACAGCTATCTCATTTTCTGACTATATTTAATGTGTCATCTTTCGTGAGTTTCGCTCAAGCAGCCAGAAGAGATTACGTTTAAAAGATCTGGCAGCTCACCTGCTTCGGCCCCTCAGTTCTAGAATAGGCTTACCATAGCTGTGTAAAAGTAATAATAAAGAGAAGCCTATTGTGACGATTGAAGCAAAAGCTGACCTACACACGTACATCATAAAAAGCCCTTTTGAGTGCTTGGATAAAAATCGGTAGAAGTTGACCTACTGCATTTCGTCGTGATGATGCGGAAAGGAGTATTGTTCTTAGTGAATTAAATGAAACCTTAAAAGGTCAAAAAAGTAAAACATTATTCAGTGTTTTACGGTCGCATGATTGTGCTTTCTGGGCCTTCCTTTATTTGTCGATATTTTCACAGTTGCGCCCTCATTCGGAAATTGCTTGAATTAATAATGGGATTCAAAAAAAGAATCAGGCTTTTGAAGGACATCTTAACTGCGCCAATTGGTGCAAGCATGCTTAATAATTTTTCGATTTTAACATCCTAATTTAAATAGATAATTTCGTTAAGGGTATGTTTCGCGTATTCACATCGAATATGGATAACTTGACCGAAACTATGCCATTTACAATCATAAAATATGTTAACCTATTTTTTAATGGAAATTTTTCTACTTTTCTGATGAGTGGTTTTGGTCACGCTTTTTTGATACTTGCGTGTTATACATTTTGTTAATGTATCGTACATGATTGCAAACGATGCTTTGCTGAGCAAACGGGTTATCGAACAAGTCAAGACGTTTATAAACACCCAAATATTATGTACTTACAATTGAATTCAGCGGGTTTCGAAATTGAGTAACTTCGCTAGCAGACATGATTTAGCTGGAAAATATTTCAGTCTTCTAGGAACTTGTAAGAAAAAAACTGGTTGCATTTACGGAGAGACAAGTCAAAAAGGAAAATATCTTTTAATATTGAAAATTACCACTCTGTGGTCAGGCCTTTATTCCTCAAAGACCGCGCGCTGCGGAAATTAATCGAAGATCGGTGAAGACATTAGGCAAGGGGGCCTTAAGCAAATGGTACAAACGGATTGGAGTGTTGAAGTTTAGTAAAGTGACCACCCAGAGGAAGGGCATGCATTGCTGCAGTTCATGAGTGCAGAGTTTAGAGCCGAGGGCTCTGTTGGCCAAAACTAACATTTCACATGCAACGTGTTATAAAATTATAGCTCAAACATTGTTGATAGCATTGTAAAAGTTGCAAGGAACATTAGGGCATGTGCTACTTTAAGATAGGAAATTGAAATAACGAATGCAGCCCGCTACTTCGGAGTTCCTTGAGAGATTCGTGGACCGTTGGTTCTGCATTCGAAAGCACGCAGTCGGTGCCAACGCCAAACTTCATCGCCATGTTTCAGTTACTTGCTGTATTAAGTAAAAAATATCAAACGCTAGCTTTGAACCGTTAATTCAACCGGCCTAAGTCCGTGTGATCCCTCCATGCCCTAAGAGGAGCAACTAGTGGGCAAGCATGTTTCACTTCCAACTTACTTTGAGAAGCCGTAAATCAAAAAATTACATATCAGAAAAAATGGTAGGTAGGTATATGGCTGCCTAGAAGGCGTTCGTACTCCACTTGATTGCTGGAACGCTGGTGTCTACGATATCGAAGCTTGTGATGTGCGATACCGAACCTAATCTCAGTACAGGCTTGTTTGAGAAAATCGACGCTAACATATGCTGCGCCGTGTATCGTCATCTTCGAAGCATGATCGAAACTACACAAATCTACACGTGTAGAGGGCTAGACTTATTACTCGATTGTGCTTTTCTCAATCCAGGCTGTGATAAAAATGTCGGGACGAGATCGTTCGTCGTGGGGTGACCACACTGTGTGTTCTCGATTACCGCGTCACATCCATGAGGCTGTCAGAAATTTTCAGCATTGATTTGTCAAGATCGCATAATAACAAATGGCCCTGATGTACATTGTGAATACAAGCATCAGCTAATGAGTTTTTGAAATTTTTCCCTCATCGAAAGAAGTGTGGGGACTCATCAGACGTGCCACTCTTGCAAATCATAAATAGTGGCGTTTAGGAATAGACATAGAAATAGTATAGTAATATGTAGAGCTTGCCACTCGTTTTAAATTTAAAACAAAATGGAATTACATAAAAACCTTGAACTACTATTCCTCCATCTGGAATCAACGTTAGAAAAATTAAATCTTTTGCTTGTTAATGACGCTGACTCTGGAGTCGACTTGCTTGCGAGAAAATTACTTTAGTTGTCCATAATAAATGAAAACACTCACTGCATAATGCGGCAAGCCCATCTGCTACTGATAAAAAGCCCTATCACCGACAGAAGTACTAGCATTGTTACTGAAGACATGTCTGCTGTGGAGTCGAGCTGGGTAGCAGATTTTTATAACCAAATTGCGACTTTTTGACAAGGGGCCTCTTCGTACGTCTCGCATGGTGTAGCCGATGATTGCTAGGAAAATAGTTGGGAATACGCTCGATTGGAACGGTGCGCATAGCACAAATAGCCACAATTATTATTATCACCCGCAATTGGTTCTTCTGTCAGTTAAGCTTAGTGGTCATGTTGAGTAGTCACACACAGATGTACTAGAAAACAACTCAATTTTTAAATAGGCAGACATGAGGTTGTACATTTATAGAACGGTTTTTGCAAACAAAGTTTCACATGCACATACACAGAACAATGCACTATGCAATACTCTATGGTGGCGTTGTGATAGGGTAACGTATTTGGGTGCAAAGCTTAGGAAGACGCAGTGGTCTTGGTCCGAATTCGGTCATACACATACTTCGACTCGAAATGGGAGCTAGCCACATTATGAAATAGCTGATGACTGGGCCGGGTGTAAAACTCGGAAAATTCACGTAGTCTATGATATAAATAGCGGTCGATTGTTTCATACTTTTTTTTCTTTAAAATATTCTATACTCACCGATCGTTAGCTGTCACGAGTTTCCTCGAATTTGTACTGACTTTAAGCGACAATGAACTGCTCAGACGTGCTTCTTTAGTAATTGCAGATACATTTGTAAACACCGGAATTCAGTTTCCAGCCAACGTAGATGTAGTAGGTTATCAGAATTGTGCGCCAATAGAAACGCATTTCACAGCCATTATATTTGACGGCAACTAATCGATTCCTATGTAAGGCGCCTTTAGCATGTGCGCTGTATACATGTACCTGTCAGCTCACAGTTACGTTAATTTTTTCATCGAGTAATGAGCTTCCTTGCGCAATTCTATCAACAGACACACAAGCATTATTATGTATGGATTCTATATAGTTTAGAACGGATGTGCATGTAGCCAAACGCGCTAATATACAGACATTTATGTACATTCGAACACGCACACAAGAAGACGAACAAGCATTTGAGTCTGATTCCACGCAATTTTTTGAGTGAAAGGGTATTTTTATATTAATTTGAGTTTTTGTTGTTGTTGTTGCTGTTGTCGTTGTTCTTGTTGTTGTTGTTGCGCTGTTTCCTTTTCGTTCTGTTTTTAGAGCCACGAATAAACGAACCTTCCAACGAGCGTCGACACGGCCAGGAGGGCCGAGGATGAGGAGGAGATGAGGGCGAGAGAAAAAGGAGCAAAAGAAAAAAGGAGTTGGTGGTGAATTAATGGTCGAAAGTGGAGAGACTTTTGGAGGAGGAGGAGGAGGTGACGGAAGAAAAGCAGAAAGGAGGGAAAAGGACGAAAAAAGGAGGCCAAAGGAGGTGATGAAAAATAGGAGAGGAGGTTATGGCGAAAATAGCGATAGTGATGGCCTGGTCGTCTGTCGTCTGCTCTGATTCTGGTCCGACGGTGGTCATTGGTGTTGATGGCTGGCCAACTCGTTGAGACACGGGTATGCTGGTGGATTGTGGATTGTGTGCGGATGAATGGACAAAACTGACACACAGCTACAGCAACAGGGAAACTGAGTAAAGATGATGGAAATTTCAATGAGACACTAGAAGTCTGCGAGAAAGAAAAAAGGCGATTCGATACAAGAAACAGGCCGAATAGACTACATATTCTAATTTCTTTCTATATAAAGCATCATATGTGTATTAGAAAACACTATTTAATTGTTCGACAATGGTAATCGATTTTATATTTAATGTGGGATGTAATGCAACGATAATGTTAATTATGATAGTCCTAGTGATGTAAGCCAAAAAGCTGAACCATCAAGAACGCTATCCGGCGGTTCAAGCGAAGCTACCCACACAAATTCTACGGATATGGGTGTACTTTTGAGCCCCGCACAAATTCAAATGACTCTCACATGATACATAGGGGCCGCTCATGCCCATACGATAGTGCTCTATGATGTGCTCGGTCACAGTCCCAGCTCTCTAAGCCATTCACACTTAGACATCCACATTCACACAGAGGACACTCGGGCCTCGTGCGGATTGGCTTGTAATTGATGCCACCAAGAAACCTGTCACATCCTAGCCGTGTGCAGCTCTTGCGTTGGGGCCTGTTTTTCAGTGTGTTATTTGTGACTAGAGGTTATGACAATGACAATATAGCTATTTCTATTATGTACTACATGTACACCACATACTGCGACGACATCACTTATAAGCGCATACACACATCATAAACATAGTGTGGAGAAAACGGCGGAGACCTATCTACCTACCTGTAGCATACATAGCCCATAGAGAAGGCAAGGAAAGACTAGCGTGTTCTTCAATGGTTGGGTAACAGCAGTGTGATCCATTATGAGGCTTCCACACTAAAAGCAAAGCAAAATAAGCACTATTTTCACAATGAGTCAGATGTGGAGCGAAATGCCGAATTTAACATATAGTTCAAGATTGCTTTTAACGAATTTTAAACTCAGATATGTCGACAGTCCCTTGTTGGCGGCAAAGAATAGTATCTCATTAGTCTTTTGATATTATTATTAGTTTTATAATCAGGCGATTCTTGCTCTATTAAATTCCTCTGGCAACAGAAACGGCAAGAAAGAACAGCTATTATCATTTTCAGCCCAGGCAGGTACAAGTTTTACATCGTTGTGTTTTGTTACAGGTGAGATACAGGTGAGATCTCAATATACTATCTCCGATCAGCATGTTGGAATAAAAAAAAGAGACTAATACGTTACATGCGCTTATGCTTGTGGCTCGGTAGCTTTCAGTGTTTGTCTAGGCTGATCTAGATCGTTAATTTTGTCGAAATGATAAAATGGAATTCTCCTCAATGGGATTGGTGCTGTACAACACGTGAACTTCGCTGTTTTTCCTTTTTGTTCTCTCTGTGTAGTCTAATATTGTCGAGAAAGATCTGCTAGAGCCTGTGTTCATTAAATGTTCATACATTAAACGTGTTCATACATTAAATGTGCATGTATAAACAAAATAGACTCAACGACACATCGATATGTCTGCGAGCCGTCCAAAGGCCTCGATGACTTTGTTGCTCCCTACTACAGCCAGGTTCTAATCACCTAAAAGAGCGATGTAGAGTTGATAAGGATCATCTCTGAATTATCAGCCCGGTTTCTACGCAACTGCAGGCATATTGTGGGTGGCACAGAATGCCAACGGTCGGAGTTTTAATCAGAAAAAGAACGCGAACTTACGATTTGAAACGATGAAAACGATCATCTACTGGCTGAAACCCAGAGGGAAACCTTGACTGCAGTGATGCTATGCTCTTTCTGTTCCTCGGGATTTGGGTATTTGCCTCTTACGAATAGCTTGCTTAACAACAACAGCAAATTTGTTACAGTGAACGTTGTAAGTGGAAAAGAAAATTCATCTAAATTGAAACCCATTCAGTAATCGATCGAAAACGTCATCAAAAACAGCAACAAGAGGGAAAGATGCGCTCTATCTATATGCTGAATAGAATATATTCATAAAAATGGTGTTTAGAGTAAACATCGTTGCATTACAGAAAACCTACCACAAAACAATAGCAACTATCATGGCTTTTCAACATGATGATGAACCATGCTGGTCTCTACCGTTGAATCAAGTTATTAGTATAAGCGTTATCATTATTACAACGACAATGCTTGTGGTAAAATGCGACACGAGCTACATTAATCAAACAATAATAATAGTTGAAATAATGAAAAGGTAACGAGAAAATAGGCTCTTACACAACAGTCGGAAACAGCCACACACAACACGTACACAAATGATTAACACGAAGGCCCGGAAGGTGTTTATCGAAATGGTAGATGATAATACGGTGATTGATGGTGATGACTATTATTCTTGTGTTATAAAGTACTTTACTATTACCA